>NW_021703776.1:9859821-10194018 GCF_005190385.1 Monodon monoceros | reverse complement strand
GGCTGCTTCCCACTAGCTATCTACCTTACGTTTGGTAGTAGTATATACAAGTCCATGCCTCTCTCTTGCCCTGTCACAGCTCACCCTTCCCCCTCCCCATATCCTCAAGTCCGTTCTCCAGTAGGTCTGTGTGTTTATTCCTGTCTTACCCCTAGGTTCTTCATGACATTTTTTTTCTTAAATTCCATATATATGTGTTAGCATACGGTATTTGTCTTTTTCTTTCTGACTTACTTCACTCTGTATGACAGACTCTAGGTCTATCCACCTCATTACAAATAGCTCAATTTTGTTTCTTTTTATGGCTGAGTAATATTCCATTGTATATATGTGCCACATCTTCTTTATCCATTCATCCGATGATGGGCACTTAGGTTGTTTCCATCTCCAGGCTATTGTAAATAGAGCTGCAATGAACATTTTGGTACATGACTCTTTTTGAATTTTGGTTTTCTCAGGGTATATGCCCAGTAGTGGGATTGCTGGGTCATATGGTAGTTCTATTTGTAGTTTTTTAAGGAACCTCCATACTGGTCTCCATAGTGGCTGAACCAATTCACATTCCCACCAGCAGTGCAAGAGTGTTCCCTTTTCTCCACACCCTCTCCAGCATTTATTGTTTCTAGATTTTTTGATGATGGCCATTCTGACTGGTGTGAGATGATATCTCATTGTAGTTTTGATTTGCATTTCTCTAATGATTAATGATGTTGAGCATTCTTTCATGTGTTTGTTGGCAGTCTGTATATCTTCTTTGGAGAAATGTCTATTTAGGTCTTCTGCCCATTTTTGGATTGGGTTGTTTCTTTTTTTGATATTGAGCTGCATGTGCTGCTTGTAAATTTTGGAGGTTAATCCTTTGTCAGTTGCTTCATTTGCAAATATTTTCTCCCATTCTGAGGGTTGTCTTTTCATATGGTTGAGATTTCCTTGGCTGTGCAAAAGCTTTGAAGTTTCATTAGGTCCCATTTGTTTATTTTTGTTTTTATTTCCATTTCTCTAGGAGATGGGTCAAAAAGGATCTTGCTGTGATTTATGTCATAGAGTGTTCTGCCTATGTTTTCCTCTAAGAGTTTGATAGTTTCTGGCCTTACATTTAGGTCTTTAATCCATTTTGAGCTTATTTTTGTGTATGGTGTTAGGGAGTGATCTAATCTCATACTTTTACATGTACCTGTCCAGTTTTCCCAGCACCACTTATTGAAGAGGCTGTCCTTTCTCCACTGTACATTCCTGCCACCTTTATCAAAGATAAGGTGACCATATGTGCATGGATTTATCTCTGGCCTTTCTATCCTGTTCCATTGATCTATCTTTCTGTTTTTGTGCCAGTACCATACTGTCTTGATTACTGTAGCTTTGTAGTATAGTCTGAAGTCTGGCCCCAGCATCATTGCAACAGTTCCGAATCCCTGGGGGTATATTCACCTGGTGGTTCCAGAGCAGAATTTGGTGCCGTGTTTTTAAGGAGAGAAGCTTCTGAAGCAGAGAAATAGGAGCAGTGTAATGGACAAGCTCCTCTGGGTACAGCCACTCCACTCGTTTACAAACCAGGAAGACAAGTAGGGCAGATCAGCAGCCCTCAGTAGCAGGGCACTGGCCAAGCCCCACGTCCACACACTGTGGGGAAAATCCAAGGCAGAGAACATGAGTTGGTCATAGAGATTATCAAATTGGGACACAGAACTGGGATATTTGGCACTCTGTAGTCAGGGGCCTTATTGCTTCTAACAACTATTTGAAGGCTGCTTTATGTGCTAGTAGAATGGTGTACCCCTTGAGGGACTTGCCTCTGGACAGGAGTAGGTCATGGAAATTTGGTACTTTTAAAATTTTCTGTGAAAGACTATTTAGGTTGTCTATCATCCAAGGAAATCTTTAGTAAGCTCTCAAAGCCAGGGCTCCAGAATCATAGGTAGTGCCCAGGTGAGCATTTTAACGTGCCTGTTCTGATTTTTCTCATGGTAATGAAGACTTAATCATGTGGTCATGTGGTGTGGGTGTGTGTTTTAACAACACTTCAGGCTAAGAGAGCTTTCATCAGAGTAAATAATTGAGCTTTACACAATTTCTGCCTGTTGAAATAGTGACAGAGTGCAATTTTGCCCTTTTCTTGAAGAAACATGATTTCACTTGGCTTTCAGGCACATTCCGTTGCAATAGAAACACAATGTAGTTTTCCTTTTGTTATCACAGAACAGCTGGAATGAAGGTGTAGAGAAACATTTAAAGGTGCTTTTAAAAGCAGGGCTGGAAAACTCAGTTTCACATTCTGTGTGATTTGGATGTCTGGAACTTGCTGACACCTATCTGTGGACTTTTTTGTATCAAGGGTAAGCAAAGAGTTGTCCAGGAAACAGCTGTTCAGTTTCTTTAGTTTAAAATCAGGTCGTGTCTTTATTTTATATTTTTTTGTTGTTAGAAAGCAATTGGTGACCTTCCACCTCCCAACTCCAGGGTTCTCCAGTGATGGGTGGTCCCTGATGGTGCTATATCAGGATTCAAATATTAGGAGAGTTTGGATTGAGAAGGGACCAGCCACTGGCAACAGTAATTTTGCCAAAATGGTGTTTTGGTTAATTGCACAGTCTTGTTCAGTTTTCAATCTTCCCTGTTTGACAGCAAGCATTGTTTTGCTGCACTCTACATTTCTATAACTAGCACTGTGCCAGATGCGTTATAGGTGTTGAATACATATTTGGGTCAGTTTGTATTTAGTGATATGGACAGTATGCAAAGGTTGTTCCCGAGGCATAGCAATCATATTCATAATAGCTGTTCCCGATTCTTAAGAACCTATTTTGTATCATATGGCAGTTTGCACCCTAGAAATGGACTCTGAGATGGAATTCGGTGTTTAGGATGCTTGGTGTGCCTCTGGGGCTGCAGTGGTTGTCAGAGTTATAATGTGGGACCAGAATGACTGGGCCTTGCTATTCCTGTCTTTGGATACGGGTCACCCCTGGAAGGGCCTGACCTTGGGTGAGGCAGCTGTCTACCACCGAGGCAGACCCTGGAAGGGCTGAAGACACAGCTGAAGGCGTGTATGGATAGCACTCCCAACAGCTGGGCCACATCTGCATGCACATCTGGGTCTGTCAGGTGCCGGCTTACTCCACCAGGTGCTTTCCACATGTTATCTCTTGTCTTCACTGTTATCCTTAATGTAATTTAATATTTCCATCAATTTACGGATACAGAAGCTGAAGTTCAGAGAGGTTGACTAGCTTGCCTAAGAATGAATAGATAGGTAGATAGATAGGTAGGCAGATAGATACAACAGTGTTAAGTATTTAAATTCTGCTCCGAGCTCAAAGCCTGAGTGCTCTGGATTTCTTTTGGGAACGGGTCAGCCAAGTTAGAAGAGGAGCATGAATTGGGAGTCACGAGATGGAGCGTTGGCTGCCCCTGCCACTCATTCCAAGTGTGACCTCAATTATCAGGTCCATTAATGTGGAGCTAAAATGAGCTTTGAAGCACATGAATCACTCAAGAATCTTGTTAAAATGCAGAGTCTGTTCCAGTAGGTCTCGGTGGGGCCTGAGATTCTGCATTTCTAACAAGTGCTCCGGTGATGCCAAAGCTGCTGGCATCTGAGATCTCAGAAGACCCTAAGTCTCCTCCAGCTCTGAAACTCAGTGGGTCTCAAACATTTAGGGACAGCTGTTCCTTACAGAAGAATTCCAGTCGGTAAATATAGAAGAAAAAAAGGAAAGTGAATATCACCGAGCATCCCTATAATAATTGTTTCGGGTAGGATCTGTGGATGGATGCTAAAATTAGAGAGTGAAAGTTTGAGGAGGAACATGATATTTGTATACTATCAATGCATCTCTCACCAAGGATTTACTGATTACAGAGGGAAAAGAATAAGTTTATAGCAGACATCACCTTAACCAAGTGATCAAAGTTGATATCACCACTAGTAAAACATGCTGACCTCCCCATAGGATGCACTGAGAGGAATGCATCACTAACAGGCATACTTGTGCAAAACACACAACCTCGATCTAATCATGAGAAAATATCAGACCCAAAAAGAGGGGTATCCTACAAGACAACTGACAAGAATTCTGTAGAAGTGTCAAGGTCATGAAAGACAAGGGAAGTCGGGAGAATTGTTACAGATTACAGGAGGCCGAGGAGACGTGACAAATACACTGGGGGAGGGGGGCCTCAGATTGGATCTTGGAACAGAAGAAGGACAGTAAAACGTGCAAATGGAGTCTCTAGCTTATAGTATTGCACAAATACTTAGTTTTGACAAATGCATCATGGTAATAGTGTAAGATGTTAGCAGTAGGGGATACTTGGTAGAAGATAAACTGGAACTCTGTTCTATTTTTGCAACTTTTCTGTGTGCCTAAATTATTTAAAAATAAGAAGTAAAAAAACCACAAATCTATGGATATACTCTTTAAAACTTTTTTCAGACATTTTTATATACGAAAATGCTCATACAGTAGATTTGTTTAGACTTTAGATTTCTTTATCATATCACTTGCAAATGATGATTTTGCCCTTAATTTTTTATTTATACTCTTTTTCCCCCAGAAAAGCTAGAACTCAAACAATTCGAAACCACCGTGTCGATCTTACATCCCTTGGTAGCTTTACTGACTCTGGAGGTCAGTCAAAAATCACAGCAAACATCTATTGTGTTTACTGCAAACCAGGCACTGTGCTAAACGCCTCAAATGCCTTATCTCATTATTCTTCTCAATAACCCTATTATTATCTTGAATTTACAGAAAAGGAAATATTTAGAGAAGTAAAATAGCTTGCTCAAGTTCACGTAGTAATTTTTTTTTTTTTTTTTTTTTGGTGATACGCGGGCCTCTCACTGCTGTGGCCTCTCCCGTTGTGGAGCACAGGCTCCGGACGCGCAGGCTCAGCGGCCATGGCTCACGGGCCCAGCCGCTCTGCGGCATGTGGGATCCTCCCGGACCGGGGCACGAACCCGTGTCCCCTGCATCGGCAGGCGGACTCTCAACCACTGCGCCACCAGGGAAGCCCTCATGTAGTAATTTTTTAAGCCAGGATTTGAACCAAGGTTATCTTAGTCCAGGACCTAAGCTTTTAGTTACATGTCTGCTTAATAATATTTACAATTGATTTCAGATATATTTATTTTTAACATGGGAGGGTAGCGTCACTGAACCACCATTTTAAAGATGAGAGCAGAATGACCCGGAAGTCAATCAGCGGCTTTTGATCCTCAGACCAGTACAGGCCAAGCAGGGAGTCCAGAGAAGATGGGTGTCCTGGGCAACCCTGCAAACTCCTGCCCTTGAGCCACTGAGGTTGGGAGGGTGGGGTGGGAGAAGAAGGACTTTGATAGTTGTCCCTGAGCATTCCCCATGGACAGCTGTAGTCTCACCCCCAGCATTACTTGGTGGCTGCCTGGCTAGTTACATGGACATGGGTCTGGGCCCTGGCTGGCTCCCACCTGGGTAGAAGACAGGAGGTCTCCACTGACTCTGCACTTGCACAGTAAATACAGAGAGGGACTTCCCTGGTGGCCCAGTGGTTAAGACTCCATGCTTCCACTGCAGGGGGTTCGGGTTGCATCCCTGGTCGGGGAACTAAGATCCCACATGCCGCAGGGCACGTCCAAACAATTTAAAAATAAATAAATACAGAGAAAAGAGAAAGAAAAATTGGTTCTTGGTCTCTTCCCAGACTTCCTCTGGCTACCTGCAGCTCTGACTGCACAGATGAACCTGTGGTCCCAATCAGAGGCTAGGAGAGCCAGTGGGGTTGAGGGGCCGAAAAGACCTCAGCAATTTGGACAGAATCCCTAACTCAGCACAGCAACCTATGTCTTTTCACCTCCAGGTGACACTCAGGGAGGATAACAACATTTATCTCAGATTATTTTGGGGTTTACATGACAAACTTTATATTATTTAGCACTGTGCTTGGCACAGAGAAAGATTGATTTACACTTTCCTTTGATAAACATGGGCAAACAATAAGGAATCTTTTTTAAACTGGAAGTTTTTTTTTTTAACTTTTTATTTTATGTTGGAGTAAAGTAGCAGGGCAAATTGGTGGAGATGTTGATTGTTCAGAGAAAATGCATTAAATAGAATTAATCTAAACAGAAGAGACATTTAAATACACCCCAATTACCAACCTCGAGGAAAGTTGAGGGGGATATTGTGCTAAAAAAGTAGACTGCTACGAAAAAGGAAATTGAAAATTTGATTGCTGGAAAAGTCCCACCAATATTGGCAACAAATACCAATTAAACACTGCTAAAAATTGAAATGGGGATTTAGAAACTATTTTGAGGAACATTCACAGAACATAGAGTGAAAATATAAATAAGTAGGAATTATAAAAGGTAAGTGAGAGGATAGATTTAGTGTATCTAACATATGTTTATTCCCCTCATCCACTCTAACATGGAGCAGATGGGGAAGTAGTAATATTTAAAGATATATAAAAGAAAATTTATCTGTGCTAAAGAAAGATTTGAGGTTTCTGGTGAAAAAATCCTCCCAAGCCTATATAAGGTATTGAAAAAGACAGACAACATATACATATCCTAACAATATGTTTTAATTTCACGGGTAAAGAGAAAAATTCTATCACCATTTAAATTTTTTAAAAATGGAGGAGACCAGTAGTGTCGTCAGATAGCTCATTTGCCACGCTGCCTGCTGACAAAGGAACAAGATTCATCAGGATTGTGGACCTAGAGTACTTCTTAGAGACAAGCCAGTACTTGTACAGCACA
This sequence comes from Monodon monoceros, assembly GCF_005190385.1. Lineage (NCBI taxonomy): Eukaryota > Metazoa > Chordata > Mammalia > Artiodactyla > Monodontidae > Monodon > Monodon monoceros. Next base: position 10,187,273 of record NW_021703776.1, on the reverse strand, counting down.
AAAGAAATACACCTTGTGACATGTCAATTCTTAGGAAATAGTCTATCAGTGCATTATTTCTGGAAAAAATGTTCATTAAAATCCATTGGAATATAGAACCAATGAAAGGGGAAGTGCGTGCAGGAAATAGGTATAAGCACTGAAACTGGTAATCTCATAGGTAAGCCAAAATATGTTTTGAAATGTGTGGAACTTTAATATAACTATGAACAAGAAAATCCTTCAATAAGACACATAAATTAACATCATAATAACAATCTGGAACTGAGGCTCCATATGAATTTTTTAAAAAATTACATGGTGGAGAGGCGAATCTTTCATTTTTAATTTTTGAGAGCTTTATTTACTGTACTGTTATTTTTACAGACTCTGTTCTTTTAATAAAGATTTAATTATTATTTATTTATATATTTGTTCTTCTTTCATGGACCAACTCTCTCATATAAAGGCATACCATTACTTTTTTTGTTGTTGTCGTTAGTTTTCTTCTGCTCCTTGGTGTTTGTTTCTTCCAAATTCTTTTAACATGCCTATTTGTTTTCATCTCTGTATTTCCTGTTAGAAGCTTGCTTAAAATATCTGGTCATCCTTGGTTATCTGGTCATATTTAAGAATGAGACAGTCTATCAGTTGGTGGACCTCACTTTTGGAAGAGCCCGCTAATCCTAACATCTGTAGGTATTTCCCTCGGGCTGGTCATTTTCTCCTGGAGAAGCAGCCTCCAGACTTCTTCCTGTGGGTCAGAGCTTGATTGCCAGAGTTCTGGGAGCTGGGACAGGCAGAGGTCAGCATCCTTTAGTTCAGTAATGCACCTCTCCCCTCTTCTGTGCCTGGTGCCTCAAAAACTGGAGGTTCTTTTCAAAAATTTCCTCTGAAAATAAGCTTTCTATTTATTGCTGTGGTGGGGAAGAGGCCAGCTTACTCTATATACACTTTCTCCTATTATTGGCCCCCTCTTCTCTCCCTTTCAGTTCTGGAACTTTCTTTGATTTTGTGATGTGAATTGGCTTGTTTCCTACTGACTGCCCTTTCTTTGGGCTAGTTCTTTGCTCTCTGCATTTTATTTTTTAAATCACTTATCCCCCCACCATCCAGTGTTCAAAAAAATATGTGGATTATCTCATTCATTGTCGTTATCTCTTGTATTGTTCCTGTGGCTTTATGGCTTTTCAAGTCTTCTACTGCTTTCTCATCAGCTTGGAAGGAGGGGGCAGAGCTAAGATAGTGCATTGATTCCCTGTTTATGCATATTGATGAATTTAGGAGTAACATTTCCGCAAAAAAGCTATCCCCCTCCAAAAGAAAGTCCCATTGGGATTTTCATTGATATTACATTAAATCTGTATGTTATTTTGAGAAAAAAAAAAGGTTTCTTTTTACTATCCAGTTTTCCCATCTGGGAACATTGATGAATCTATATTCAGTTCGAGCACCCTCTGGAGTATCTTGCAGTTTCCTCTGTATGGGTCGTGCTGATCAAAGGATGGTGGGAACTGAAGAGACTTTGAAGAGGCTTTGAAGAAGGACAAAGGTTCCTAGCCTGACTCTGCTGAGAGCTGTGTCATCTGACAGTTTACTCAATTGTCCTGACCTCATTTTCCACTGGTCCCAGTGGGACATAACAGCCACCTGGTGGAGTTGTGAGAATTAGGAGGAGTCTGTGTAAAAAGCATACAGAATTGAGACAAAAAGTAATAGTTCTTATTTTTTTTTCTTTTTCTTTTACAGGTTGGTCTCATTTCTCCATGGATGCAGTACTCCCATTTTTTAAAAAAAATGTTTATTTATTTTCTTATTAGTCATCCATTTTATGCACATCAGTGTATATATGTCAATTCCAATCTCCCAGTTCACCCCTCCCCGACCCCTGCCATTTTCCCCCTTGGCGTCCATACGTTTGTTCTCTACATCTGTGTCTCGATTTCTGCCCTGCAGACCGGTTCATCTGTACCATTTTTCTAGGTTCCACCTATATGTGTTAATATATGATATTTGTTTTTCTCTTTCTGACTTACTTCACTCTATATGACAGTCTCTAGATCCGTCAACATCTCTACAAATGACCCAGTTTTGTTCCTTTTTATGGCTGAGTAATATTCCATTGTATATATGTACCACATCTTCTTTATCCATTCATCTGTCGATGGGCATTTAGGTTGCTTCCATGACGTGGCTATTGTAAATAGAGCTGCAATGAACATTGCGGTGCATGTGTCTTTTTGAATTATGGTTTTCTCTGGGTATATGCCCAGTAGTGGGATTGCTGGGTCGTATGGTAGTTCTATTTTTAGTTTTTTAAGGAACCTCCATACTGATCTTCATAGTGGCTGTATCAATTTACATTCCCACCAACAGTGCAAGAGGGTTCCCTTTTCTCCACACCCTCTCCAGCATTTCTTGTTTGTAGATTTTCTGATGATGGCCATTCTGACTGGTGTGAGGTGATACCTCATTGTAGTTTTGATTTGCATTTCTCTAATAATTAGTGATGTTGAGCAGCTTTTCATGTGCCTCTTGGCCATCTATATGTCCTCTTAGGAGAAATGTCTATTTAGGTCTTCTGCCCATTTTTGGATCGGGTTGTTTTATAATTTTGAGTTGCATGAGCTGTTATATATTTTGGAGCTTAATCCTTTGTCCGATGATTCATTTGCAAATATTTTCTCCCATTCTGAGGGTCGTCTTTTCGTCTTGTTTATGGTTTCCTTTGCTGTGCAAAAGCTTTTAGGTTTCATTATGTTCCATTTGTTTATTTTTGTTTTTATATCCATTACTCTAGGAGGTGGGTCAAAAAATATCTTGCTGTGATTTATGTCAAAGAGTGTTCTTCCCATGTTTTCCTCTAAGAGTTTTGTAGTGTCCGGTCTTACATTTTGGTCTTTAATCCATTTTGAGTTTATTTTTGTGTATGGTGTTAGGGAGTGTTCCAATTTCATTCTTTTACATGTAGCTGTCCAGTTTTCCCAGCACCACTTATTGAAAAGGCTATGTTTTCTCCACTGTATATTCTTGCCTCCTTTATCAAAGATAAGGTGACCATATGTGCATGGGTTTGTCTCTGGGCTTTCTATCCTGTTCCATTGATCTATCTTTCTGTTTTTGTGCCAGTACCATACTATCTTGATTACTGTAGCTTTGTAGTATAGTCTGAAGTCAGGGAGTCTGATTCCTCCAGCTCTGTTTTTTTCCCTCAAGATTGCTTTGGCTATTCAGAGTCTTTTGCATCCCCATACACATTTTAAGATTTTTTGTTCTAGTTCTGTAAAAAATGCCATTGGTAATTTGATAGGGATTACATTGAATCTGTAGATTGCTTTGGGTAGTATAGTCATTTTCACAATGTTGATTCTTCCAATCCAAGAACATGGTATATCTCTCCATCTGTTTTTATCATCTTTAATTTCTTTCATCAGTGTCTTATAGTTTTCTGCGTACAGGTCTTTTGTCTCCCTAGGTAAGTTTATTCCTAGGTATTTTATTCTTTTTGTTGCAGTGGTAAATGGGAGTGTTTCCTTAATTTCTCTTTCATATTTTTCTTCATTAGTGTATAGGAATGCAAGATTTCTGTGCATTAATTTTGTATCCTGCAACTTCACCAAATTCATTGATTAGCTCTAGTAGTTTTCTGGTAGCATCTTTAGGATTCTCTATGTATAATTTCATGTCATCTGCAAACAGTGACAGTTTTACTTCTTCTTTTCAAATTTGTATTCCCTTTATTTCTTTTTATTCCCTGATTGTTGTGGCTAGGACTTCCAAATCTGTGTTGAATAATAGTGGTGAGAGTGGACATCCTTGTCTTTTTCCTGATCTTAGAGGAAATGCTTTCAGTTTTTCACCATTGAGAATGATGTTTGCTGTGGGCTTGTCATATATGGCCTTTATTATGTTGAGATAGGTTCCCTCTATGCCCACTTTCTGGAGAGTTTTTATCATAAATCGGCGTTGAATTTTGACAAAAGATTTTTCTGCATCTATTGAGGTGATCATATAGTTTTTATTCTTCAATTTGTTAATATGGTGTATGACATTGATTGATTTGTGTATATTGAAGAATCCTTGCATCCTGGGATAAATCGCACTTGATCATGGTGTATGATCCTTTTAATGTGTTGTTGGATTCTGTTTGCTAGTATTTTGTTGAGGATTTTTGCATCTATATTCATCAGTGATATTGGTCTGTAATTTTCTTTTTTTGTAGTATCTTTGTCTGGTTTTGGTATCAGGGTGATGGTGGCCTCATAGAATGAGTTTGGGAGTGTTCCTTCCTCTGAAATTTTTTGGAAGAGTTTGAGAAGGATGGGTGCTAGCTCTTCTCTGAATGTTTGATAGAATTCACCTGTGAAACCATCTGGTCCTGAACTTTTGGTTGTTGGAAGATTTTTAATCACAGTTTCAATTTCATTACTTGTGACTGGTCTGTTCATATTTTCTGTTTCTTCCTGGTTCAGTCTTGGAAGGTTATACCTTTCTGTGAATTTGTCCATTTCTTCCAGGTTGTCCATTTTATTGGCATAGAGTTGCTTGTAGTAGTCTCTTAGGATGCTTTGTATTTCTGTGGTGTCTCTTGTAACTTTTCCTTTTTCATTTCTAATTTTATTGGTTTGAGTCCTCTCCCTCTTTTTCTTGATGAGTCTGGCTAATGGTTTATCAATTTTTTTTATCTTCTCAAATAACCAGCTTTTAGTTTTATTGATCTTTGCTATTGTTTTCTTTGTTTCTATTTCATTTATTTCTGCTCTGATCTTGATGATTTCTTTCCTTCTGCTAACTTTGGGTTTTGTCTGTTCTTCTTTCTCTAGTTCCTTTAGGTGTAACATTAGATTGTTTGAGATTTTTATTGTTTCTTGAGGTAAGCCTGTATTGCTATAAACTTCCCTCTTAGAACTGCTTTTGCCGTGTCCCATAGGTTTTGGATCATTGTGTTTTCATTGTCATTTGTCTCTAGGTATGTTTTTATTTCCTCTTTGATTTCTTCAGTGATCTCTTTGGTATTTAGTAACTTATTGTTTAGCCTCCATGTGTTTGTGTTTTTTATGTTTTTTTCCCAGTAATTGATTTATAATCTTATAGCATTGTGGTCAGAAAAGATGCTTGATATGATTTCAATTTTCTTAAATTTACTGAGGCTTGATTTGTGACCCAAGACGTGATCTATCCTGGAGAATGATCTGTGTGCACTTGAGAAGAAAGTGTGATGTGATGTTTTTGGGTGGAATGTCCTATAAATATCAATTAAATCTATCTGGTCTATTGTGTCATTTAAAGCTTGTGTTTCCTTATTAATTTTCTTTTTGGATGATGTGTCCATTGGTGTAAGTAAGGTGTTAAAGGCCCCCACTATTATTGTGTTACCATCAATTTCCTCTTTTAGAGCTGTTAGCGGTTGCCTTATGTATTGAGGTCCTTCTGTTTTGGGTGCATATATATTTATAATTGTTATATCTTCTTCTTGGATTGATCCCTTGATGATTATATAATGTCCTTCCTTGCCTCTTGTAACATTCTTTATTTTAAAGTCTATTTTATCTGAGATGAGTATTGCTACTCCAGCTTTCTTTTGATTTCCATTTGCATGGAATATCTTTTTCCATCCCCTCACTTTCAGTCTGTATGTGTCCCTAGGTCTGAAGTGGGTCTCTTGTAGACAGCATATATATGGGTCTTGTTTTTGTATCCATTCAGCGAGCCTGTGTCTTTTGGTTGGAGCATTTAATCCATTCACGTTTAAGGTAATTATTGATACGTATGTTCCTATTACCATTTTCTTATTGTTTTGGGTTTGTTTTTGTAGGTCCTTTTCTTCTCTTGTGTTTCCCACTTAGAGAAGTTCCTTTAGCATTTGTTGTATAGCTGGTTTTGTGGTGCTGAATTCTCTTAGCTTTTGCTTGTCTGTAAAGCTTTTGATTTCTCCATTGAATCTGAATGAGATCCTTGCCGGGTAGAGTAATCTTGGTTGTAGTTTCTTCCCTTTCATCACTTTAAGTATATCGTGCCACTCCCTTCTGGCTTGTAGAGTTTCTGTTGAGAAATCAGCTGTTAACCTTATGGGAGTTCCTTTGTATGTTATTTGTCATTTTTCCCTTGCTGCTTTCAATTTTTCTTTGTCTTTAATTTTTGCCAATTTTGTTACTATGTGTCTCAGCATGTTTCTCCTTGGGTTTATCCTGTATGGAACTCTGCGCTTCCTGGACTTGGGTGGCTATTTCCTTTCCCATGTTAGGGAAGTTTTCGACTATAATCTCTTCAAATATTTTCTCTGGTCCTTTCTCTCTCTCTACTCCTTCTGGGACACCTGTAATGCAAATGTTGTTGCGTTTAATGTTGTCCCAGAGGCCTCTTAGGCTGTCTTCATTTCTTTTCATTCTCTTTTCTTTATTCTGTTCCACAGAGTGAATTCCACCATCCTGTCTTCCAGGTCACTTATCCATTCTTCTGCCTCAGTCATCCTGCTATTGATTCCTTCTAGTGTAGTTTTCATTTCAATTATTGTATTGTTCATCTATGTTTGTTTGTTCTTTAATTCTTCTAGATCTTTGTTAAACATTTCTTTCATCTTCTCGATCTTTGCCTCCATTCTTTTTCCAAGGTCCTGGATCATCTTCACTGTCATTATTCTGAATTCTTTTCCTGGAATGTTGCCTATCTCCATTTCATTTAGTTGTTTTTCTGAGGTTTTATCTTGTTCCTTCATCTGGTACGTAGCCCTCTGCCTTTTCATCTTGTCTATCTTTCTGTGAATGTGGTTTTTGTTCCACAGGCTGCAGGATTGTAGTTCTTCTTGCTTCTGCTGTCTGCCCTCTGGTGGTTGAGGCTATCTAAGAGGCTTGTGGAAGTTTCCTGATGGGAGGCACTGGTAGTGGGTAGAGCTGGCTGTTGCTCTGTTGGGCAGAGCTTAGTAAAACTTTAGTCCACTTGTCTGCTGATAGGTGGGGCTGGCTTCCCTCCTTGTTGGTTGTTTGGCCTGAGGTGACCCAACACTGGAGCCTACCCTGGATCTTTGGTGGGGCTAATGGTGGCCGTTGGGAGGGCTCTCACCAAGGAGTACTTCCCATAATTTCTGCTGCCAGTGTCCTTCTCCCTTGATGAGTCACAGCTGCCCCCCACCTCTGCAGGAGACCCTCCAACACTAGCAGGTAGGTCTGGTTCAGTCTCCTGTGGGTCACTGCTCCTTCCCCTGGGTCCCGATTTGCACACTGCTTTGTGTGCCCTCCAAGAGTGTAGTCTCTGTTTCCCCCAGTCCTGCCAAAGGCCTGCAATCAAATCCCACTAGGCTTCAAAGTCTGATTCTCTAGGAATTCCTCCTCCCGTTGCCAGACCCCCAGGTTGGTAAGCCAGATGTGTGGCTCAAACCCTTCACTCCAGTGGGTGGACTTCTGTGGTATCAATAGTTCTTTTTACTATTTCATTAGCATAAGGTACTTCCAGATCCATGTGTACTTATTCTATGTTTTTGTTGTTACAGTAAACGGGAAGTTTACTTTCAATATTGTTAAGTATTCTTTGATAGTTGTTAGAAAAGCAATTTCTCTTTGGAGAAACATCTTTAATCCTGATGTGTTACTTGAATTCCGTATCAATTCTGATAGCATTTTTTAAAACAATTCTTGGGTTTGCATTATAATGAGGAAGTTTCCAGAACACCCTCTATTTGAGTGCAGGCGGGCAGGAGTGTTAAGCTATGCTGGGGTGTTTGTTAATCACGTCTCCATCAAAGGCCAGGTCACAGTCCTCCCAAAGGTGTCTCTCTTCTCTCACAGCTACTGTCATTTGTAGGTTCTCAGATGTATTTTTGCAGAGTAATGTTTCTTACATAGTGAAACAAGTTGAATAATATTCTGTGGAAATATTAGGGGTTATCTTTTTTCTTTTTAAAATTACATAAATTTTAAAATATAAAAGAAGGTATTTAACCTCCGAACTAGAATATTAGAACACCTCTGAATCTACCTGGGTGCACCTGTTCCTGACCAGGGTTCTTGGACTCCTTAATCAGTAGCAACTGATAAGGTGCCAAACGAGAAATTTAGGCAAAGGCTTTACTGGGACTAATGATGCAGTACAAACAAGAAATCAGTCCCCTTGCCCACTCTCTGAGGTGGGGAGGGCATGGCCGGTCCCTTAAATGGAGTGAGGGTAGGGGCAGATCCATGGGCTGGGCCAGAGGGGTGGCTTGAGTTGTCTACTCATCCCTTTGATGGTGCTGTGTGCAGGAATCGTGCACAGTACCCTGCTTTTGCTCCGGACCCCTCAGAGTTGGCAGTTGTGTTTTTGGTCTTTTTGTGTCTTGTTGTTCATAATTTGCCTCAACCGTGCATGTACACAGTTACTTTTAGTCCCTTAACGTTTCTTTGGATTCTGCTGCTGGAGGAGGTGTTTGTCCAGGTGTAAGCACTGCAGCAAAGGGTTCAAGGTCCCAGCCTGTCTCACAGCCCCCCTCCCCTCTGGTTCTGGAGGAGTTTGTATTTTGCATGACCTTCTAAGGGGTACAGACTGCAAACCAGAGGCGGTGGCTTGAAGTCCTTAGTGAGTCTGCCTTTTGTTTTCAAACCATGAAGTATATCCATGTACCTAACAGCCTCTGGGTGGCTGGTTAACTGGTGGCATAACCTTCAAAATAACAAACCTGTACGTTGCTCTACCAAATGAGATAACATACAGGAACGTTTGTACAAAGTATGACACTGCACATCAGTGTAAACATCCTTATGAAGATGTGCTGTACTGACGTCAAACTTAACAGCTCTTTCAAATGTCCTCAAGGACATAAAATTGTTTTAAATAAACAATAAACAAAGAACTCACCAAGCCAGTTAGGATCCATGGCAATTGGAAATGGGAAAAACAAAGAGGACTTTGGCACCAAAAAAAGTTTAGAACTCACTAGAGACATTTTTTTTTGATAAAACACAGCATGAAAAGAACACATAGAAAGTGTAAAGTAAAATTAGCGAACAGGGAAAACAAATCTATGTTTTAAGAAATCTGAGTTTATTAAAAATGGCTATGCAGTGTCTACGGAAATTGAATTGTATTTTGGCAAAAGAATTGTAAATATATATTATTTAAATGTGTGAAGATAATTTAAACATGCTGGTTGATAGATTTATTGGGTCTGTATTCCTATGAGTCTGTATTCATATATTCGTTGAGTATTATTGTTTTGCTCTTTCTCTATGATAATTTTTATTATCTCCAAGATAATAAAAGCTAGCAGGCATTTATCATGGGATACAACAAACACCTGTTTTATGAAATGGACTTGGTAGCAGCCCTTGCGCTCACTGACTTGTTGTGCTCAGATAGGTCCTGCCAACCTTGTGTGCCTGGCATCATCTCACAGGTGTGATGTTTAATAAATTTATGAATGAACAGAAGAAGCATGTGCTCAATAAAGTCCTTTTTAAAAAAATAAATTTATTGAATTTATTTCTTTTTGGCTGCGTCGGGTCTTCGTTGCTACGCGTGGGCTTTCTCTAGTTGTGGCGAGTGGGGGTTACTGTTTGCTGCGGTGCACGACCTTCTCAGTGTGGTGGCCTCTCGTTGCAGAGCACGGGCTCTAGGCACATGGACTTCAGTAGTTGTGGCATGTGGGCTCAGTAGTTGTGGCTCACAAGCTCTAGAGCGCAGGCTCAGTAGTTGTGGCGCACGGGCTTAGTTGCTCCACAGCATGTGGGACCTTCCCGGACCAGGACTCGAACCCATGTCCCCTGCATTGGCAGGTGGATTCTTAACCACTGCACCACCAGGGAAACCCTCAGTACAGTCTTTTATTCATGGATGAAGCCACTTGAACTGGCAAGAAACATTTCACTTGTCCCTTTCTTGTTTAAGTGTTTAAAACATTAAATCCAGAATGAATCCTATGACAGCTAGAAAAGAAGAAAATTAGCAGCTGCAGTTAAGTACCTAAGAACACTTAATTAGGGAAAGTAAATTATACCAATTCTGAACTCTGATGAAAAGGATAGATAATTAGAGAGGTTTTCTTTAAAAATTACTTTTTAACAAAGTTATAAAAGAAACACATGATATCAAAAGTCTAATACATGAAAGACTACCATATAAAGAAAAAATTTTATTCATTCCAACACTCTAATATTTTGGTGCACTTTCCTTCAGCCTGAGGCCAGAATCTATGGCTTAGTCATCCTCATAACCCTAGCATCTCTCAGGTATCGGGTCTCAGTAGATGTTCACTGAATCAAGTGAATGAATTATGGGGTGCCCTCAAGCCATTTTTTCTTCTCTCATCTTTCTTATTGGCCATTACTAATCAATGGTTATTTCTTTTGTCTTTGTACCTATGGAAAGATGAAACTAGGGAATAAAATTTATAATAAATATGAATTAGCCGCACATGATGAAGTATCAGTAATAGATAGTTCAGCAGTGACACAACTGTAGTGTCAGGGAGATATATAAAACGTATCTATTTCTCTGTTTGGTCTTGTTAGTACCTAAAATGATAAACTGACATTGTAAACCATCACCAGTGAGGAAATGTATTAACAAGTACTAACTAACAACTTCATGATTCATTCTTGAAACCTTTTGTGGCAGTCCTTAATATAGTCATCAGATATTTCTTGCTTTCCATCTCCCAGGCCTGGGGTAGGATTGTACTTCCCTGCCCACGGAAGTTAGGTGTAGCCATATGACTTACACTGGCCAATGGGGATGTGAGTGGAAGTGATAGGCATTACCTCTAGGGGGAGATTTAGGAGGCTCTTCACCACATTCTCTTCCACACAGAGGTATTTGGGAAAGCATGTGTCACTTGGAAGCTACCATCAGTGTCTGTTCCTGATACAGAGACCTCCCCTGCCAACCCAGATTTGACATGCCATGTGATTCAGAAAAGACACTTTGGTTGGATTCAGCCAACGAGACCTGGGGTTGCATCTTATTTGTTACCACAGTGTGATTTAGCCTGTCCTCACTGATGCACGTTCATTCACAGCTAATACACACCCATTCACAATGGGCATTGTGCTAGGCATAGCAGAGGCCCGTGCTAGTAAAATATGCATCTTTACTTCAGAGGAGTTTACCTTCAAATAGGAGAGGCAGATGCACGAAAAGGAGCCAGTCAGCCTATATACGTACAATAAGTCTAACATTTATAGGATGGATTAAAAGTTGTGGAAGGTCTTGCTTCAGGTACAGTGGCTTGAATTAAACATCTTTAAACTCATAGTTTCATAGTTGAAAACAAATTCTTACCAGTAGCTTCTGTCAAATACTCAGAAGATATTTTATCAGCAGACTCATTCCTCTGGCTGGACTGAGACTGGAGTCAGAAAAAATGGAAATGTTTTCATATTTGATATATAAATTTTCTCTGGACCATTAAAGTAATAATTTTCACTTACCTCAACATGAAGCCATCATGTGCTCTTAAGCTAATTAATTACTGTGTGAAATTATGCAGTGAACTGCTCTGTCACAGGGTTTACTTTTATAAGGATACAATTGATATGTTCTTTTAAAAATCAAATTCACTCGCGTCCGCAGATATGTAGAGCCCAGGTTTTGGCCTTTTTCTGATCTGATCCTTGCTCCCCCACTGATAAGATGTGAAGTCTTAGGCTAGTTACTCCCATGTGTAAGACTTTTAGTTTTCTTCTCTATACAGTAGAAGTAAAGCTCCCGTCTTTGAAGCTTCTTGTGAGGATTGATTAAGTTGAGGCAGGAAGCACTGTGTTCACATGCTTTATGTATAGTAGTCGCTCAAGAAATTTTATTAAACAGCACTAATTCATATTGTTACTCATTACATTTTCTCTTTCTATAGTCACATTGTTTCCAGCATTCCTTAAAGTTAAAAGGCAATAAATGTTGACTCATATGGGTGTGTATTATTCATAAACAATAAAGTCAGGTATTAGAAAAACATACTGGTTTTCTAAGGTTCTTTGAGATTCCTTTATTCATGATTTTGTTTGAGTGCCTTAACTTTTATTCTTACATGTTTATTATAGAACTTTTAGAAAATATAGGCAAGTAAAAAGAATCAAGTAACAAGGAAACAGAGACAAGCAAAAACAATCAAGTAACAAGAACTTACTCATTATCTCAAGACCTAGAAATAACTACTATTAATACTTTGGTAGATGTCCTGCAAGCATTTTTTCATGTATATGTGTGGGTATACACAAAATATGTATGATATATATATTTAATGAAAAAGGGATCATATTCTGCTTTTCAAAAATTTGATATTTCATAAATACCTTCCACATGAATATTTTGCCTAATCCTTTTCCATGGCTGCACATGCTGTGTATCTTCAGTTGCCCCTCCAAGCCCTCCTCTACCCTTGCATCCTGCCTGTGCCTGGGGACTTGCTGGAGTGGACCACATCAGTGGGCCCCCCTGCCTTCTGGGTTCATCCAGTGGGGACCCCCAGCAGGAGATCAGCAAGAGGAAGGCAAGCAAGGCAGAGGTATTTTTTCTACTGCTACCCTGCTATGGGGTCCCTGGGGGTTTGCTGAGGCCCCCATCTAGGTCACAGTCATTCCCATCCAGCTACCTCTCTCTGGGTCTAGTTACATCCCCTCCAGGCGTAAGAATGCAGCCCCACTCTTATCAGTCTCAGCACCACCTCTTGTGGTTAGCTCACTTTTGTAAATGGTCCCTTTTAAAAATTCTTCAAACTACCCAATTTGAGTGTCCCATCCTGTTCCTCCTAAAACCCTTGATTTACACACAGCGAGAGGTTCTCAAACTGTAGTGTGCACACATCAGAATCACCTGGAATGTTTCTTAAAACAGAGATTGCTGGGCATAACCCTCGAGAATTTGTGATTCAATAGGTCTGGGAAGAGCCAGAGAACTTGTATTTTTAACAAGTTCCCAGATGTTCCTTGGAGGGACCACATTTTGAGAACCATTGCACTAAACATTTGTTCCACTGTGTGAATCTGACAGTTTACTTAACCATCCATTTTCCCTTATCAGGTAACTCTGACATTTATATCCTTTTAGGTAAATTACACATAGAACTGTTAGTTTCCTTCAAAAATTTTCCTAAAAGCAGAACTTGGGTCCATGTGTATGCAAATTTCTTTTTGGTCTTTACTGCCAGGTTGCCCATCAGAAAGTTTTTATAAACTTAAAATCCTACCGATATATAAGAAAGTATGCATTTCTGTGTATCTTTGCAAATACAGTAGAGCATTTTATCATTCATTAAAATCCCCGCCAATTGATAAATGAGAAAATGAAACTATTGTTTAACTTCAAGTTATTTTGGTAACCAGTGAGATTAATCGGTTTTTCATATGCTTTTGTCCCTCTGCACTTATTGATTTCTGGGTGGCAACTTCATGACCTTTGCCCATTTTTCTGGGTGTCTGTTTGTTTTATAATTTCAGATACTCTTTATTTGTAATGAATATCAACCTTTGTCTTATATATGTTTTCAGAATTTCCCCCTGTTTCGTGTTTGGCTTTAGATTTTGTTTATGATTATTTTTCAAAGAATTTTTTCCTTTCTTAGAGCTATCAATCCTTCACTTTATGGTGTTGCGTTTTAGCCTTATGGTTAGAAAACAAAAACCACCTTTACCCCCAACAGGATGTAATTATCTCTCTGTGTTTTTTACTAACACTTTTGTTGATTTCTTTTTATGTTTCAATGTTTAGACTTTATTTTGAGAAGACAGAGATATAGTTTTCCCCCCATAAATGTCCTAGAACCACTTGTTGGATAATACACCCATGCTCCATTATTTGGAAATGCCACTTCTATCAACTACAAGGTCTTAAACGTATTAGGGTTTGTTCTTAGAATTTCTTTTTGTTCCATTGATTTGTCGAACCTGTCTCACTTTTAATTAACTGACATTTAAAATGTTTTAATACATTTCATTAATTTCATTTCTTCCCCCCTCCCCAAATATCTTTAGCAATTATAATGGCTTACTACTTCCAAAGAAAATGTTATTTTGTCTCACCTCAGAGAAGCCAAAAAATTGTGTCAAATTTCACCTCAATAACAAGTTCTTTCTTTCATGGGTTTCAACACTTCAACTGTTCCAGACCAGGGTTCTGCCCCTTTGTCCGTTGATTTCATTTGTTTTATTTTGTTTACCTTATCCAATTTATTTACCTTATTTAATTTTTGTAACTTGTCTTTCCCTCAACTATACAGCTAATTTCTCCTTCTGTATCAGCAGTTTTCTTGAGGGGATGTGGGCTCCTGGTGTGTGTGTCCCCTGACCCAGGGCAGGGGGCGATGCAGGGCTGGAGGGGTTGGCAGGGCCTTTGAAAGCTTGGGGTCCAGGGCAGGGGTCTCTCTTGCCGGGTCCAGGTGGGGCTGTTTGTCCTGACTGATTGAGAATGAAGATTGGGCATAAAGGGTGACAAAATAATTTAATTTAGTGTCACTTTCCCAAAAGGTGCAGTTATTTATTGGTTTCTATGATATTGTTTTTTGAGATTACTTTGGGTTTTTTTAAATGCTATTATACAATTATTTTCTCATTATTCTCTTTAATGGTATTCATATCAATAACGTTTTAGACTTAGCCTGAGAATGAGAAGAGCGAGCTGATGAAGGGAAGGTTGGCTAGACACTGTCAGATGTGCTGAGGGCCAACCTGGGGGCTTGGAGGAGAGAATAGTCAGCACATGGTTTTCCTTGGGCTTCTCCCTGGTTCGCTCTGCTCGGCTAAGCACGTCCTATTTATTATCAACCTCTCCACCCAAATACTCTCTGGTCCCTTTTTCTGCTTTACATTTTATTCCATTGCACTTGCCATCACCAGATAGACAATATATTTTCTTGGTTATTTTGTTTTTGTCCCTATTGTCAACAATTTAATTTATTGCCTGTGTCCTTTACCAGAATGGAAGCTGCATGAGGCTTGGGTGTTTTATTTCCTTCTCTGTGTATCCTCAGCATTGAAAACAGCACATATAGATGGGCTCAAAAATATTTGACTCAGTGATTGAAAGCCTGGACCCTCTCCTGCCAAGAGGTGCCCTGTGTTTTCTACGCACACACACATATACACAAAAACACATATACGCACTCCCTTCATCAGGCTGAGACTTAATCAACTTTAAGGACTCAACTAATGGGCTCCCTCTTGCAGGAAACTCTCTGTGTTAATCTCCTCCTTCAGGCTGGTTTCCCCTCTCCGATATCCTGTCGTAACTGTGTAAGCAGTACTGCCCTGTCCCTTCTGCTCCCTACCTGCCTCACCCTGTGTGACTGGCCCAGCCCTGAGAGCAGACTGGCTCTGGAGCCTCTAGATCCTCGTGTATTATAGTGCTTGCCTCATAGGCCTGGTCACTGTCTGTTCAATGAACTAATGCAAAAATCTGTAAAGTTCTTAAATCGAAACCATCACCAGTGGATGAATGATGTAGGGAGATATATTTTATCTTGTTTTGATTAAGAAGGAGCTTTCAAAGACAGCTTTCAGGTAATGCAGGCTTGTGAGGTAGTAAACTCCCTGTTCCTGGAAGTATTCAAGCAGAGGCTGAAGGATAGCTGTCAGTGGGTTTTGTGGAGGTGATTACTACCTTCGTTCTCTTGGAGGGTGAGGTCCCCGTGTCACTAAGATCCAGTGATTCTGTTATTCCTGGCTAATTAAGTTTATGTTGTAAAATCTTCCTTTCATTTTTCTCCTTGCCCTAGTTCCCTTTATTCATTACTGTACAAAGCTTGTTTGTTGTGTGGCTTGCGTGCGTGTGTGTCCTCTAAATTATGAGTGCAGCTACCCTCCACCTCCTGGTAGTTCCTTGGGAAATGCCTCTGCCCTTCATCTGCGTGCAGCTTGCGAAGCCCATTTGTCTTTATTGAATATGCAAATGTGATGGAACCATCTGTCACTTGCTCTGTGATCTCTCTTTTTTCATAAACGATGGAAGGAGAAAAGTGATTCCATGTTATTAAACACCACAGACAGTTGGATGTCCATTTCAGCGAACGTCAAGTTTTATCGATTAGGATGTTTACCTCTTTTATGATTGAATCGCTTTTGGCTAGTTTTTGTTTGCTTCATTTTGTTTTACAAAACAAATTAAACTTTTAAAAGGAAATAAAAAATAAGTCCAAGATAATTTAAAGCACATAGAAGGGTATGGGTTTCCTGTGGCTGCCAGAATGAATGACCACAAACTTGGTGGCTTAAAAATGACAGAAATGTATCCTCTCAAAGTTCTGGAGGCCAGGAGTCTGAAATCAAGGTGTCACAGGGCTGTGCTTCCTCCCAAGTCTCTGGGGAGAATCAGTTCCTGGCCCCTTGTCACTTCTGGGGGCTTTAAGAGTTCCTTGGCTGGTGGCTGCATCAATTCCATGTCTGTCTCGTGGTCACATTGCCTCCTCTTCTGTTTCTCCTCCATGTGTTTCTTACAAGGACACTTGTCACTGGATTACGGCCCACTTGGATAATCCAGGATGTTCTTCTCATCTCAAGATCCTTAACTTAATTACATGTGCACCCTTTCCCCCAATATGGCCACACTCACCATTCCCATGCTTAGAATTTGGACATATCTGTTTGGGGGACCACCATTCATGCCGCTATGGCAGTAAGCCAGGAGATCTTGTGGGGAGAAAAGGAAACTGAGTGAGGTCTCACTTGGTTATCCTCGGGATGCCACTTTCTGCTGAGTTAGTGGTCTCTATTAACAAAGATCCCATATGACTGTTAGAGTAATGCGATAATAGCAGCTATAATTTATGGAGCACTTGTTATGTGCCAGGCACTGTTCTGACTCACTCTACTAGCAACACCTCAGCTAATTTGGGTCTGTGAGGAAGCAACTATTATTAGTGTTGTCTTATAGTCTTAGAGAAGTTAAGGAACTTGCCCAAGGTCATGTGAGCAGTAGGTGGGAGAGTCCCATTTGGTACATTCCAAGTCCTGTATTGGTAACCATGACCGTTCAGCACAGTAACAGACGCCATCCAGCCTCCCCTGTGACCTGAACATGCAAAGGCAGGGGAGGAAGTAGACTAGGAGTGCGGTGGCTCAGATTAGTTAGAGAACAATCTCAAAGCCATCTACTGTGTCCTGTCCCTTGGGAAGGGATCCCAGTTTAGAGAAAGCAAAAAAACCCAGCTGAGTTTCCAGAGCAGTTTCCTTCCATTGCCAAGCTATTGGAGAAAGAATGCAAAGGCCATCAGATTTGTCATTGGTTTGGGGATACCAAATAGATATGGTCTTGGGGAGGGCTGTGAACCAGATATGGAAAGGAGACACACACACACACCCACTCCTGTCCTGTGTGCAGCGACAGGACTGCGGTCTGTCTGCCAGCCACCTCCCTCGTTCTGTGTGGAGGGAGGTGCCAGAAAGAGTCGGGAGATGGAAGCGGGCACAGCTCCAGTCTGCACCCCTAACCCACCGTGACCGAGCTCTGGACCTCCCATCTGAAGGTCAAGGCCACCGGCCAGCCAACCCTGAGCTTGCTGTGGTCACCACTGACCCGTGGATTCGCACATGCTCTGGGTTTTCTTTCCCTTCCTGGAAGGGAGGCCACGGACCAGGCTGGGCTGTAAGGGGCAGTCAGCGTGGGCATCTTGTCTGTAAGGACTGGAGACAGGGATTTGGCAGCGAAGGCAGGAGGAAGAATGGCTGCTCCATTGCCATTCACTATTTCTCGTTTGTTTTTATGATTGATTGATACCTCAGTTACTTAAAAAAAAAAAAAGAGTGGAGCCATCTAACAAAAAGTACAGCAACAGCCAAAGGTGGAAGCCCATTTCTGAACAGTGAGGCACATTTTGTTTCCATTTGCACAGAGGGGGAGCCGGCCCCCAGGGTCTCCTGCACGTGCCACGACCTTGGCCCAGCCTGGTGACCTTGGCTGAGCCTAGCGTGGAAGGAGGGAGAAGAAGTGATGGAGGAGGGTGGAGGAGGAGAAAGCGCGCCCTAGTGTGGTAGAGTTGGGGGACAGGCGCAGACCCTTCTTCACAGAGTCAAAAAAGATGCCGAGAGTGTAGCAGCGCTTACCTGCTGCTTTATTGAGGTGCTGTCACACAGTCCGCGGGTCATGACACTAAGAACTCATTGTCAGGGGCTGTCTTAGGAGTGGGGACTCCTGGTTGGTAGCAGAAGAAAGAACTGGCCCCTTCCCGTCTGTGAGCTGGGAATACATCTGTCTATTTTTAACCACTCACCTGCTTTGGAACCTTTCCACTTTTTCAGAAATACCATAAATTAGTCTACTTTGAAGTCTGGCTTTAACGTCAAGGGTTTCTCAGTCCCTAAATAATGAAAAGAATGAAATAATGCAAATGAAGGATTTTCAGTTTTCACTGGCACGTATTTCAAGTGTGACTACAGGTCATTCCTGAACTGTTTGTGATGTTTATTGTGTATATATGTGTGTATATATAAAATTAATATGTATATTTTTTTCCTCTTCCGAAGTTTTCAAAGACTCATGTGTCCAGAGTTGGAGATTTCCAAAACACATTGGTAGCCACTTATATGAAATTTCTAATTTTAATACACTATGTATGAATTATGTTAGAATATACATATCATGAGGTTACAAAATTAGAAAATAATTTCAAGGAGCCTGGACTTTTGGAAACGTGTGTGTGTGTGTGTGTGTGTGTGTGTGTGTGTGTGTGTATGTGAATGAATAAAGCATCTTCTGACATCCAGTCTTCTTTCACTATCACAGGTTATTAATAACAACTCAATTATCCATAAAGGTATAAGAGTTTTATTCTGTGAAGTTTAGATTACTTTGAGAACATTGGAGTGTTTTTCCTCTTGCTCTTTGTGTGTTTGGAAAGGACATGGCTTTCCTGTACAGAATTTTTTGCATTTCTTTGAAGTTTTTAATCCACAGACAAGCATTGTGAACGTAGTATAATCATTTAACTCTTTTGGTAGTGGTTTCCCTATCAGTCAATCATGCCAGCAGTTATGAAAACATGTTATGAGCTTTATATTCAGACAAATAAAGTTAGAGACTATGTCTACCAATCAATTGTGCCAGAGGTAAGAAACCATGTTATAAGCCACTGGCATGTGTTGAGATTCTGGGTCCCAAAAGGAGACCTCCCTTCTAACTCCTTGTCCATTCATTCATTCATTCAGTTTTTCAACCAGTGTTTATGAGCACCCACATGGTTCAAAGCACATTTACAGTCACTGGGACACAAAGATGAATGGTACATGGGCACAGGCCTTACAATCTGGTGAAGGAGATTGGCAAGGAATTGGATGATTTTAATATGCTAAGTGTTAAGCTAGAAGCTGCCCAGGATATAACGTTATCTAGTCTAAAAGAGGGAGGAGATATGGGAACATATGTATATGTATAACTGATTCACTTTGTTGTACAGCAGAAACTAACACACCATTGTAAAGCAATTATACTGCAATAAAGGTGTTAAAAAAAAATAAAAGAAACACCTAATCAAACTGCAAGGCAGAGATGCGTGAGGGAAGGTTGCCTGGGGAAGCTGACGTCTGAGCCAAATCTTCATTATTATTGATATTTTTAGAAAGGATGGCAGTTAACCACATTTTTTTTTAAAAGCTTTCCTTTGCCAAAAAATGTTAATAATTGTTTAATTCACATTACAGATTGTGTATTACATTTCGGATTATGTTTTATAGATTATTATAGATGGTTAGTTACTTGAGAGAAAGTATAGTAGGAACCTTTGCCCATTAGAGAGTAATAAAGAATTAAGGTGAATGACCTTAATGGTTCTGTAGTCATTCTGTGTTGAGTGGAGGTGTTCATTTGAATTTTTTTTAATTGAAGTATAGTTGATTTACAGTATTATATTAGTTACAGGTGTACAACACAGTGGTTCAATATTTTTATAGATTATACTCTATTTAAATTTATTACAATATATTGGCTATATTCTTTGTGCTGTACAATATATCCTTGTAGCTTATCTGTTTTATATGTTTGTATCTCTTTTTTCTTCGTTCTTTTTTTTTTTTTTTTTTTTTGCGGTACGCAGGCCTCTCACTGTTGTGGCCTCTCTCATTGTGGAGCACAGGCTCTGGATGCACAGGCTCAGCGGCCATGGCTCACGGGCTTAGTAGCTCCGCAGCGTGTGGGATCTTCCCAGACCGGGGCACGAACCCATGTCCCCTGCGTCGGCAGGCGGACTCTCAACCACTGCACCACCAGGGAAGCCCTATTTTATATGTTTGTATCTCTTAATCCCCTACCCCTGTTTTGCCCCTCTGCTCTTCCCTCTCCCACTGGTAACCACTAGTTTGTTCTTCATATCTGTGAGTCTGTTTCTTTCTTGTTTTATCCATTCATTTGTTTTACTCTTTAGATTCCATGGATAACATAGAGTATTTGTCTTTCTCTTTGTCTTATTTCTCTATTGTCTTATAATCTTAGCATTATACCCCCAAGGTACATCCATGTTGTTGCAAATGGTAAAATTTCATTCTTTTTTTTTTATATTGAGCAGTATTCCATTGTATGTATGTGTATACACACACACAGACAGTGTATCACATCTTTATCCATTCATCTGTTGATGGATGCTTAGGCTGCTTCCATATCTTGATTATTGTAAATAATGCGGCTAGGAACATTGGGATGCGTGTATCTTTTCGAATTAGTATTTTCTTCGGTTATATACCCAGATTTCTTGATCTTAGAGAAGGGTAGAAGTTACTAGATGCCAGGCTGGGTGGTGGGGCCAGGAAAGGCAGCACAAGCGTGTCTGGTCAAGAGTGATGACAGGAGCATCTGCAGAGTTCAGAAATGGCCCGATAGGAAGGCCAGAGTTCTGGGCAGCCACTGAAGGATGCTAGACAGGTGAGAGACATGATCAGAGAGGGGTGTTTCAGAAAGATCCTGGTGATTACACTCTGATGGATGGTGGATTCGTTTCCTAGGGCTGCTATAACAAATATGGTGTCTTAAAACGAGAGGAATTTATTCTCTCACAGTTTTGGAGGCCAGAAGTCTCATATCAAAGTATGGGTAGGGCCATGCTCCCTCCAGAGGCTGTAGGGGCGAATCCTGCTATATTGTCTTCCAGCACCTGGGGCCCCCAGGCGTTCTTTGGTTTGTGGCAACATCACTCCAATCACTGCTTCTGTCTTCACATGGCCTTCTTCCCTGTGTCTTTGGGGGCACTCCCCCTTTTATAAGAACACTAGCTATTGGATTTAGAATCCACCCTAAATCCAGGTTGATTTCATCTAGAGATCTTTAGTTAATTCATCTACAGAGACCCAATTTCCAAGTAAGGTCACACTCTGAGGTTCCAAGAAGACATGAATTTGGGGGCACACTAGTCAGTCCACTACAGATGGGAAGAGGTTGGAAGAGATTCAGATAATCAGATTCTAGAAGGACCTGGGAAGATATTATAGGGAGGCACCTACAAGGGGAGGGAGTGAGAGCTTGGGTAGGCAGGTTTCAATAAGAGTGTGTTTAGGCAGAATGAGGGAGGAAAGTTTAAAAAGAAGGATGAACGCTTATGGATTAGAAATACAGTCTTCACAAAATTTGCCGTCTACACACCTAGGTGTTTTCTGTCATTTAAGTCCTAGCTCATATGCCACTCTCTCTAACACTTTTATCCCTCACTTTATGGCTAGCGCTGTGCTAAGAGTGTTGCTAGCATTATCTCATTTAAGTCTTAAACATTCTTCAGAAACAGGTACTATTGTGATCACCCACCCCATTTAAAAGATGAAAACACTGAGTCTTGGAGAGGTCAGGTGACTTGCTAGGAAAGAAATGTTGTAACTGGGATTTGAACCAGCCTACGGCACTCCAAAGCCACGGCTCCCAAATACTCACACATCACGTGTTCCCACTGCCACCCCTACCCCCTACTGGTAAAGTTAGTCTTCCTTTCTTTGAACCCTTATGCCATGTGGTCTGTAGTTCTCTTTGGGCCTTTGTCAATTTCTAGCTAGTTTATTTTTATATATAGATTTGTGTACATGTCCTGAGGGCAGGATCTGGACCCGTTTCATTTTTGCCTGGTGCCCCCAGTGTCTTACACCTTGCATTGCACAAAGATCATATTCATGAGTGTCCACTGACTAAACGAATAGTAATAATCCAGAATACAATTAGATGTCCTGCCTGTGTGAGAGAGAGACAAGGAAACATACAGTTATTGAACAGTATGTTGTGTGCCAGGTAGAGGTGAGCATAAGGACCTTGAGGTGTGCCTAAGAGGGGGGCACTTACCTCAGACTTGCTGGGGAGGGAGAGGGTAGGTTCAGAGAAGGGCAGGTTCCTGGGCCCTGAGGCCTGAGCTGCACCTGGAGGGGTGGGTAGAGGTGGCCCTGGACGGTTCCAGGCAGACAGAGCAGGGTCTGTTTGGAGCCCTGCATGTGGCTCAGTATAGCTGAAGGCGGGGAGGGAAGGATGGTGGCCAGAGATCAGCTTGGTCGGGTAGGCAGCGGCAAGACCATCAGAACGTTTTGTGTTGTGCCAAGGAGTTTCACCTTTATTCAGAGGAAGCGATGGAAAGACTTTAAAGAGTGGAAGAGTCAAAGGATCAAACTCAAGTGTTGGTGAGAGCTCTCAGGCATCCTCATGGTGGAAGATAGGCTAAAAGGGGATGAGACTGGAGGAAGGAGGGTCAGCTGAGAGCCAGCTGTGTATCTAGGAGGAGAGTATGGGCAGTGAGAAGCCAGGGGTGACAGCCCAGGTGTAGAGAGGGGACGAGAAGTGGTAACCAGGGACTTCCCTGGTGGTCCAGTGGTTAAGACTCTGCACTCCCAATGCAGGGGGCCCAGGTTTGATCCCTAGTCAGGGAACTAGATCCCACACACCACAACAAAGATCCCACACACAACAACGAAGATCCCACATGCCACAACTAAGACCCAGCACAGCCAAATAAATAGATTTTTTTTTAATTAAAAAAAAAAAAAGTGGTGACCATTAGAAGGTAGGATCAAAAGAACTTGGTGGCAGAAGTGGGAGTGGGCCTGGAAGGGTTCTCAGAGCAAAAACACATCAAAGTAACTGAAAGCCCATTCAAACATCAGCGAATTCATTGTTTCAAACAACAACTTTGTGTAAATCTATTTTAGAAAGATTTCTGTGAAAAGATGAGAACACAACTAGTTCTTTCCAATGTCCAAGCACTCTTGTGAAGTCGTGTCTATCTAATTAACAACTTGTGATGATTTTATCTTGGCCATGACCTTGCATGCCTATCCTGTTTCATCAGCCATGTCTCCATAAAGCTTTAGCTTAATTGAAGGGTATAGGATTTGAGTTTTTCTCACTGAGCTTCGAGGTCTCAGGAAAATCAAGGATTGTAGCTAAGTATCAGTTTCTGTGTCTCTGCATGTTTCAAATATAACTATGTTGGCTCTGTCTATCCAGACAAAACCACTGACTATGGGAAGGATGTGGAAGGCAAAAAATGACAACCGCACAAACTGTCTAGAGAGTTTCATGTTAACCCAAGTAATATGTTGTGGTACATATAAGTGACACTGTATCATATTATAAGCATCCTTTTAGTTAATGTTTGTCATTTTTTTCTCCTTTCCGTATGTAAGTAAAAGCTGGGAGAGATGGTAGCAGGATTCCCACATTGTCAGGTTATGACTGTCCAAACACTACTAATTTTTATGGGACTGCAAGAAGTGTGACAAATGATGTTGTTGCTACATATGTGCAAGTCACTATGAAAAAAAAAAGCAGGGGTGGGGAAAAGGAGGGGTCAAGATTGACTTATGATGTGGGCCTCAGGGGAGGAGCATTTGGGAGAAAGGGAGTTAATGCTTTGGCTTGGGGCTTGGTGAGCTGCGCAGCTCTGTGTGCAGTTGTCGGAGGGGCTGGGTTTTGCATCCTGGGCTCCCTGAATTGGAGGAGCTGTCTGAATAGTAGGAGGCCTGCACTCTGAAAGAATGAATTTTAGAGTTGGGGGCAGTTTTGGAAATCACCGATTTGGGAAGACCTTCTTAAACAAAACACAAAAGCTATACCTTGAAGGGAAACACTTGGCAAATTTGACTTATCAGTATTAAAAGCTTCTGTCCAAGAGACTGTAACAAAAATAAAATATAAGCAAAGAAGAGAGATGTTTTTTCCCCAGAGAGAGTCTGGGAGAGACTACTTGCAGTACATACGCATGTAATTGTCAAGTTATTTATGTACTTATTCAATGGGGATAAGGGACACATTCGTATATAGTGATACAAATGAGCAAAGGAAATGAAAAAGCAATTCTCAGAGGAAATAGTCAATGATCATATACTCAATTTTACCTATAAGTAACAATATGCAAGTTAAGCAACAAGAAATATTATTTTACTCCCACCAGATTGCTGAAATAAACAGTTTAAGGAGGGCAGGAAATTTGTGTTATCACCACAGAAAAATACAAACCAAACTGAGAATAAACTGAAATGGTTATTTCTGAGGGCAAAGGGAGATGGTTGCTAGGGAAACTCTATTTTTATCTGTAATGTTTAAATTGTTTTACTAGGAGAATGTGTTCATGCCTTACTTGTCTATTTTAAATTAATAAAGAAAGGAATCATTGCCTCTCCTCATTTTGTGTTATTGGATAATTACAAGGAATCATGATCTGTGTTATTCATTGTTACTTTCACAGCAGAAAAATTACGACTTTCATTACCAATTCTGTTATCTTTCCATTACATTTTAAGGATTAGTAAGGTGGAATCTGGAAATAAAGGAAATAGCAGTTTCCAGAGGGGGAATATAGTGTCTAGAGCAGAGTTTCTCAAGAGGAGTACTATTGTTTTGGACTAGGCATTTCTATGTTATTGGGGGCTGTCCTCTGCAATGTAGGATGTGCAGCAGCATCCCTGGCTTTTGCTGATTACCAAACCAAACTTGGGTCTGCTCGACTGCACGCAGTAAAGCCAATCTACTGACACTGGGTTGTGGTGAAGGAAAATGTAGTGTTTATTGCAGATGCCAAGCAAGGAGTCAGGGCAGTTTGTGCTCAAGAGACAGAAGAACTCCCTGATGGGTTTCTGGGAAGACCTTTTAAAGGCAAGGTGAGGAAGGGAAGTTGCGTGGTGTGTGATCAGCTCGTGCACAATTCTCTGATTGGTTCGTGGTAATAGGGGTGTCACAGGGGTTAATGTTATCAATTCTCAGGCTCCAGCTGGTCTGGGGGCTACGTGTTCAAGGTCATCATGTAGATAACTTTGTCCATTTGGTGGGGGTTTTAGTATCTGTAAAACAACTCAGGACTGTGCATGACTGTTATCTGTGTCCTTCAGGGAGGAACTAAAGATTCTGTGATTGCTATATGGCTGATTTACTGTTTAAATTGTTATGAGTTTTCCTGGCCCAACTGCTATTTTTTTGTTACTAGATGTTCACATTCTTTCAATCATTAATTCTTGAGCCAGGCTTTTGTGACTCAGGGGAGGCCTGGGAAACTAAAACTTTTCTACAAACAAGAAGCAGGGGGAGGACGTGGGAGGGTCTGTCCCAGGAAGGCCCCGTAGTGTCCTGCTCAGTTACATACCCATCTCCCAATTTGGGACAACCAAAAATGTCTCCAGACATTGACAGATCTCCCCTGGGTGACACACCCATACCTCCAAGGAAAACCACGGGTCTAGGGAAAGCCCAGAAGAAGAACTTAAGCATCACACTTAGCCCAATTCCATGTCTGCAAGAAAAAAATATAAAGGACTTAATTTTTATATACAGTACTTTGCTATTCCCTAAAACAACAGCTGTTATACATTCCTTGACAAAATTATATTTATTGCTTTTTTATCTTTGTACCTTAGATACACTCCCCACACCCAAGTAGGGGCAACTCTCCACTTGCCAAGGCTTGGTAGGTTTTGACCCTCCAGGGTAGCTCAGAGTGGTGCAAGTACAGAGAGGAAGTGGTTATTTTGTCTTCTGAGCATCATCAGAGCCTCTGGACAGACGATCATTCCAGTGGACACACTTGGCTTCTAGTCATATATGCATTCAGGATCTCGGTTGTAACAGAAACCCACACAAACTAGTTTAAGCCAAAAGATGGGGTCAGCCACCATAAGATTACAGCTTGTGGACAGACCCTGAAGGGAGCAGGCACAGGCAGAGATCAGAGAGCTGGAAAATAAAGTCAGAGTGATAGCAGGGGAACTTGTCAGCGGCATTAGGGATTGTGTGTGATTTGTCCACAGGGAAGAGGTGTTAAGTCACGGATCGTCCAGGCCTGGAGGCTGGGTTGGGGAGCGAGAGCAGGGTGAGGAAGATGCCACTGAGTAGATGCCAGCAGCCAATGAGAGATGAAAGTGGTTCTGCTGATCATGGTGCCAGTGGGGACACAGCAAGTGTGCAGATCCCAAGGAAGTCAGACGATGGGTTCAGCTGGAAATGGGGCTGGAGCAGCACATATGCAGGGCAAAGGTCCTTTTGCACACAGCGAGGAAAGGAGAATATTCCTGCAAAAGATTAGGCAGTAAGGGGAACATTAATGAAACCAGCATCCTTTAACTTGGAGAATGTGATACCATCAAGGCTTGGTATGCATTCATGCCCACTTATAAAAGGTTGGCAGGTGGGCTAGACGTGAGACTGCAAGCATGAAAAGCCCATGTATTTGTATTTGATTCTTCCTTTCCTCAAATTTTAATTTTAAAATAAAAACAAATGAAAGTGTGTGATTTTATTAAAAAAATAAAGTGGTTGACTTTCTTATATGGGATGAAAGTTATGACTCTACAATCAAGGAGTTCCAAAACGATCCTGAGTGATGGGAAAGGTAATTCACTCAGTGTTGAGCCACTCTAAGTCACTAGGTACACACACACACGTTTAAGTTCTGTTATGTTGTTGTTATAAAATCTCATTTTTCAAGTCATATTTCTTTAGGTCCTGCTCAAAGTTTGAGCAAACATTTAAAATTTAAGCATCATGCTTTCAGTAAAGCCACTATGCGCCAGCCAGGCCGCATGGATAGGACACTTATGAGCCCCGCTCAGACAACCTAGTGGGAAAAGGCAGTCTCATAAAATATAATTCAATGCAATGGACCATAACAGAGGTATGAGAAACAATGGAAGGAAAAGGGAGGGAATTTTAGATCATATACTAGAAAAATCTCCAATTCTGAAATTTTAAAGAATTTCCTGTAAATGATAAGCTATCAGACTTGAAAGTGTTTAATACAGACTCTTCCTCAAAGGCTCTTACCCTCCCCCTGTTGTCAGCTGCACTGCAGGAAATCATTTCCAGGAAGATGGTTCTTGTAGGTAATAAAAGTAAAATACTTTTTGGGTATTTCATCTGACAGCTTTTGAGATTAGTTTAATGTTATTTGTGTGCTGTGAGCTTTAAGTTCCGATGAGTTGAATATTTGAGCAGATGCAAGATTTTTACAGTCACTGAGTGTTATTTATGTCCGTTATAAGTGAAAAACAAGAAAACTACAACTCTTAGTATTTTCATTATGGGCTTTAGAGACTTAGGATTTTTTAAATAAATTCTTTCACATATGCCTGTGTTTGAAATCAAACACAGACAGGGTCAAATTATACTTATGTACTAATTAAACTATATATTCACTTGAATGTAATGTGTTAATTAAGGTTCAATGTTACTTTTATAAACATGTTTTAGGTTTGAGGAAAATAAACAATCAAAAGAGATGTGAGATGCTTAGGGCTAAGCCCTTCTCACCCTATTCCACTCTCCCAGAGCTCAGAATCCTCTTAACTGGCACAGATCCCTATAGGGAACCAATGTGACAATTAGAAAGCTGCCCTCGTTATAAGAGGCTCAAAGGAATACATGGTGTTGGGAAATACTCTTATTTTCTCAGTTGCATTACAAGCAGTCCTTGGTCACAGCATGAAGAGATTCTGTAGAAAGCCATGTGTGCAGTGAAAAGGATGCTTTTTAACTCAGGATGGAACAGATGAGCAGTTGGAGGACACAAACAACTAGACCATTTCACTCCTACCTGGGTTGTTTGTTTGCTCTTGTTAAATCCCTAACTGGGCCTTGAAGTACCCACTGTTTTGGGTTCTTAACCCTGATTCCCTCCAAAGCAGTGATTCACACTCTATATTCACAGAAGTTTCAGGTCCTGGGGAAGAGTTCAGACCTCCCACCCCTTACAGTTGAAGGTTCTCTAGTTCTCTGTTTGACACATTTTGGTTTTGTGTAAAATTTAATCTGAAACTAGGGTTCTCTGGGGAAAAAATAAAGACAGCAAACCCCAGATTTCAGTTGTAAGTGACCACCATACCTGGGCCACCTGAGAGTGGTCCTCAGGTTGATGATAAACTAGGCATGGAGTGGAGGCTTCTTATGTAGTGAAGAAAGCAATAAATCTTGGGACTCAAGGAGAAGACACTAACCTTCTTACGGACAGTCAGATGTAAAGTTCTGATATGATTGTTACTCCCTTGGCACCAGTGACCATATGTTGCCTTCCAGAGGATGTCCACTCCTAACCTTGTGTCAGGAAAACAATCGGATTATATTAAGTTACCCAGGGTGTGGATGACTCACAGTATAACCACAACCACCTACCTCGATGCCTGTTATTTTAAAAGAATCCTGATAAGTGGAATTTCAGGTAGGCTCAGAAAGATGGTATAAATGTCCTACTGCATAGGGAGGGGTTTTTTATCCTAGTGCCTGACAAAGCCCCAGTGTCTGAAGCATCATCTTTGCCACTGGAGGATCCATGGAAGTCTCTTTTGAAGAAGCTGGAACATTATTAATCTGGGTTTCCTGGGTCATGATGGGTAGGCGGTGTCAGAGCAGTGCCCCCTCCCAGCCCACTCCCCAAACACTCTCTCTTCCTTAGCTTCTGCAACTGTTCTGTTCCTCACTCCAAACTGTCTTTGTTCTGTGTACTGTTGATATGACCAAGATATGACCCCTAATTCCTGCTCTGCTTCCTCAGTCTTCTCCCAGTGTCAGCCTGGACCAAGAAATAACTCTCCAGCCCTACCTTGGACCTTCTTAGGCGCTGAAATGGGCCCTCAGTCTTCAGAGCTTTTTTTGCTCATAAAACAAGATTTTCAGCTCACAGTAACAAAAACACCTCTAGAGAATTTTGTTTCCTTATTGCCAGATGTACGAAGTTTTAATTTCAACCAACTTATTGACACATGGGGAACACTATCAAAATGCCTCTTCTGGGCTGTCCATGGATAGTAAGCAAAATAGAATGATTTAAAATAGTTGACATTTTCTCTGACCACAAAGCAACTCAAATGGGATACACTTAATTTCCTGTGATCATGTTCTGTTGTTGTTCTGTTTAAAATTTTTATTTTATAATCTTTGGTAAAAAGAAATGTATGTATATGTAAGTGATGAGGCATATTAATGAAACCAACTCATCTTGCAATTTAAGAATTAGAACAGCTGAAACCGTTACCAAACTCAGGTTCAGCTGCTCCCACTTGAAAGCCAGTACTTTCAAGAGACAAGTGTTGGTAGGAAAGGAAAGTTTGCTTTATTCAGGAGGCTGGCAACCTGGGGAGAAGGCGGACTCATGTCAAAAAGCCAACTTCCCACTGTTGATCAGGGGGCAAGAGCTTTTAAAGGAGAGTTAAAGGAGTGCATAGGCAGAGGGAGGGGGCTATGTACAGAGCAGCACAGTCAGCTCTGACAGTCACCTTGAAATTAGTCATGCAGTAGTCTGATCAACATCATGTTGATTGTTTTAAGTACAGATAATCTTCAGTTCCAGGGTCAGTTTGTTCCCATTTTCTTGAGGCCAGTTATTGGAATGGTGTAAGACGAAGCAGCTATGTCATGGCTACAGTCTGGTCATCATGTAGTTAACATCTTCCACCCGGTGGGGGTTTTAGTATCTGCAAAACAGCTCAAAGGAAATGGCCCAGAATATTATCTGTAGCCCTTGAGGAGGAACTAGAAGTCCTTGACTTTGCTTAATGACTAAACCATTATTGCTTTGTCCTGTTTGATTGCTTGCCTTTGCTTCTGCATTTTCTTCTCTGATTAAACTTATTCTTTGGCTAAAGTTCTTCTACAGACAAAAGGCAGGCAGAGGACATGGAGAGGTCTGTCCTGGGAAGGCCCCATAGGGTCCTGCACAACTGGGTAGTTTATACAACTACCTATGTGCTGTCCTCGCCCATCCTCCTGATTTCCTGACATCATTTCCCCAATATTTTATTGTGAAAATTTCCAATCACATAGGAAGGTTAAAAGAATTTTAGTGTGAACATTTCCATTTTTAAAGTAAAATTTCTTCTGGGATGTTAAAGACTGAGTTTCAGTAACAAAATATTCTATCAATGCTGGTTGATTCTTGTTCAAGTAGGTAGGAGATTCCTTCACCTTATAGATTGTGAATTTTCAGATGAAAGGCTTTTTATAAACACAATAAATCACTGCCAAAATGCTACTGATTTGAAGGCAAGCAGAGTAAATCTACTAACATTTGTCAGATCTCCTCCGTGGTGTAAGATGAAGCATTTCGGGAAGAGCATGAAGCTTTTACGTAACAAAGAACTCATGGGGGCACTGGGGTGGCATTTTACTCACTTCCTTTCCATAAACTTCCCATTTTGAGAAAAGCACTCCTTTCATGGAGGGTTTTTTGATATTCTAGTCCTTCTTACAGTCATACCTTATTTTTAACAGTCTCTGAGCTCTGCTGCCTTTTCAATATCTAATTATGTCTCAAGTTTTATTTTTCCCTTGTCCCACCAGAGCACATTGCCTCTTAATATTCACAGTGGCTAATGGCGTGCTCACATCTGAGTAACCTTTTAGATAATTCTTCTCAGGGAGCCACATAATATTTTCTTGGCATAATATTTATGTATTTTGCAAGTATTCCTTGAGGAGGAAAAATGGATTACCTGATGGAGATGGTATTTGCACATGGAGTGGCAAAGTGGGCAATTACTGATAAATGACAGTGGACCTTTTGTAACCCTGGATTCAATTCTGGAGTCCATTACTGTGTGCAAAGTGCTTTGTGGGGGCACTGTAAAAGAGACCCCCCAGTGTCTCCTTTTGCTCTGCCATATTTTTTTCAGGAAGAAGAAAGAGACAGGCTACAGCCAGAAGACCTATACAATGGAGCTATAGTGAGGGGCTGTGAAGCAGCTGTTAGTTTGTATTTGGGGGCCATTTTTCAGTATGTGTGTGTGATGCTGTAGAATAGGGGTTCTTCCTCTGGGGTCTGGGGACCTCTAGATCAGAGCTTCTGGAAGTTTGTGTAGAGGCCACTTGCATTAGAATCACCTGGCAGTGCCTGTCAATAGGCAAGTTCCTGGGTCTCACCCCAGAGCCCCTGGATTACTATTTTGAGGACTGGAGTTAGGGAATTTGCATTTTAAACAAGCCCTTCTGGCTGTTCTTTATTGTACAATGAAGTTTGAGAACCACTTCTTTAGAGTTTCAGGGTCGGAAGTTTCCTGAAATTGTATGCAGATATTCTGGTGATTTGCATATGAACATTTTTCCATGATGGTTAAAATATTTGGAACTACTACTCTAGAAAACAGAAAGCTTGGGCCCTGAAGGAATTAATACTACCTTTTTTTATGATTTCGGGTTGAGTGGCTTGGCTTCCATAGTAAATGGCACCCAAAGAGGCTTAATGGCTTAGAGAACTTGGCAGAACCAAGCGCTAGGGCTCCCCTCTCTAGTCCATAGGTGATGAGGACTTTCCCAGTTATTCTACCAGTTCTCAGTTCTGGTCACGTTACCCCTCATTCAAAAATTCCCTGTGCTTGCCACTACGTAATGAGTTTTTCACCTGATACAAGAATCGGTCTGGGCTGGGCTGGTCCCTAAGCAAGTTGTTCAGTATATTCCACCCAGCCGTCCTCCATGTGCTCTGTCATCCATTTTATTCCACATGTATTGCAGGGTCAGACAATCCTGAGCTCCAGCCATGGCACTGCCACGTGTCAGCTGTGTGATTCTAGGCAAGTAACTTACTGAGCCTCAGTTTCAGGGTTAGTAACATGAGAATGATTGCACGTGCCTCAGCAAACCCCTGGGAGTATTAAACGAGTCCATGCAAACATGGAGCTTAGCATGGTGTCTGGCACACAGGGAAGGGCACAAATGCTGGCACCTTTGCTCTTGCCCCTCTGCCTTCCCTCTTCTCTACCCCCTGCCTGTCCATCTCCTTGAAGTCTTCTTGGATCTTCCCATTACTCCCCCCCTGCAAGAGGTGCTCTCTCCCTCTCCTAAATACCGGTAACATTTTATTCTTATCTTTCTTTGGCATTGACCACTCCCTACTTTGTGTGACTTTTTTTTTTTTGCCATGTTTGTACTCAGCAACTTTATTTTGGAATAACTTTTTATTTTAGTTTAGTTTTTAAAATAAAAAAAACTGTGACATGTTTTTCAAAATTCTGTTGAAAGTATAAATAATTTTTTCATTTAAAATTATAGGATGGTGTGATGGGGTACTTATTATCTCATCACTTTGATAAAATGTCTGCTCCATACATATATGTCATTGTTTAGAGTGGAAGATATCAGATTTCACAGGAGAAAATTTTTTATTTGGAAAACTTAACTAGACACTTAGTTCTTGACAGTTTGTATCAAATGCGCTGTTGCCTTTTGGTGGGCGGTTCAGGTAAATGGCACTTGAAATGCCTTTTGAGATATCTGAAGTTAAGTGAAAAGAGGAAAAATAAGTCAAAAGTTATCACAAGGTGTGTGACTTTCATGTACCTGTCTTATCTCCCCTGCTCCCTGTGGGCAGGATTCCTGTCTGATTATCCCCAGGGACACAGCTAAAAGCCTTCTTGCACATAGAAGGTACTGAATTGGAAGTTGGTTTGTTTTTTTTCTTTTTTAATTTTTATTGGAGTATAGTTGATTTACAGTGTTGTGTTACTTTCTGCTGTACAGCAAAGTGAATCAGTTATACATACACATATACATATAACCACTCTTTTTTAAGATTCTTTTCCCATATAGGTCATTACAGAGTATTGAGTAGAGTTCCTGTGCTATAGAGTAGGTCTTCATTAGTTATCTATTTTATATATAGTAGTATATATATGTCAATCCCAATCTCTCAGTCTATCCCTCCCCACCCCTTTCCCCCCTGGTGAGGATAAATTTGTTTTCTACATCTGTAACTCTATTTCTGTCTTGTAAATAAGTCCATTTGCACCATTTTTTTAGATTCCACATGTAAGCAATATCATACAGTATTTGTCCTTCTCTGTCTGACTTGCTTCACTCAGAATGACAATCTCTAGGTCCATCCATGTTGCTGCAAAGGGCATTATTTCATTCTTTTTTATGGCTGAGTAATATTCTATTGTATGTAGTACCACATCTTCTTTATCCATTCCTCTGTTGACGGACATTTAGGTAGGAGTTAGTTTTAATGCTAGTCATAATAGACGGGAATTTAGCGTGTCTTCCACGTTGCCCATAAATTAGGTGGAGTAAACGAGGGACTTTGTAACCCAGAAGACATTATCAAATATCAAATGATTCTACAGCTTGGCCTCCAGACAGCTGTCTACCAATCATCTACTTTATATAATAGTTTATGTTTATTGAATAGCTGTTTGGTGTTTATTATGCACTGGTCACTCTAAAGCTCTACCTCATCTAATCCTTACAAGAGCCCTTTGACATGGGTTCTCTTACACCTGAATTTAAAAGTGAGAATGTGGATGCTTAAAGAGGTGAGGGAGAGGTGCCCAGGTTCCCACAGTTAGAGATTGTACGGCTGTTGACTGAAAAAAAAAAAAAGAAAAAAAAAATAACGAACAACCCAAAAGTTGAGAACTAGGGAGGGTGGGAGGGAGGCTCAAGAGGGAGGGGATATGGGGATATATATACATATAGCTGATTCACTTTGTTGTACAGCAGAAACTAACACAACATTGTAAAACAATTATACTCCAATAATGATGTAAAAAAAAATTGAGAATTATGTTTTATTTGGCAGACTTTCTGAGGACTTAAGCCCAGGAGGCAGCCTCTCAGTTAGCTCTAAGGGACTGCTCTGAAGAGGTAAGGGACGAGCCAGGATATATAGGAGTTTTTGAAAAAAAAAAAAAAAAAAAAAAAAAGGGAAAAAAAAAAAAAACCCCAGGTAGTGGGAACATCAAACTGTTAATTAAAGAAAACCAGACATCTCAAGGTAATGAATTTAGTGCTTTTCTATGTATGGGAAAATGCAAGAGTCTGGGTTCATTGAAATCATTCCTTTGATGTGCACCTTAACTATTTAGGACCGGTATCCTGTTTTCCCCTCAGGGTGTGCAGTGGCTGGTGGCTTCATGGCTGCAACATCCTTTGTTTACTGATATGGCAGGCAACGCTCTTCATCCACACAGCCAAGCGTAGCTCATGCTTCGAACTGCTGCACCATTCTGATGCCCCCAGCCCTGTCTTGGGCCACTCTAAGTCCTGCAGAGCTCCTTTCATTGTATATTCTTTCACTTAGAGAGGGCTCAGTGAAATGGAAAGCTCAACTGAAAAAGTGGCGTTTTCAGAACTATTCCTGAAAAATATCTTCTTTCTGGAGCATAATACCTGACTTAAATTAATGAAACCGTGAACATAATATTGTCTAGAGGATAAGGCCCCAGAAAATAGCAACCAGTTTCTTGGAAGTGCCGGGCCTTTTACAGATATCACCAAGAGAGCAGAAAGTATTTTCTCCAGAATAATTCATCCACTTTTCTCCTGCAATGAGAAACCATCAAAGTTGTTGACACTCAAAAGAGATTCTTGCTTTCCATGGGAAATAATACACGGAAAATAGCCATCCTAGGATGCTGGAGAGAGCGGCTGACAGCTCCACCGAAGGGCTCCAGTTTGAATCAAGCTGTATTATTTGTGAGACATCAAAGGTGAAGCTGAAATCTACTGCACTGAGAGCAAAGGAGATTGTAACATCACGTTCTTACTCCCAATCTTAGAGCTCCAAGTGCGTTATTAATGCCAACCTTAGCTTGAGTTGCACTGTGCTTTAGCAGAAGTTCCCTGTGTGTGAGAGCCTAGGTGTGATATTCAAATTGAACAGTTTTTATATTTTATTAGTACCCGAACCCCTTAATGTGGCTATGTTCACCCATTAAAAGGAAGACCAGAGGTTACTTGGGGAAATTTTATATACGCTTTGTTTGTTTGTTTGGCTGACAGATCAAATATATCTAAATGCAAGAATGATACTTCCAGTTTTAAAAACAGATGAATACAAAAAAAGTGTGTTTTTAATATATTTAGTCCTGTGTATTGTTCATATTAAATACTGCAGCATAGACTATGGTTACCTTATTTATATCTTAGAGAAGTTAGGTAACGACCAGATTTTCCTAGTCAGAAGCCCATACCTCAGGGTTGTGTAAAACCACAAAAGTTCTTTACCCGGAGCATGGCTGAACTTTATTTATCGCCAGCCAAATCATTCCTAAAAGATTCGTTAATTAGCACAAGGGATGTTAGGAGTAATTTTTCACTGGTGAAATGAGTAAAGGTCCAATGTGACCTGGAAGGTTTTACAGTCACCTTTGCCTGCAGAGGGTAAAATAATCAGACAAAGCCTGGGGACATGACCAGTCTACAGAACAAGTTGTATGACTGTGTGAGCCTGTGGGTGATGAGCGCTTGCTTCCAACTGAGATGGAGCTTTCCTGCCACTGCACCATGGCCCCTGGTACAAGCCTCCCTAGTTCCATCCCCTCTAATGGCTAGAGGCTATCCAAAGAACCCAACAGTTTTGAGTATCCAAATCGACTTAGGCTTGTTTGCACCAAATATATTCTTCTTTCTGTATATTTTCAGTGCCACTTTGGCTGTAACTTTCAAGGGAACCTCCCCAGACATCCCTGAAGTGCACATACAAAACCCCTGCCGGTAGTATACAATTATCAATTAAAAAGTGAAAGCAACTCTCAATCCATCTTTATTTTAATACAGGTTTCACCAAATATTTATCAAGTGTCTACTAGGCTCTGTGAGGGTGGGTGCTGGTTTGTGAAGCAAAGAGTGTAAGATGTGGTCTTTGTGTGCAGGTGCTCACCTGTCATTTACATTTGGCCTCACTGCTTAGGTTACAGTTGAGGTCACAGTAACACTGGCTTCCTAAACCTTTCCCCTGTGAAAACAGCTTCTGCCACAAGCCCTCCATCCCGTAGATCTGGATGGATCCTGTAGACCCCTCTGCCTGGAGACTAGATACCTGGTTCTCCTGCCTTGTTCTTGCACTCCTGATCCTGCCCTCGGGTAAAGATGCCCTAACATACCTGCCCCTAAGCATAGTCCCTGCCAATCAGTGTTGGCTTACTGTTAAGAAAAATAATTTACGGATTGTAGTCAGCGTTAGTTAGTGTCACTGGTATACTGATAAATGTTTAAAAACTGGCTTTTTTTTTCTAATGAAATATACACACATTTATTGGAAATTTTACTGATATAAAGGTTGTGTAGCAAACATCTTACAAATTATAATGAAGTATACAGTCTTCTTGCTGTAAGTTCTATAAAGTCAATTGATTTTCACGGAAAGTTTATGTTGATTTTTGGCAAATTTTTGTATCCATAGTCATCCTATGGTTACACCTGACAGATGAGTGAATATTGTTTGATATTTTCATTTACTTTAACTAGAAAGACAAAAGTGAAACAATGAAAACGTGTATTAGATCCTCATTCATTCATCCATGATGAACTGGATAATTTTTTTGAATACTGGGAGAATATTTCCTCAGTTTTGTGCTATTCCAAATGTAGCAGGTATAGAAAAGACATACTTCAATCTGCATTATTAACATCTTCTCCATCACTTTCTAAAGAATAGACGATTAAAAAAACCCAATAAACCAAGTCCTGATTTGTAGCATTTATCAATTCCAAGGGTGTAAATACCCCCACCATGGCTGATTTCCAGGTACCAGTGTGATCCCACTGAACAAGCAGTTGGGAAGAGGTTTACAGTGTCAGATCATTAATCGGAATTTCTACCGTATAGATTCAATACGCAAAAAGTACCTCAAAAGCACAAATAATAGCATAAAGTAGTAAAATAATTAGGATGTGATGAATGTTCAGTATTTATTGCCTGTTTCTTTTTTTTTAACATCTTGATTGGAGTTTAATTGCTTTACAATGGTGTGTTAGTTTCTGCTTTATAACAAAGTGAATCAGTTATACATATACATATGTTCCCATATCTCTTCCCTCTTGCGTCTCCCTCCCTCCCACCCTCCCTATCCCACCCCTCTAGGTGGTCACAAAGCACCGAGCTGATCTCCCTGTGCTATGCGGCTGCTTCCCACTAGCTATTTTACGTTTGGTAGTGTTTATATGTCCATGCCACTCTCTCACTTTATCACAGCTTACCCTTCCCCCTCCCCATATCCTCAACTCCATTCTCTAGTAGGTCTGTGTCTTTATTCCCATCTTGCCCCTAGGTTTTCCATAACCGTTTTTTTTCTTCGATTCCATGTATATGTGTTAGCGTACGGTGTTTGTTTCTCTCTTTCCGACTTACTTCACTCTGTATGACAGACTCTAGATCCATCCACCTCACTACAAATAACTCAATTTTGTTTCTTTTTATGGTTGAGTAATATTCCATTGTATGTATGTGCCACATCTTCTTTATCCATTCATCTGTTGATAGACACTTAGGTTGCTTCCATGTCCTGGCTATTGTAAATAGAGCTGCAATGAACATTGTGGTACATGACTCTTTTTGAATTCTGGTTTTCTCAGGGTATATGCCCACTAGTGGGATTACTGGACCATATGGTATTTTTAGTTTTAGTTTTTTTAAGGAAGCTCCATGCTGTTCTCCATAGTGGCTGTATCAATTTACATTCCCACCAACAGTGTAAGAGGGTTCCCTTTTCTCCACACCCTCTCCAGCATTTGTTTGTAGATTTTGTTTTCTGGGTTTTTTTGTGGTACGCGGGCCTCTCACTCTTGTGGCCTCTCCCGTTGTGGAGCACAGGCTCCGGATGCGCAGGCTCAGTTGCCTGTGACTCACGGGCCCAGCCACTCCACGGCATGTGGAATCTTCTAGGACCGGGGCACGAACCCGTGTCCCCTGCATCGGCAGGTGGACTCTCAACCACTGCGCCACCAGGGAAGCCCCTGTTTGAAGATTTTTAATGATGGCCATTCTGACCGGTGTGAGAGGATATCTCATTGTAGTTTTGATTTGCATGTCTTTAATGATTAATGATGTTGAGCATTCTTTCATGTGTTTGTTGGCAATCTGTATATCTTCTTTGGAGAAATGTCTATTTAGGTCTTCTGCCCATTTTCCGATTGGGTTGTTTGTGTTTTTGATTGAACTGCATGAGCAGCTTGTAAATTTTGGAGATTAATCCTTTGTCAGCTGCTTCATTTGCAAATATTTTCTCCCATTCTGAGGGTTGCCTTTTCATCTTGTTTATGTTTCCTTTGTTGTGCGAAAGCTTTTAAGTTTCATTAGGTCCCATTTGTTTATTTTTGTTTTTATTTCCATTTCTCTAAGAGATGGGTCAAAAAGGATCTTGATGTGATTTATGTCATAGAGCATTCTGCCTATGTTTTCCTCTAAGAGATTGATAGTGTCTGGCCTTACATTTAGGTCTTTAATCCATTTTGAGCTTATTTTTGTGTATGGTGTTAGGGAGTGTTCTAATTTCATACTTTTACATATACCCATCCAGTTTTCCCAGCACCACTTATTGAAGAGGCTATGTTTTCTCCACTGTATATCTTGCCTCCTTTATCAAAGATAAGGTGACGATACATGCATGGGTTTATCTCTGGGCTTTCTATCCTGTTCCATTGATCTATATTTTTGTTTTTGTGCCAATACCATACTGTCTTGATTACTGTAGTTTTGTAGTATAATCTGAAGTCAGGGAGCCTGATTCCTCCAGCTCTGTTTTTCTTTCTCAAGGTTGCTTTGGCTATTCGGGGTCTTTTGTGTTTCCATACAAATTGTGAAATTTTTTGTTCTATTTCTGTGAAAAATGCCAGTGGTAGTTTGACAGGGATTGCATTGAATCTGTAGATTGCTTTGGGTAGTATACTCATTTTCACAATGTTGGTTATTCCAATCCAAGAACATGGTATATCTCTCCATCTATTTATATCATCTTTAACTTCTTTCATCAGTGTCTTATAATTTTCTGCATACAGGTCTTTTGTCTCCTTAGGTAGGTTTATTCCTAGATATTTCATTCTTTTTGTTTTAGTAGTAAATGGGCGTGTCTTTTTAATTTCACTTTCAGATTTTTCATCATTAGTGTATAGGAATGTTAGAGATTTCTGTGCATTAATTTTCTATCCTGCTACTTTACCAAATTCATTGATTAGCTCTAGTAGTTTTCTGGTAGCATCTTTAGGATTCTCTATATATAGTATCATGTCATCTGCAAACAGTGACAGTTTTCCTTCTTCTTTTCTGATTTGGATTCCTTTTATTTCTTTTTTTTCTCTGATTGCTGTGGCTAAAACTTCCAAAACTATTTTGAATAATAGTGGTGAGAGTGGGCAACCTTGTCTTGTTCCTGATCTTAGTGAAAATGGTTTCAGTTTTTCACCATTCAGGATGATGTTGGCTGTGGGTTTGTCATATATGGCCTTTATTACATTGAGGAAAGTTCCCTCTATGCCTACTTTCTGGAGAGTTTTTATCATAAATGGGTGTTGAATTTTGTCGAAAGCTTTCTTTGCATCTATTGAGATGATCATATGGTTTTTAATCCTTCAATTTGTTAATATGTTGTATCACATTGGTTGATTTGCATATATTGAAGCATCCTTGCATTCCTGGGATAGACCCCACTCGATCATGGTGTATGATCCTTTTAATGTGCTGTTGTATTCTGTTTGCTAGTATTTTGTTGAGGATTTTTGCATCTGTGTTCATCAGTGATATTAGCCTGTAGTTTTCTTTCTTTGTGACATCTTTGTTTGGTTTTGGTATCAGGGTGATGGTGGCCTCATAGAATGAGTTGGGGAGTGTTCCCCCCTCTTCTATAGTTTGGAAGAGTTTGAGAAGGATAGGTGTTAGCTCTTCTCTAAATGTTTGATAGAGTTCGCCTGTGAAGCCATCTGGTCCTGAGCTTTTGTTTGTTGGAAGTTTTTAATCACAGTTTCAATTTCAGTGCTTGTGATTGGTCTGTTCATATTTTCTATTTCTTCCTGGTTCAGTCTCAAAAGGTTGTGCATTTCTAAGAATTTGTCCATTTCTTCCAGGTTGTCCATTTTTATTGGCATAGAGTTTCTTGTAGTAACCTCTCATGATCTTTTGTGTATCTGCTGTGTCAGTTGTTACTTCTCCTTTTTCATTTCGAATTCTGTTGATTTGAGTCTTCTCCCTTCTTTTCTTGATGAGTCTGGCTAATGATTTATCAATTTTGTTTATCTTCTCAAAGAACCAGCTTTTAGTTTTATTGATCTTTGCTATCATTTCCTTCATTTCTTTTTCATTTATTTCTCATCTGATTTTTATGATT
The DNA here is from genome assembly GCF_005190385.1 of Monodon monoceros. Taxonomy (NCBI): domain Eukaryota; kingdom Metazoa; phylum Chordata; class Mammalia; order Artiodactyla; family Monodontidae; genus Monodon; species Monodon monoceros. Next base: position 10,146,879 of record NW_021703776.1, on the reverse strand, counting down.
TCTTTCTTTCTGCTAACTTTGGGGTCTTTTTGTTCTTCTTTCTCTAATTGCTTTAGGTGTAAGGTTAAGTTGTTTATTTGAGATGTTTCTTAAGGTAGGATTGTATTGCTGTAAACTTCCCTCTTAGAACTGCTTTTGCCGCATCCCATAGGTTTTGGGTCGTCGTGTTTTCATTGTCATTTGTTTCTAGGTATCTTTTGAGTTCCTCTTTGATTTCTTCAGTGATCTCTTGGTTACTAAGTAGTATATTGCTTAGCCTCCATGTGTTTGTATTTTTTACAGATTTTTTCTTATAATTGATATCTAGTCTCATAGTGTTGTGGTTGGAAAAGATACTTGACGTGATTTCAGTTTTCTTAAATTTACCAAGGCTTGATTTGTGACCCAAGATATGATCTATCCTGGACAGTGTTCCATGAGCACTTGCGAAGAATGTGTATTCTGTTGTTTTTGGATGGAATGTTCTATAAATATCAATTAAGTCCATCTTGTTTAATGTGTCATTTAAAACTTTGTTTCCTTATTTATTTTCATTTTGGATGATCTGTCCATTGGTGAAAGTGGGGTGTCAAAGTCCCCTACTATGAGTGTGTTAATGTCAATTTCCCCTTTTATGGCTGTTAGCACATGCCTTATGTATTGAGGTGCTCCTTTGTTGGGTGCATAAATATTTACAATTGTTATATCTTCTTGGATCGATCCCTTGATCATTATGTAGTGTCCTTCTTTGTCTCTTGTAATAGTCTTTATTTTAATGTCTATTTTGTCTGATATGAGAATTGCTACTCTAGCTTTCTTTTGATTTCCATTTTCATGGAATATCTTTTTCCATCCCCTCACTTTCAGTCTGTATGTGTCCGTAGGTCTGAAGTGCTTCTCTTGTAGACAGCATATTATACGGGTCTTGTTTTTGTATCCATTCAGCCAGTCTGTGTCTTTTGGTTGGGTCATTTAATCCATTTACATTTAAGGTAATTATCGATATGTGTGTTCCTATTACCATTTTCATAATTGTTTTGGGTTTGTTATTGTAGGTCTTTTCCTTCTCTTGTGTTTCCTGCCTAGAGAAGTTCCTTTAGCATTTGTTGTAAAGCTGGTTTGGTAGTGCTGAATTCTCTTAGCTTTTGCTTGTCTGTAAAGGTTTTAATTTCTCCATCAAATCTGAATGAGAGTTAATATAAACGTTTCAGACATTACATGAAATTTCTAAAAATCTTATATGTTCTGGTATAATGTTATAAGTCATAATTCTAGTTATTACTTTAAAATGTATATCTCAGAAATAACTAAATTCCTTGTCAATTGCATTATTATGAACTTTCATCAAATCTTTAACTGTGGTCATTTTTAAGTCTCTTGTCATTTACAGACAGTGTTGGGTGTACTCTGATGCTTTTGCAAAAATGTTCCTATAGAAGGGTTTCATGTTCAAGGAATTCATGGAAAAGACTCTGACGAGTACAGGTTTCTGGTAACTGACTACACTGCTGAACTGAATGAATAAGCATTTTCAGAACTGTAATGGAAAACTGATGAACTCATAAAAGTGCTCACAAAAGGTCAAGATGAAAAAAATCAATTACATGGGACTGAGTGAACTGATGAGGATGATTATAATTTTTGTGACTTTCTGTTTGAATAAAAAAAAAATACCACAAGGACTCAGAGGCAAAAAATATACAAATCAATTTTCACTGCAAAGTAAAGGAGCTGTTACAGTGGAGGATTACTGGACTGAATGTCAATATTATGACATAGTATGAGTGTGTTTCATGCTTGGTAATTGCAATCATTGTTGCTTTTGTTGTGGTCATCCAGTTACACTGCTTGATGTCAGTCTGTTTATCTCTTGTAAAAATAAAACACAGTGTGTGTGTGAAAAAAACAAAGAAAAAAAATTCTGAGTGAGATCCTTGCTGGGTAGAGTAATTTTGGTTGTAAGTTTTTCTCCTTCTTCACTTTAAATATGTCCTGCCACTCCCTTCTGGCTTGCAGAGTTTCTGTTGAGAAATCAACTGTTAACCTTATGGGGATTCCCTTGTGTGTTATTTGTTGTTTTTCCCTTGCTGCTTTTAATATTTTTTCTTTGTATTTAATTTTTGACAGTTTGATTAATATGTGTTTTGGCATGTTTCTACTTGGATTTATCCTGTATGGGACTCTCTGTGCTTCCTGGACTTGATTAACTATTTCCTTTCCCATATTAGGGAAGTTTTCAACTATAATCTCTTCAAATATTTTCTCAGTCCCTTTCTTTTTCTCTTCTTCTTCTGGGACCCCTATAATTCAAATGTTGGTGCATTTAATGTTGTCCCAGAGGTCTCTGACATTGTCCTCTATTCTTTTCATTCTTTTTTCTTTATTCTGCTCTGCAGTAGTTATTTCCACTATTTTGTCTTCCAGGTCAATTTCCGTTCTTCTGCCTCAGTTTTTCTGCTATTGATCCCTTCTAGAGCATTTTAAATTTCACTTATTGTGTTGTTCATCACTGTTTGTTTGCTCTTTAGTTCTTCTAGGTCCTTGTTTAACATTTCTTGTATTTTCTCTATTCTATTTCCGAGATCTTGGATCATCTTCACTATCATTATTCTGAATTCTTTTTGAGGCAGACTGCCTATTTCCTCTTCATTTGTTAGGTCTGCTGGGGTTTTACCTTGCTCCTTCATCTGCTGTGTGTTTTTCTGTCTTCTCATTTTGATTAACTTACTGTGTTTGGGGTCTCCTTTTCGCAGGCTGCAGGTTCGTAGTTCCCGTTGTTTTTTGTGTCTGTCCCCAGTGGCTAAGGTTGGTTCAGTGGGTTGTGTAGGCTTCCTGGTGGAGGGGACTAGTGCCTGTGTTCTGGTGGATGAGGCTGGATCTTGTCTCTCTGATGGGCAAGTCCACGTGTGGTGGTGTGTTTTGGTGTGTCTGTGGCCTTATTACGATTTTAGGCAGCCTCTCTGCTAATGGGTGAGGTTGTGTTCCTGTCTTGCTAGTTGTTTGACATAGGGTGTCCAGCACTGTAGCTTGCTAGTCGTTGAGTGAAGCTAAGTCTTGGCGTTGAGATGGAGATCTCTGGGAGATTTTCACCTTTTGATATTACATGGAGCTGGGAGGTCTCTTGTGGACCAGTGTCCTGACCTTGGCTCTTCCACCTCAGAGGCACAGCCCTGATGCCTGGCTGGAGCACCAAGAGCCTTTCATCCACACGGCTTTTGGGAGGTCTGAGGTCTTCTGCCAGTGTTCAGTAGGTGTCCTGTAGGAGCTGTTCCACATGTAGATGTATCTCTGATGTATTTGTGGAAAGGAAGGTGATCTTCACGTCTTACTCTTCCACCATCTTGAAGCTCCTCTCAGTCCTTCACTTCTCTAGGAGTTCTTCAGCAGTCCGGAAACTTTCAGACACCAGCTTCACCCGCACTGCTGAGGATAGGGGCAAACTCATTAAAACCCTATTACCTGTTTCTTTAATAGTATAGATTTAATTTTAATTTTATATAATTTAATTTTCATAATGATTTCATGGTTTTAGTTAACAACTGGCATGCAGAGTTCCTGAAAATTTGACAGTCTTCTCTCACAAGCCAGTGTGAGCTGGCTCCAGCAAGCCAGAATGGCATATGGGTTAAGTCATGCATTTAAGAGTCCTCACACATGTTTGCAGAAGGGGATGGGCCTGCTCTAATTGATAGGTCCTGGATAAGGAACAGTTGCCAGGGCTTCCCTGCTCAAAGGTCAAGAGTAGGACCATCCTCAGAGAGCTTCTCTGGGAATTTCATGCTTTGAGATCCTCTCTTTCTTGAGTGAGAGGGTCCCATTAGAACAGTCCTTATTTGACTCCTTTCTATCCTCTACAGATTATGTATTTGCTTATTTTAAAAATAGTTCTAACAGTTTGTGTTCATTATCTATTTCTGCTTTACATATTGCCTAAAATTTAGTTACTTAAAATAATAAATACTTAGCTTCTCACTCAGTTTCTGAGAGTGGCTTAGATTAGAGGTTCTGGCTCAGTTTCTCATGAGGTTGCAGTAGAGATGTCAGCTAAGACTGCAGCATCTGAAGGCCTGGCTGGTACCAGAAGATCTGCTTCTGAGATGACTCATCACACAGCTGCTTCCCTTGTTGTGTAGACCTCTCCATAGGGCTGCTTGAGTGGCTGCTGCTTTGGCCAGAGCGAGAGATCCCAGACAGAGGAGGCAGGAGGCTGTGAAGACTTCCATGACCAGGTCTCACAAGTCGCACACCACATCAGCTTTATTCTGTTCATTAGAAGTGAGTCATGATGTTCAACCCACTCAAAGGAAGAGAAGTTAGGCTACACCTTTTGAAGGGAGTGTGAAAGAGTTTGTGTACATATTTTGAACCACCACATACCATAGTTTTAGATAACTTTAGTCCATTTTGTTATTCTAATCTATGCTTTCAAATTTTAGGATTTTTATTTTACTTTTTAATAGTTCATTGCATTATCTGTATTTTGTTCTTATAGACACTGTTACCTTTTATTCACTCTAAAGTCTTGTTTATGACTTTTATGACTAATAGTCTTAATTAATGTTGTTTGAAACATTTATTGATTTTATATGGTCAAATTCAGAATTTTCACTTGTATTAATATTTGCTTTTCTATTTTAACTGTGATAATCTTTCAATAATTGGATTTACTTCTAACTCCTTATACTTTCCTTGTTTATCTCCATTAGTCTGTCTTCTTGATTTGAAACTTCCACCTATTTTATATTTTAACTGTTGCAAACTGACCCAGTTTAACCAAAACAGGTTCTTGTGATAATTGTCAGGTCTTTGATGGTTATGGGTAACCTCTGACACTTAGAGGTAAGAGCTCTGGTATCTCCAACAGGCACACTAAGGAGTGATGTTACGACAAAAGGAAGTCTTAGACTGAATTGGGCCACATGTGCAAACATATATGAGCGAGCAGGCACAGGTACAAAACAGCTGTATGTCCTGTCTGTAAACTCAGTGAAGACTCCACCTGCTGCCCTTTCACAATTCTAGAACATACCTGGCAGGAAAGACTAATTCCGGTGCTAGTGTAGCAAATATCCTGATGACAGGATGAGCTAACCTGTGGTGGGATCAGGAGAGAGAATGCTTTGTGGGCACAGGACTGAATGGAGTTCTAGACTTAGGTTGTCTCCCCCAAGGGGTTTGTTTTCCTGGCTTCTTGGATTCTTCAGCCGCATTCATACCAGGTTGGAAGTGCCTGAGCAATACTTCTGGTCAATGAACCATTGTTTCCAAATCCCATAGACCAATTAATCATCTTTCTAATGCAGATTCAGGGATTTTTGAAGAACAGTCATATTCTGAAGACTCTTCATTACAACCCTTCCAAAGCTAGCTAACTGCTTCTGTTGAGTGGGAAGCAGGGACTTTGAGTCAGGGAACTTCAGGTGTCAATTATCTACCCCTGGGTTATAGATTAAACTCAAGCATACCATCTGTACTGAGTTGTGTTAAAGTTAATTGCTGAAACATAACATAAAATTTAGTTTCTTAAATTTATTTTTACCTTACATATTAATCATTCCTTTTATTCTCTTTATTGGGTTCTTCCTACCTTTAACTTCACAGTCACTTGTTTTTTGTTTTGCATGTTTTTAATCTCACATTTCCTTAATATAGGATTTATTATCTACATTTTACTTTTACTATGAAATTGTTTTTGAAATCACAGGCAGTAAGCATGGAGAGCATAGGGCCACACTATAAACTGTAGAACGTGAAATATTTCTTTTCTCTGTCTCTGCGGCTGCCCTCAGAATCTCCTTAATGAATTTAATAAGGAGAATTAAACAGAGATTCTCCCAACACTCCCCCCCCCCACCCAATTTCATCATATTTAACCATGGAGAGCTACAGATTTAAAAGTTTGTAGGCCAATAAAATTCTCCTTTTGTCGAACATTTATTTGAATCATTGCAGTTTTGTTATGTGTCATGTTTCACACCTTTTATCATCTAAATTCTGTAATGTAGTCAGGGTTCTCCAGAGAAACAGAACCAATAGGATATAGATAGATAGATGTAAGAGGAGATTTATTATAGGCATTGGCTCACACAGTTACGGAGGCTGAGAAGTTCTACAGTCTGCCATCCAAAAGCTGGAGACCCAAGAAAGCCAGTAGTGTGATTCAGCCTGAGTCCGAGGGCCTGAGAACCAGGAGCTCTGATGTCTGAGGGCAGGAGAAGATGGATGTGTCAGCTCACAAAGAGCAAGAATTCGCCCTCCTCTGCCTTTTTGTTCTATTCAGAGCCCCAACTGGTTGGCTGATGCTCGGCCCCATTGGTGAGGGCTGATGTCTTTACTCCGTCTGCTGATTCAATATGCTAGTCTCCTCCAGAAACACCTTTACAGACACACCCAGAAATAATGCTTTACCAGTGATATGGGCGTCCCTTAGCCCAATCAAGCTGACGCATATAGTTAACCATCTCGGTCACCAAATTGCCGCTAACTCTACACTCAGAGTAAGAACACTGTCTTGGTCAGAATGGACTATGTTCTGTTGCAATAAACCCCAGAGTCTTAGAATGGCAGAGCTGTCTCCTTGCTGGCTGAGTCCCTTTGATGTCACTGGTCTCTGGGCCAATGGGAAAGAGAGTGCTCTGGCAGGTCTCATAGTAAACATTAAATGCTCTTGCTGAAAATGAAATGTGTTATCCCTCACAACTCATTGACCATAGGAGCCTTCTGCCCCCATGCCACAAGCGGGCCAGAGCCATCCTGCAGGTGTCCGGAAGCAGGAGAATTGGAGATGTCTACCAAAGGCACAATGTCTACCTCTGTGCTCTCTTACGATGTTGTTGTTAGGGTTAAAAACCATTCACAAAAATTCATCAGTGAATAGTAGTTACGATGGCAGTACTGGTGCTTTTAAACAGTCTACATTTAAAGCACTCCCTGGATTAGTAGAAGTTCTCTCTTTCCTCTGTCAAACATCCTGAGTGGTGCCCACAGTGTGATGAGCACTTAGCTAACCACACTCACTTGTGTCCCTTCCCACTGGTTGAGTTGAATGCTTCCAAAGAGTCAGCTGAGTGTTCTCCCAGACTTGCCAGTTATGCTTACTTGTTATAATTACATGTTCAGTTAAATAGTACATAATACTATAAAATATGAGGACAGAAAGAAGCATGGATGGATCTCTTTAAAAATTGCTACTGAAATATGTAAAAGCTACATCAGTGCTGATCAAATTTTAATGTGCATACAAATCACCCAGAGATGGCATTAAAAGGCAGATTGATCCTGCAGGTCTGGGTGGGGCCTGAGACCTTGCATTTCCAACTAGCTCCCAGTCAACAGTGATACTTCTGGTCCACAGATCACACTGTTAATAGCAAATTATGAGACAGTTACAAAAGCTAATTGGAACATCATTAAAATCCGGAAGGATATGGTTTTCAGGTTACCCTTCTTGTGCTTGAAGTTCTCTATGATCTTGTTGCAGTTTATAGAAGCTGGACATGGGGAGCATGGAAATTGCATGAGATCTGGCTGCGTCACAAAGGTTGTGTGAACCCCACTCTGGAGAAATAGTCAAAGAAAAAACCTTGACCCTATTATGAAAAATAGATGTTTGGGGTTAAGAGTAAAAGTTTCTGGTGCTCATTTGTTTTTGAGTAACTCCCTATTCAAAACACTTTTCCCACTAACTGACCAGTCATGTTGGAGAAGAGAGCTTCTACTATATTACATGGAGTGCACGGTTACCAATGGAAGGTACTAAGACTTTCCAGCAGTTAACCATGCTCCAACTAGATGCATCTGACAAAAACTCAGGCAGGACCACCTCATTGCTTAGTTCCAGGGGTACCTTTTCCACAGAATATGATAGCAGACCTGCAACATGCCTTGAACCTTGGAGCTTTTTGTGCATTGCTTTGTTTTCTAATACAGGGAAGATTATTAACTGTGGTAGATATTCAGCGCTTCAAGGTTACTCTGAGGATAGAAGGAGCTGAGCTGAGTGGATTCAAAGCAAATAAATGCTCTTCACTCTGACATTGCCTTCACCCACCCATGGTCACTGCTGGGGGAATGTATTTCATAGTTATAGTAGGAAAGGGGAGGGAGAATGAATTTCTTCCTGGTACAACTAAATCCTGATAAGCCTGAGGGATTTTCAAAAGAATAATGACAACGAAATACATTGGTGAGGGGGAGCCATGGGTTGAGAATTATTTCTCATAAAGTATTCAGTTCGTCAGTGATGTATTTACAACAAGAATAATTTCAGGTCCTCATCTTCTAGAGTGTGTCCAAGGACCAGAGAGCTTGTGGCTGTAGGATAAATTGAGAAATGGCCCCTCTACCACCCATCCCAACTGGGGCAGTCTCATGGTTTACAAACAAACCCATCTGCACAACACAGCCTCCTCCCATGATACTTACCCTCCATACTCCAAGCTCTGCTCTACCTTGTTCAATTCCACTAAGTTTGTAAAGGGTTATTCTACACAAACTGTTTATTTATTCCTGATCTAGGTCCAGTCTTGGTTTCTGACTGCTGATAGGTTTACTGTGAGTTCACATCAAATCCCAAACTTGAGTCTGTCTCAACTATCATTCTTGAGACTAGACTAGAGGAGAACATTTCCCTTTCCGTATGTCACGCAGGAAGGGACCTCGATGCAAGTACCTACCAGGCAAGATATTCCAAAAGTCACAAAACAGAAAGGCTTGAAGACCGAATTAAGATGCTTGAATCCCCCCAAGTTTAATAAATCTACTTAAAACACAAACAAGGGGAAACGATGGGGTAGATTAACATTCTTTGGGTAGGAGATCAGCGGATAGGGCCACACTACCTAAATCCTGGGCTAGTAAAGCTGATGTGTCCTGTCTCTCTATCAAAGCAGACTTCCCCAGTGGTGCCAGAATTGGGCTTGAGCAATGGGGCCCACAGGCTGAAGGTGCCTGGGAACATTGACACACCCTTGCTCTGTGGGAGAAACACGGGAGCAAGTATGGCTGACCCATGGCTGTAGCTTACCAATTAGCCACGAAACAGGCAGTTTCTAATTGTACTTCTTGGGCAAAGCATGTGTGGGACAAGAGCAGGGACACAGTGGGTGTCACCAATGGACGGTTGATGTCAGGGGTGACCTAGGTGTCAGCTCTTGACTCAGTCTGTCCATCCATTCCTAACTTTGAGTAACATTTACATTGGTGCCATTATATTTTCTATGTATTTTTAGCATTATGGGTTTCTAACTTACTGTATTTAGCACATGCTATGAATTCTATCCATGCCTCACAAGGCGCTTGCTTCATCATCTAGACCTAACATATACTATGAGTTTCTCCTATAGCTCACAGGCCGCTTGCTAACTCACCCTCTATGCCTCACATTGCTTATGCATTTCATCCATTTTATTTGCTTTTCTTGTCTCTTTAACTGAATTGAATAGTCTCAAATGAGACGGCAAATTCACATCATGCAGAAGAATAGGAGAACTGATGGAAAAACACGATGTGAAAAATACATGCGTGATGGCTTAGCCTGAAATTGCTGCTGCTTTAACAAATGGTCCGTTAGTGAAGATTCTTTTTAAAGAAGTTCTTCAACTAATTCTCCTAATTGTAAGTTATACATGTTCATTTTAGGAAATTGGAAAATACAGAGAAGTATAAAGAAGAAACAAAAGTCATCCTTGATGCCACTGCCTTGTGATAATCAATGTCAACTTTTGGTGTGCTTATTTTTTAGTCTTGTTTTAGTAGACATCTTTCCTCAACTGTTAAGATTTTACATTTACTTCTATATCCTGACTTTTCCCTAGATATTACAATATACGCAGCTTCCTATCTTACTATATATAAACTCTTGATAAATAATTCATTTAGTGCAAATATATCTTTTTTAGAGTTTGTAACTCAATAAATCATGTCCTTCTTTGTGGATTTATTGAGTGTTTTGGGTTTTCTATAACGTATGTAACGCTGCGTGAATGGATTTATGAATAAGGCATTTTTGCTCTTTCATATTATTTACAAAGGAGGGTGGTAGGATAACTAGTTGAAGGCACCTAAATATTTTTAAGGCTCTAGAGATAGATATGCAAAAATGACACTCCATTAGGGTGTTGCAGTTTACATACCCATGTAATAGTTCCTAAATCTAGAAAGGTTGCGTTGAGGACATAGTCTAATTTCTGCACTTAGTGGGAATTTAATCTTGCATTAAATGCTGACCTAACATGAGATTTTTCTCTGTCCTTAAGAATCTGGGTTACTCTGTCATTCTTCTCTGATCAGTAACAGTACATGAAATACTATAACCCCAGTGTGTGTGCCCCCTGTCCTGCTCCTCCTTTTTTCCTCAAAACCTCACCAAATTCAGAGATGATGTCCTTTCCTTGGTTAGCTGACCTCCACCCCTGTTTCTTAAATTCATTATGGCGACCCAGCTCTGTGGGTACAACCAGGCAAATGCTTCAACAGGAGGGGAGGTGGTGTTTTAACCTATTATTACTTTCCACGAGCCAAAAAGGTGGGCTGTGGTAACCAGCATCCAACCTTCTGCTGGCTCATGCGAGCGGGGTTCGATGAGGAAGTTTTCTCTGCAGGGAACATTGAAAGAGCAGCAAACCTATTTTTTTTAATGAGGGAGAAGGGTTTTTTTTTCACAGGAGTTTGGAAATCGCTGTATTCCCCTTGTTTGTTGCAACAGGTCTAATTTGTTCTCTAGATAGAGGGACAGGCAGATGGTAAAAATGACTTGAGAACAATAGATAACCGTCACCTGTTGTAGGTGATATGCTGGGCTGCTGGTGTACTTGGTGACTTGAACCCACCCTTCTCCTCCCTGCTTTACACCCTGCTGCTTCAGACGGCAAAGCCCTGGGGGATGAGTTGCTCCTCAGGCTGGCGCCATCAGTGCTGTGATTGGTGGGAATCGCTCCTAATGACAAATGGGTGGCTGTTTTCCTTCCTCCCTGATACTATTAGGAGATAGTCCTTTCTGTCTGTTTCTTAATTTTGACATTTTGTAGCACTTCAATTTTTTTTGTATTTTAAAGTTTTGGGTATTTTGTGGGTATTTTAATTCAAAAAATAGACTGGATCTCTATCTTCACCTGATTTTATCTTTTTTTATTAATTTTTTTATTGGAGTATACTTGATTTACAGTGTTGTGTTAGTTTCAGGTGTACAGCAAAGTGAGCTAGTTACACATATACATATATCCACTCTTTTTTAGATTCTTTTCCCACATAGGTCATTACAGAGTATTGAGTAGAGTCCCCTGTGCTATATAGTAGGTCCTTATTAGTTATCTATTTTATATATAGTAGTGTGTACATGTCAGTCCCAATCTCCCAATTTATCCCCACCTTTCCCCCAGTAACCATAAGTTTGATTGTATCTTAACCCAAACCTGTCCTACTATTTCCAAGACAATTATTTCATTAAGTATCTAGGGCCCAGATGGGATTTTTCATGTTCAGTTGTTGCGCTTTGCAGGGAGTGAATCACACTTTGATGACAAACAGCCAGCCCCTCAGTGATGACGTAATTCAGCGTTTGTGCTGTCCAAGGAAGGGACTGCCACACGCATCCTAGCTCTTTGTCCCTGACTCTTGGGGGTAATTTTTTGTGCACGAAGGCTCTTGCCTCCTTGATTCAACACCCTCAGAGATGCAGCTGCCCACTCAAGGGTCAGAGCCACCCTGAGTCAGAGACGTGGCTGGGCTCAGATTGAGATGCTAGGAGTGTGGGTTCAATGGCTTCTTTCACCATACACATCAGCTAAGAAGTCACTTCTGCTGGTTTTTAGTTAAGTTTTAGAGTTAAATTGCATACGTTTATTTGTTGAAAATGTAAACCCACGGTGGTTTTAAAAGTCACATAAAGAATAGTTTGTGGGTTTCCCTGGTGGCGCAGTGGTTAAGAATCCACCTGCCGATGCAGTGGACACGGGTTCGAGCCCTCGTCTAGGAAGATCCCACATGCCATGGAGCAACTAAGCCCGGGCACAACTACTGAGCCTGCGCTCTAGAGCACGTGAGCCACAACTACTGAGCCCGCGTGCCACAACTAATGAAGCCCGCGCGCCTAGAGCCCGTGTTCCGCAATAAGAGAAGCCACCGCAATGAGAAGCCCGCGCACCGCAACAAAGAGTAGCCCCCGCTCGCCACAACCGGAGAAAGTCCGCGCACAGCAATGGAGACCCAGTGCAGCCAAAAATAAATAGATACATTTATTTAAAAAAAAGAAAAAGAATAGTTTGTGATAGTTTATATACACATACATGCATTCATAAGAAAAAAATTACTTTTAAGAGAGTTTTGTTTTTCCCTCCACTTGAGCTGTTTTAAGCATGTAAGTGTATAAGCATGTTTGTGTAAGTGTATGTTCCTTTCATAAAGGCATCTGCTCATTGTAGGACAGCAGTGAGCCATTTAGAGGACAAGTTCATCTATCTTGAACCCATTCATATAGTCCAATAAATCCTTAAATAAAAGGAACATGTCTTAAATAAAATGAAAATGTATTATTAATTGGAATATAAAGACATTTAATCCCTGGCCCCAGTATACCTTTCTATAAGGTGATATAATCAAAAGTACAACTTTTAGAAAAATATTTCTTACCCTGTGTACATTCAAGAAAATTAGGAAGGAAGAGAAAAGAATAAAGAAGAAAACAGAAAAGCATTTCTTTGGGAGGGGTGGGTATCGGTGAGGCTCACTGTCTTACGATGGGAGGCACTCGTTAAGTGAGGGCGTGGGAGCAGAAAACCCCTTACACACATTTTCTGTATAATGACTTCATGCAAATTAGAGCAAGGCACTGTTTCCTGAGAGCTCTTTCCTGCCATTTGTGGGAGGGTAATAATAATATGCTTCAAAGCCGTGATATCTGCTGGGTGAATGGCTCCCCTGGAGGTGTGCATAGACGTCTGGATGGCTGCAGGCAATGGTCCTGAAGAGAAGGCAGAGGGATCAAGACACAGAGCAGTTGCTATGAGTCTTCTCTCTGGTCTTCCCCAGGTCCCCCAGCCCTGAGCAGTTGCTCCATTTTCTGAGCTCCTAAATCTATGTAGGGCTCTGCCCAGTGAAGAGCAGGTGGGACACATGACTGAAGAATCATCAGTAGGACTGGTGGTCACTGGGAGATGATGGGGCAGGATGGGGAGGTGGGCAGCCCCTTCCAGGACTGGCTCCGTAATTTGTGGAAGCCAATAAGACATGAAAATGTGGGGTACCTTGTGAAAAAATTACTCAGAATTTCAAGGTGGTGACGGCAGTGTGGGGTTCTTCCAAGTGCAGGTGTGGGTCCCACATGCATGAGGTCTGTCCGGGACCCTAGGGCTCCCTTTCAGCTGTCACTGCCTCATGCAGTCTGAGCAGCAAACCCCACATCTTCATGGCTCTGCCCCTGGGCCGTCCTGACCCTCAACACACACGCACACTCCTCCCAAGATCACTTTGGGCCACAGAGAATTGTCAAATGGAACCACACTTTTCCAGCAGTCTTGCCCAGAAGACCCAGCTGGGTATTCTCTCTCTAAAGGTTCTAACGGTGTGCTTCCTCCCTTGTGTCTGTTCTGTAATGTTAAATGCTTTCCCTTCCCAAATCCAAAGCCCTGAATGGCTTCATAATGTCTCTAGAACAGAGTCCAAGCATTCCACCTCAATGCTCACGATTCTGCAGAACCTCATTCCATACTCCCTCTCTCTACTCCCTTCTCCAGAGAAGCTAAACTACCTCTCACTCAGGGACCATCCTCTGTGCTTTCCTTCTGACACTCGGAATGTTCTGTCACAGTTAAGGTGTGCTTGCCTGTCCTCATCTCTCCCTTCGGCTCACAGATGTTTTCAGGCCACACTGTGTATCTCTTACTGAGTATTCTCTGCAGTAGTGCTCTTTGTGCTCTGTCACACAAGTCCTCCCTAAAAGAATTTTTTAAACTGTGAACTCTTGCACTTTTAAATTGGCATTCAAAAAATGTTCGTAAGTCTAAACAGTTGCAAGGTATATCATTTCTTATTTTACTGTTGAGATTTTACAATAAAACTCTTATTTTGTTTAAAAATATATACCCAGTGGAATCTAAATATTATAGTACTTCAGTAGTCATCATCATGATTTATAAAATACTTGTAAAGTTTTCCTTTAACAATTGGACATTTGCATTACTCTTTGCCCTCTGGAACTCATATTTCTAATTTCTTTGACTTCACTGAATTTTACTCTAATATAAATATATTTTTATGCAGGGAAGTTGCAACAAAGTATTGCAACTTATGTACATAAGTAGGAATTAAGTTTCTTTAAATTCCTTGTGAACATAAAGTTTTTCTATGTGTTAAAAATATATGAGTTGATATATTGTTACAATTATTAGTACACAATAGATCACAACAAAAATGTATTATAAATTTTTTATCAAGAAAAATACAAAATTCTATTAGAACTGCACCTCTTAGTGAGTAGGAAGCAGTGTGTATCTCTCCAGTGTTCATGTACCCATGGATGAATATTATTTACTGCTAGACTGAGACAGTCATCAATCCTGCACATTTAAACAAATTTTCCAGAGTTAAAAGTAATGGGAACAATTTTCAGCTTTAATTCTGTTCAGTTTTAGAGACATGGTTATAGTAATAATCTGTGAATGACATAGAGAAGAAGTCACTCAATGTTACTCAGTGTTTTTAAACTCCTTCTAGGGTCCATGGTAAAAATCACAAAAATTATTTTTTTTAAATTTTTATTGGAGTATATCTGATTTACAGTGTTGTGTTAGTTTCAGATATACAGCAAAGTGAATCAGTTATACATATACATATATCCATTCTTTTTCAAATTCTCTTCCCAAATAGGTTATTACAGAATATTGAGTAGAGTTCCCTGTACTATACATTAGGTTCTTATTAGTTATCTATTTATATATAATAGTGGTTCTATTATCTGATATTTGGATTAGATTCTTCTTCAATTTGTTTCTAAAGGTATAGTCCTTTCAAAAGGACTTGAGTGGCCCAGTCATCAGAGTCATTTATTTCCCCAGTTTCTGGAACGTGTAACAAAAAAGGCTTTCCTAAATGAGTGTCAGTTATACCTGTTACTCTTTCACTTAGAGGCACCTTCTATAACTCAATCTGTATAGTTAGAAAGGGTAAGATTGAAATATTCTTAACTTAATGTGCATCTGATAATGTGATACAATGTTTTTTAATCTTATATTTTTTAATGTTTTTATCAAAAACTTCAAAGTTGACAATTTTAGCTCACTAATGTTGTTGTAGGAAAAATGGGGCTTGAGAAGATGGTCATGTCCCAGGTTTTGAGTGAGTCCCTGGGACGGGCCACTAAGTGAGGGTCCTTGGCTTCAGGCAGGAAAGAATTCAAGAGTGAGACATAATAAAGTGAAAGCAGGTTTATTCAGAGAGATGCACACTCCATAGACAGAGTGTGGGCCTTCTCAGAAGGAGAGAGAGGCAGCCCCAGGGCATGGGGTCATCTTGGAAAGTGAGAGTGGCCCTGAGGTATGGGGGTGGTTAGTTTTGGGGGGCTGGATAATTTCATAGGCTAACGAGTGGGAGGATTATTACAACTGCTTTGGGGAAGGGGTGAGGATTTCCAGGAACTGGACCACTGCCCATTTTTGGCCTTTTATGGTTGGCTTCAGAACTGTCATGGCAGTAGGAGGTGGGGACCTTCCAGATGGTGGAGGAGTAAGATGTGGAGATTACCTTCCTCCCCACAGATCATCAGAAATAAATCTACATGTGGAACAACTCCTACAGAACACCTACTGAATGCTGGCAGGAGACCTCAGACCTCCCAAAAGGCAAGAAAATCCCCACGTACCTGGGTAGGGCAAAAGAGAAAAGAAAAAAACAGAGACAAAAGAATAGGGATGGGACCTGCACCTCTGGGAGGGAGCTGTGAAGGAGGAAAGGTTTCCACACACTAGGAAGCCCCTTCGCGGGCGGAGATGGGGCGTGGGTGGGGGGGAATCTTCAAGCCACAGAGGAGAGCGCAGCAACAGGGGTGCAGAAGGCAAAGCAGAGAGATTCCCACACAGAGGATCAGTGCCGACCGGCACTCACCAGCCCGAGAGGCTTGTCTGCTCACCCGCCGGGGTGGGTGAGACTGGGAGCTGAGCGCAGGGAGAGGACTGGGGTTGGCGGTGTGAACACAGCCTGAAGGGGGCTAGTGCGCCACAGCTAGCCAGGAGGAAGCCCTGGAAATATCTGGACCTGCCAAAGAGGCAAGAGACCATTTTTTCAGGGTGCTCGAGGAGAGGAGATTCCTTCCCCATCTGCCCAAAGAAGGCAGAGCACCGCCTAAACGAGCTCCAGAGATGGGCACAAGCTGCAGCTATCAGCCCGAACCCCAGAGATGGGCATGAAATGCTAAGGCTGCTGCTGCTGCCACCAAGAATCCTGTGTGCAAGCACAGGTCACTCTCCACACCCTGCAGGAGCCTGTGCAACCTGCCACTGCCAGGGAGACAACTTCCCCGGGAGAACACACGGTGAACCTCAGGCTGTTGCAATGTCACGCCAGCCTCTGCCACCGCAGGCTTGCCCTGCATTCCAGTTATGACTACCGTGCCCCTCCCTTCCCCTGGCCTGAGTGAGCCAGAGCCCCCTAATCAGCCCCTGCTTTAACCCCCTCCTGTCTGGGTGGGAGCAAGTGCCTGAGGGCGACCTACATGCAGAGGTGGGGACAAAACAAAAGCTGAACCCCAGGGGCTGTGCGAACAAAGAAGAGAAAGGGAAACCTCTCCCAGCAGCCTCAGGATCAGAGGATTCAATCTCCACAATCAACTTGTACCCTGCATCTGTGGAATACATGAATACACAGTAAATAATCCCAAAATTGAGGCAGTGGACTTTGGGAGCAACTGTAGACTAGGATATTGCTGTCTGCGACTGATTTGTTTCTAATATTTATCTTTATCTTTGTTTAGTTTTTAACACTGGTTATCATTGGTGGATTTGTTTATTGGTTTGGTGGCTCTCTGCTTTTTAAAAAAATTTTTTATGTTAATAATTTTTTTTTAGTTTTTAACTTATTTTTAAAAATTTTTATTTTCTTTCTTTCTTTCTCCCTTTTCTTCTGAGCTGTATGGCTGACAGGGTCTTGGTGCTCTGGCCTAGTGTCAGGCCTGAGCCTCTGAGGTGGGAGAGCCAAGTTCAGGACATTGGTCCACCAGAGACCTCCCAGCCCCACGTAATATCAATTGGTGAGAGCTCTCCCAGAGATCTCCGTCTTAACACAAACACTCAGCTCCACCCAACGGCCAGCAAGCTCCAGTGCTGGACGCCTCATGCCAAACAACTAGTAAGTTAGAAACACAACCACACTCACTAGCAGAAAGGCTGCCTAAAATCAAACTAAGTTCACAGACACCCAAAAACACACCACTGGATGTGGCCCTGTGCACCAGAGAGACAAGATCCAGCCACACCCACCAGAACACAGGCACCAGTCCCCTTCACCAGGACGCCTACACAAGCAACTGAACCAACCTCACCCACTGGGGACAGATACCCAAAACAACAGGAACTATGAACCTGCAGCCTGTGAAAAAGAGACCCCAAACACAGTAAGTTAAGCAAAATGAGAAGGCAGAGAAACACACAGCAGATGAAGGAGCAAGGTAAAAACCCACCAGACCAAACCAAAGAAGAGGAAATAGGCAGCCTAACTGAAAAAGAATTCAGAGTAATGATAGTAAAGATGATCCAAAATCTTGGAAATAGAATAGAGAAAATACAACAAATGTTTAACAAGGACCTAGAAGAACTAAAGAGCAAACAAGCAATGATGAACAGCAAAAAAAGTGAAATTAAAAATTCTCTAGAAGGAATCAATAGCAGAATAACCAGGGCAGAAGAATGGATAAGTGACCTAGAAGATAAAAATAGTGGAAATAAATACTGCAGAGCAGAGTAAAGAAAAAAGAATGAAAGAATTGAGGACAGACAGTCTCAGAGATGTCTGGGACAATATTAAACACACCAACATTCGAGTTATAGAGGTCCCAGAACAAGAAAAGAAAAAGAAAGGGTCTGAGGCAATATTTGAAGAGATTATAGTTGAAAACTTCCCTAACATGGGAAAAGAAATAGTCAAGTCCGGGAAGCACGGAGAGTCCCATACAGGATAAATCCAAGGAAAAAAACGCCAAGACACATATTAATCAAACTATCAGAAATTAAATACAAAGAAAAAATTATAAAAGCAGCAAGGGAAAAGCAACAAATGACATACAAGGGAATCTCCATAAGGTTAACAGCTGATCTTTCAGCAGAAACTCTGCAAACTAGAAGGGACATATTTAAAGTGATGAAAGGGAAAAACCTACAACTAAGATGGCTCCACCCAGCAAGGTTCTCATTCAGATTTGATTGAGAAATTAAAACCTTTACAGACAAGCTAAAAGATAAGAAAATTCAGCACTACCAAACCAGCCTTACAACAAATGGTAAAGGAACTTCTCTAGGCAGGAAACACAAGAGAAGGGAAAGACCTACAAAAACAAACCCAAAACAATTAAGAAAATGGAAATAGGAACATACATATCGATAATTACCTTAAATGTAAATGGATTAAATGCTCCAACCAAAAGACATAGACTGGCTGAATGGATACAAAAACAAGACCCGTATATATGCTGTTTACAAGAGACCCACTTCAGACCTAGGGACACATACAGACTGAAAGTGAGGGGATGGAAAAAGATATTCCATGCAAATGGAAATCAGAAGAAAGCTGGAGTAGCAATTCTAATGACAGAAAAAATAGACTTTAAAATAAAGACTATTACAAGAGATGAAGAAGGACACTACATAATGATCAAAGGATCAATCCAAGAAGAAAATATAACAATTGTAAATATTTATGCCCCAACATAGGAGCACCTCAGTACATAAGGCATGTGCTAACAGCCATAAAAGAGGAACTCCACAGTAACACAATCATAGTAGGGGACTTTAACACCCCACTTTACCAACGGACAAGTCATCCAAAATGAAAATAAATAAGGAAACTCAAGCTTTAAATGACACATTAAACAAGAAGGACTTAATTGATATTTATAGGACATTCCATCGATAAACAACAGAATACACTTTCTTCTCAAGTGCTTATGGAACATGCTCCAGGATAGATCATATCTTGGATAACAAATCAAGCCTCAGTTAATTTAAGAGAATTGAAATCGTATCAGGTATCTTTTCGGACAACAACGCTATGAGACTAGATATCAATTACAGGAAAAAACCTGTAAAAAATACAAACACATGGAGGCTAAACAATATGCTACTAAACAACCAAGAGACCACTGAAGAAATCAAAGAGGAAATCAAAAAATACCTACAAACAAATGACAATGAAAACACGATGGCCCAAAACCTATGGGATGCAGGAAAAGCAGTTCTAAGAAGGAAGTTCATAGCAATACAATCCTACCTCAAGAAAGAAGAAAAATCTCAAACAACTTAACCTTACACCTAAAGCAATTAGAGAAACAAGAACAAAAAAATCCAAAAGTTAACAGAAGGAAGGAAATCATCAAGATCAGATCAGAAATAAATGCAAGAGAAATGAAGGAAACAGTAGCAAAGATCAATAAGACTAAAAGCTGCTTCTTTGAGAAGATAAACAAAATTGATAAATCATTAGCCAGACTCATCAAGAAAAAAAGGGAGAAGACTCAAATCAACAGAAATAGAAATGAAAAAGGAGAATTAACAACTGACACTGCAAAAATACAAAGGATCATGAGAGATTACTACAAGCAACTTTATGCCAATAAAATGGACAACCAAGAAGAAATGTACAAATTCTAAGAAAAGCACAACCTTCAGAGACTGAACCAGGAAGAAATAGAAAATATAAGCAGACCAATCACAAGCACTGAAATTGAAACTGTGATTAAAAATCTTCCAAAACCAAAAGCCCAGGACCAGATGGCTTCATGGTCAAATTTTATCAAACATGTAGCGAGGAACTGACACCGATCCTTCTCGAACTCTTCCAAAATATAACAGAGGGAGGAACACTCCCAAACTCATTCTGTGAGGCCACCATCACCCTGATACCAAAACCAGACAAAGATGTCACAAGAAAAGAAAACTACAGGCCTGTATCACTGATGAACATAGATGCAAAAATCCTCAACACAATAATAGCAAACAGAATCCAACAGCACTTTAAAAGGAGCATACAACATGATCAAGTGGGGTTAATCCCAGGAATGTAAGGATTCTTCAATATATGCAAATCAATCAATGTGCTACACCATATTAACGAATTGAACGATAAAAACCATATGATCATCTCAATAGATGCAGAAAAAGCTTTCAACAAAATTCAACACCCATTTATGATAAAAACTCTCCAGAAAGTAGCCATACAGGGAGCCTACCTCAACATAATAAAGGTCATATGTGACAAACCCACAGCCAACATCATTCTCAATGGTGAAAAACTGAAAGCATTTCCTCTAAGATCAGGAACAAGACAAGGATGTCCACTCTCACCACTGTTATTCAACACAGATTTGGAAGTCCTAGCCACAACAATCAGGGAATAAAAAGAAATAAAAGGAATACAAATTGGAAAAGAAGTAAAACTGTCACTGTGCCGATGACATGATACTATACGTAGAGAATCCTAAAGATGCCACCAGATAATTACTAGGGCTAATCAATGAATTTGGTAAAGTAGCAGGATACAAAATTAATGCACAGAAATCTCTTGCATTTCTGTACACTAACAATGAAAAATCTGCAAGAGAAATTAAGGAAACACTCCCATTTACCATTGCAACAAAAAGAATAAAATACCTAGGGATAAACCTACCTAAGGAGACAAAAGACCTGTATGCAGAAAAGTATAAGACACTGATGAAAGAAATTAAAGACATTACAAACGGAGAGATATACCATGTTCTTGGATTGGAAGAATCAACACTGTGAAAATGACTCTACTACACAAAGCAATCTACAGGGTCAATGCAATCCCTGTCAAACTACCACTGGCATTTTTCACAGAACTAGAACAAAAAATTTCACAATTTGTATGGAAACACAAAAGACCCCGAATAGCCAAAGCAATCTTGAGAATGAAAAATGGAGCTGGAGGAATCAGGCTGCCTGAGTTCAGACTATACTACAAAGCTACAGTAATCAAGACAGTATGGTACTGGCACAAAAACATAAATATAGATCAATGGAACAGGATAGAAAGCCCAGAGATAAACCCATGCACATATGGTCACCTTATTTTTGATAAAAGAGGCAAGAATATACAATGGAGAAAGACACCCTCTTCGATAAGTGGTGCTGGGAAAACTGGACAGCTACATGTGAAAGAATGAAATTAGAACACTCCCTAACACCATACAGAAAAATAAACTCAAAATGGATTAAAGACCTAAATGTAAGGCCAGACACTATAAAGCTCTTAGAGGAAAGCATAGGCAGAACACTCTATTAGCCAGACATAAATCACAGCAAGATCCTTTTTAACCTGTCTCCTAGAGAAATGGAAATAAAAACAAAAATAAACAAATGGGACCTAATGAAACTTAAAATTTTTCGCACAACAAAGGAAACCATAAACAAGATGAAAAGACAACCCTCAGAATGGGAGAAAATATTTGCAAATGAAGCAACTGACAAAGGATTAATCTCCAAAATATACAAGCAGCTCATGCAGTTCAGTATCCAAAAATCAAACAACCCAATCCAAATATGGTCAGAAGACCTAAATAGACACTTTTCCAGAGAAGATATACAGATTTCCAGCAAGCACATGAAAGGATGTTCAATATCACTGATCATTAGAGAAATGCAAATCAGAAGTACAATGAAGTATTACCTCACACCAGTCAGAATGGCCATCATCAAAAAATCTACAAGCAATAAGTGTTGGAGAGGGTGTGGAGAAAAGGGAACCCTCTTGCACTGTTGATGGGAATGTAAATTGATACAGCCACTCTAGAGGACAGTATGGAGGTTCTTTATAAAATTAAAAATAGAACTACCGTATGACCCAGCAATTCCACTACTGGGCTTATACCCTGAGAAAACCATAATTCAAAAAGAGTCATGTACCACAATGTTCATTGCAGCACTATTTACAACAGCCAGGACATGGAAGCAACCTAAATGTCCATCAGCAGAGGAATGGATAAAGAAGATGTGGCACATATATACAATGGAATATTACTCAGCCATAAAAAGAAACGAAATTGAGTTATTTGTAGTGAGGTGGATAGACCTAGAGTCTGTCATACGGAGTGAAGTAAGTCAGAAAGAGAAAAACAAATACCGTATGCTAACACATATATATGGAATCTAAAAAAAAAAAAAAAAAGATTCTGAAGAACCTAGGGACAGGACAGGAATAAAGACACAGATGTTGAGAATGGACTTGAGGACACGAGGAGGGGGAAGGGTAAGCTGGGGTGAAGTGAGAGAGTAGAATTGACATATATACACTACCAAACATAAAATAGATAGCTAGTGGGAGCAGCTGCATAGCACAGGGAGATCAGCTCAGTGCTTTGTGAATACCTAGAGGAGTGGGATAGGGAGGGTGGGAGGGAGACACAAGACAGAGGGGATATGGGGCTATATGTATATGCATAGCTGATTCACTTTGTTATAAAGCAGAAACTAACACACCATTGTAAGACAACTAAACTCCAATAAAGATGTTAAAAAATGTTGATAGCAAAATAAAATTAAATTAAATTAAATAGAACTGTCATGGCGCTGGTGGGTGTGTCATTTAGCATATGCTAATGTATTACGTGAGTGTATAATGAGGCTCAAGGTCCACTGGAAGTCAAATCTCCTGGGCCTAGTAGGTTCTAAGCAATTTTTGTCATGTCCTGCTCTTAATGGTTGCGTCATTTTTTTAATGATTGTGCCCTGCCCCCTTTCTTCCTGTCGCAATGTTACTTAATTGGTAAAATAGTCACTTTTAACCAAATATACAAAACAATTAGCCAAGTCAGATTTACTCTGTGTCAAAAAATTTTATCTTCCTATTTTTTTAGATTCACAGAGTGTGTTAACACGTGTTGCTGAGACAGCCATCTCACTTCTGAATCCTCCTTCTGAGATAATTACATAGATAAGCCCCCGAGCTTTGCTACCAATCTCTTGCTGATGAAATAAAGCCCTTCTGCCACCAATATTTTGCATCAGGCTCTTTGCTTTGCTCTTGTGGGAGTCTCTCTCAGGAGCATCATATGGGAAATAGAAGAAGCAGGGTCTTTAAAAATTATCACCACTTTGCCTCCCCATTCGATAGTACATCTTATTACCGAGCGTGGCAGCATGAGCTAAAATACTCATTTCTGACTCTGTGTTTCTATGCTTTGACCTTAACAAAAATAGTTATAAAACCTTACCGAAGCACCTTGATTGAAATAAGCTTCAGGAATATGTTCACATTAATCCTTTGTTTTCCAGGAGGTTTTATATCCACAGTCAATGTAAGATTCATGGTGGGGGGCAGATATACCTTTGGTTTTTTGGAACATGGAAAGAGTGCATTTGTGAAATGGGAAGTGTGTGCAAACCCAGTTTGAAGATTGAGAACATGAAGTGACAGCCTTACTCTAGGCTGGACTCAGATTCTTTACACACTGGTTCCTTTTCATCAAGATCTCCTTTGACTGGCCTGTTTGAGTCCCTCCTTCATGTTGTGCAGAGTTAAGGGAGTGGTTACTTAGAGGGCAATCCAAAAGGAAGAGATGGTTCTAGTCACTGGTTTCCAATGTAGGGGCTTTTGGAAATTACAAATGCAGATTCCTGGGTCTTTCTCAAGGTGAGGTCACAGCAGTCCACGGGTCTGTAAAGGTGACATGTGAGGTGAAGGGACCCTGAATGTGCAGGGCAAAGTGTGCTTTGTGTACACCATGGAGGTAGGACACCTCCTTGCTATGATGGGGGTCTTTCTGTAAACCTGTCATATTGTTGGGATAATTATTGTAAGAAAAATAGTAAGGCCAGCATTAATTCATCTTTATGTTTCCCATGGTAGATTTGTGACTCATAGTACATAATTGGCTAAAGTTATCATTTTCTTCACAAACTTCCCAAATCTTTTTCCTACACAAAGTCTCCAGAAAATCTCAGCAATTCTCCTAAATGCTAGGCTAGAGAATCTTAGAGCATTTGTTTTCCATGACTTATGTCTAGAGAACTGTCTTGTGTGGAAAGAAATATTTATGCCAGATTCTTGCTACTAGGTGAAAAATTATGTGCATGAAGATTTCACTAACATTGTAACATAAAGGCAAAAAGAAAACGCCTAAGTGTCCAAAAATATTTAGGAGAGTAAATTATGGCACATGTGAAGTGAGTGTAGAACTTTGGGATAGAAGCTTTATTTATGAAAGCTTCAGAGAGATTTGTAACAAGCCTTCTATGTAAAGAAGGGTTTTAATAATAATAAAAATAATACTTAGCCAACATTGAGCTATTCATTTTGCTCCAGATACCATTTTAAGCACTTACTCATTTAATCTTCACAGTAGCTCTAAGAAGGACAAGTAGGTACTGTTAAGATTACCATTTTGCAGATGGGGAAATCAAGGCACATGGAGGTTAAGTAATTTGCCAAAGAATACCTAGCTAGTCAGTGGCAGAGCCAGAATTTGAACACTCAGATTCTGGTTCTAGAGTCTGTACTATGCACACTGCCTTAGCAGATTTTTCATATGTTTCAGTGAAGATCTGTACCCTATAGGATCCTTCTCTCATCTTTAAAAAATTGTGTGCATATTTTGGAGTTTTGTGGGTACTAAAAATACTATAACGATAATGACAGTGATTACAGAATTGAAAGGAAAAGTATCTTTAATTTTCTATATTCCTTTCTAGGTACATATATACTCACAATTGCTGTAAGATTATAATTATAGGATGGATAAAATTTTGCTCCCTACTTTTTCTTACTTTATTTCAAATACTTTTATTTTGAAATATCATCTTTTAATCATTCTAATAGTTGTAAATTGCTTCAGTAAGTTGATATTCCATAATCTATTGAGACTGTCTTCTCTTGGTTTCCTTTTTTGTGTGATATTGCAAATAATGTTGCAGTGAACATCTCATACATTATTTCTTTTCTTTCTTCTGGGTTGCTTTGTAAGGATAAATCCCCAGGAGGGAGATTACTAGACATTTTTAGACTTTTAGATAAGAACTTTTTTGTTGCTTGCAAAAAAAGAAGTCACATTACTTTTCAAATGGGTGGCTATATGTGGTCATCAGTAATGTAGTGTGCTATCCATTCCTCCACAATCTCACAAGTGTTCATGTATTTTAATGTTACAATCCTTTTGCAAACTGTACCCCACTTTCTTAAGTTACATATACTTAATAGCCTACATGTTTGACTATCACATAGTAATACCTTGTATTCATTGTTTTAGGTGTGTATTGCTGAAAAAAGCACAAATTGAAATATAAAAAAAGACTTTTGTCTTACCCAAAGGATTTATTTTGAAGTAATCACAAATGAAGTTTCATTTAATGAGAATACTGATTGTGGCTATTTAGCTCAGGGTATGAATAATTCCTGCAGTTCTTGGCAGATTATGGTTAGAAATCTTTTACCTACCCCTCCATCACAATAAATATTTTTGCTTTCTTCAACAGTAGGTGTCAAAGCAGCTACTTTTGTTGCTCTATCATTGTGTAAGTTCATCCTTATGATAAGGAAATCACTGAAAAAGGCTTGAAACTAAAGATCATTTTGCGTGAATCATGCATAGTTTATTGAATAAACAAAAGAAATCTAAAGCAGTGAGATCACTCCATTTTTTTTATTTGCTGACTTTGTTTGAGAAACGCTAACTCATTTCCTTTGTGAATCAGTTTGTCCAGCACTGTATTTTTTGCAAGATGACAGTTAAAGGGAGCGAGTCACTAACAGAGTCCAAATGAAATGAAAAAGAATATTATACTCATTTATTCAGTATGCAAATATTTATTGAGCACCTTCGCTCTTCTGATAGCCAATTGTACAAGACAGGCATGGTCTTGTCCTGATGGAACTTATAGCCCAGCTGGGGCTGTCAAAGAAAAACAGAGCTGGACACTAAAGGCAGTGAGGCAGATTTTATTCAGTACTACCGCAGTAGGAGAGAGACCTCAGTGTAACCTGAGCTCAATTTTCTGCCAAAACAAAAGGCAGAAGGCCTTTAAAACCTGGGATGTGCTAAAGGAAAGGTAATAATGATGTTAAAGGGGGTCAGGCTACATGATTAGGCCCCTGGGTTTGTTCATTGGTGCTTATCTGGAGGAGAAACAGCTTCCTCATCTCTTTAGGGCAGGAGGTAGTTTTGCAAATTGGAACAAGGCACGTAGACGTTAGGGTCTTAAACCCTCCCACAGAAACTGGGAGAAAGGAGTATCTCCCAGCTCTCTGCATTTCAGAGACAGCTTCTAGGATCTCGAGGAGACATTTGTGGGTGGTAGAAGGTTTACATCTAAAAGAGGCAGGGAAAAGATTTATAATAGCAAGCTTTCTAAAGAAGTGTTTTAGGCTAGAACAAACAATAAATTATTTCCGCCGCATTGTGTTTTCTCAGGCAGGCGTTTAAAGGGGGCTGGAGTCGTCATCATAGGAACACAACCTTGAGCTGATAGGAACTGTGCTAGTGTTTGTTCAGATCTCTTAGTATTTGTGTGTGGGAGGGGGTGTGGTGACAGTGGACAAAATTGTTTGTGCTGAGTGTTGCGCTCCTTATAGGCCAAGGTTGAAGCCTAGTGGAGAACTGGGCTCAGGAGCCTAAGTAAATTTTGGTCAAGGAAAGAGTCTTTTAAAGAGCCAATTAAAACAAGGCTTATTGTGTCAGTGCCAGGAATGGTGTGCAAGTTGTACACTGCACAACTCTAGGAGTTCCACTTACTTCATAGCTTTTGTGAATGACTACCTACCCCTGAGTTATTCAGTGCACAGCCTGCACGGCCACATGCAGCAGTCCTGTGAACACAGCTACTTTCGATGGCAAAAGAATTCCCAGCTGGTTCTCTTCAGTCCCGTCTTTGTCTGTGGGCAAGGTTCCTCCTGTCCTATCTCCACCCATGACATATAAGTCCCTCATTCTCTTTTGAGGGCATTAGACTGTTGGGCTATTTGTGGTTCAAACTACTGGGTGGGTGGATCCATTCACTGAGCACAGTTCAGCCCCAACTTCCTTTCATCCTGTCCTTTGGTCCTCCAGGGAGAAGGTCTTTACTTACCTTTCCATCTAGGACACCCCCTGCCCCCTGCCCTTTCTGCCTGGAGAGTAAAATCTCTATAAGCAGACATTGTCTGACACCTACAGCTGGGCCTCCTTCCTGTCTTCTCTTCCTCTTTGCAGTGGCAAGAGCAAATTAAAGAACACAGGAAGTACATAGATAAATACACCTAGATAAGACTCTGCAAGAAGCACTTACAAGGAACAGATTTAAGGGTTCTGGTGAGAAAGTAAGGGAGCTTTGGAAGCAAGGTACCAGGACACATCAGCCAGTCTGCAGCAGAGACACAGGAGTCTTCCAGGAGGCATCGGTACTTCCACTTCCGTAAAGCCGGGGTAGGTAGGCAGAAGGGGGGAAGGCACAGTGCAAAGGGGAGGGCTGGCTGAAAAAGGCTGTCATGCTTGTTTTTGTCTTCCTTCATTCTTCTTTCTATTGAATCAGTCACATTTTCTTTATAGTTTTCTCCCCTCCCCCGCAGGAAGTAATGTGTTCTGTTTCAGTTCTTTTATTGGTTAACTTTACATTTTTAAGAGGCATAGTTCACTTTACAAACACTAAAACTCATTAATCTCTGCATTGTCCTCTAACGACACAAAAGCCTTAAAATGCCCAGCTCCCCTCCTCTGTCTGCCATATTTGGCACTGCTTTTATTTCCTTTTTTTCATGAACTTCCAAGTCTGGTCATTTATCATTATTTTTAGTCATTTCACATTTAGATGAACCAAAGTGTTTGCCAGTTTCTGTGATTCATGTGGTGTCTTAAATCCAATTCACTTATAGATTCAATATCCTGTGTGCTGGTATAATCTGTCAGCTATTTAGAATGGGAAAAAACTCTGTCTTTGTTATATCTGAAAGTTAACCCTTGCTCTTGAATTACAGACTTGCTAAGTATATAATTCTAGGCTAGCTGTTCTATTTCTCCTTGGCACTTTGAATATATCATTACATTGTCTTCCAGAGTCTTTTGTTCCTTAGGAAAAAAATGTACTTTTGTCTAATTGCCATTACGCTTTAGATAATCTTTCTTTTTCCTTTTGGTGATGTTTAAATTATTTCTTTTTGTACTGAAGATTCACTGTGCTGTATTTGTAGATTAATTTATACTGATTGGGACTCACTGTGCTTCTGCAAATCATAGGAATTATATCGTTCTTCACGTCTGGAAATTTCTCCACTGCTGTTCCTTCAAATATCATCCCTCCCCATTTTTATTCTAAGTTTCTGGAACTCCTGTTAATACATAGTATTATTTTCTTTCTCCCTCCCTATTATTTAAACCTTATTTTCCATATCTTTGCTTCTTACTGCTGCTTTCCGGGTGCTTTTCTCATACCTTTCTTCTAACAGACTAATTCTCTGAGGTCTCTTCAACCTGTGTGTGGATTTATCTGTTTTCGTGACTAGATATTTCATATGTAGAGTTTCTTTGCCTCTTTTGCAAATCGACTTGTTCTTTTTCTGTAGGATCCTGTTATTGTCTTATGATTTGTACCTTCCTTTATCTCTTTGAACAGTTTAAGGTGACATTCTTAATTTGTTAAAAAACAAGATTCAACCAAGTAAATTTGAAAATCTAATTGGCTTTATTCAGTCATTCATGAATCAGGCAGCATTCTACCTAGCAAGCAGAGGGCACTCCAAGGAGGGGTTCAAAATGGAAGGTTTTTCAGGAAGGAGGGTGGGATAAGGGAATTATTAGCAAAAGAAAAGAAAGGGTTGTTTTGGGCCAGGTCATCTCTTTTCTGGGGGAAGGGAATGGCACACGTTTTATCATACAGAAGGCCCACATGACAGGTTACCTCCCTGGTGCTGACCAGACAATTCCAAACTGGTTGATTAAGATTACATTTCTGGGGAAAGTTGAAACTACAGTTAGGTTAGGTATTAAATCTAGGTTTGGTATCATGGGTTTTAGCACAAGTGATGCCATTTTGGGCCCACGGTTTTTCTCTTTAATAATTCCCCCTTTTGATCAAAGCTTTCAGCCTGAAAGATGTGATCAAAATTTAAGGCAGGAGTACCACTCTCAGCTAAGGTTCTCACAGCTTTGTTGATCTCTGGTGAGGTATCCAGAGGTCATGATGTTTTTGCTTAATCCCTGGGATGTTCACAGGTTACAGTTTCAGGTTCACAGTCTTTAAGTCGATCATTCTCTCTGTTCTTTTTCTGATGTTCCAGTCTTAGGGAGATCATTTGCTTGGTAGTTAGCAGCTGCAAACATGCATTTAAAGCTTTTGAGAGCATATAACGCACCAGGGGGGTTGTTATGATTATAATAAACAGGATAATTCCCAATGTTTATAGTTATCAGGGAGGAAATTTTCCTCTCTCCTTTTTGGTTGTTCTGACTGGTGTAAGAATTAAATTGACACGACACAGGTTAACAAGAGAAAATCAAACAAAAGTTTAATAACATGTGTACATGGGAGAGAGGAAGGAAAACTGAATAACTCACCAAAATGGCTGAAACCTGTACCTTAAATACCATCTTCAGCTAGAGACAGAAGAGGATGTTGGGGGTAGTAGTTTGGGACCTCAAAGGGGAGAGAGGCAATTGACATGGAAATGGAAAAGCAAATGTTTGGTTAAAAAAAAAAAAATTTGCTGGGCCATGCAGAGACAATGGGACACATAGGAGTTTTAACAAACAGACTTTGCTAGGTTCCTCCCTGTCTACACACCTAGTTCATACTATAGGTAACTATGGGGATAGCTCCCTTCCTGGAACAGGTCCTCCGTCTGCATTTTTAGGCAGAGGGAAGGTCAAAGGATCTTCTTGAGTCTTTTGGGCCTTGTTTTCAGCTTAAAATAAGCTTAAAATAAATCCGCATGCTAAAGAGACATTTTGGGGTGGCAAATTTTGTTCCCCTACAGAGTGCACTCCAAAGCCATGGTCCCCAAGACCAAACCAATCAAAGAAAGACCCCGTTGAAAGGAGTCACCCTTTCAAGCCAAGTGGCTTGCTCAGTGATCTTATGTAGCTGAGTTTCAATTTCTCCAGGAGTGTTAATGCAGGTACAGCAGGCGGTGTTGACCACAGCACAGACACCTCCTTGCTTGGCTAAAAGAGAAACGAGCTATCCTATTACCAAGAACAGCTTTGACCAGAGAGTCTAGTGATTTTTGCTGGGCAGCTAATGCTTTAGCAGCAGATTCTGCAATACTTCTAAGAGTTAAGAGTCAGGATCACATTCTCATTTGTATTTATTCCTCAACAGGGAAATATGGCCTTGCCAAAGGATGTGGTACCTGAAAAGTGAATGCCTCCTGGTAGGTCCTTTCTAGAACAGGTAGGGAACCTAAGAGGCATTTTCCGGTTTTGTGACAGCCATTTAGGCATTTATAGGCCCAAAGAAAATGATAACCACACAGACAATGGCTTGTCTGGGCACAAGACCTTTCCATGAAGGTGGCACTGTTAATGGATTCACAAGAATTTGTTGCATTTGCCCATTCAAGCTAGGTGTCAGTTAGATTTTTATCCTAACCTGAAATAAAAAGTTTTTATAAATTCCAGAGATTATCCCCCTGAGCCTGAGAGTTATGGATGATGGCATTATCTTTCCAGGTCAATGTCAGAGTAAAGGAAAGAAAGAAAAGAAGTTTCATGTTTAACTAAAGTGTAAAGTCTTGATCTGTCATCTTGAGTGGAAGCAGTCTACCTCAATGTCAGCCACTTCTCTTCCTAGTCAATTGTACTTGGAGGCCTCCAGGTTTGTGTAGGACCAAGTGTCAGGTGGAGTCCTCCTTACCTGTGAGGTGTGCACCCAAGGCTCGATACCTTCTAGTTTTGCAGCAGGATCAGTGGTCAGAACGGGACTTGAAGGCTGCCTTTGTTCTTAGTGATTCTAAATCAAAAGGGTGGGAGAAAATTGGAAACATTAATTTTGTGAGTTTTAGCCAGATACGTGAGGAAACTAGAAGAATTCAGGATCCAGTCCAGTTTACAGGTATACAACAAAACCTCAAAGACAATTAACAGGACTAGAAGCTAATGTCTACAAAGGTACGAACATAACTCTTCTCTCCACAATTACCCTGATCTTTTACCAGAGATAATCACAGTAAAACTGATTTTTTTATATTGAACTTGGCGTGATTATTTATATAAATGCAGCAAGACTGTCATTGACTGTATAAGTTCCTTTTAAGACTGCTTTGCTGGAACCCCATAGGCAAGGTACCTACGAGGTCAGTTTTTCCAAGTGCTTCCTCCAAGCTGTCTGGTCATATCTGAGTCTATGCACACCTCTCTCAAATAGGACGTTCCAGCCAAAGCCTTGTTTCTAATTGTGTCCTATGAACAAGGAGCATGACAATGAGAATGAATACTCACTAAGAGTTTCTGAATTCTGGAGGATCGGGTAGGGAGAAAAAGTAAATGTTTCATCTTTGTTCACAAAGGTATATCTTACCAAATTACTGATAGCTTAAGAGGAAAGATTTATTCAAATCTGGGAAAAACATTAAAGAACCAACAATATTTGAAAGACAAAGTCATAAAAATTATAATTATCCTCATCAGTTAATTCTTATCAGTTACATGTTATTCATGCTTGTTCTCCTTGAATCCAGTTCTCTTGATCTTGCCTGATGATGGAGAGTGATAAGGATAGTGATAATTCCTACATTTGCAAGGTTTTTGCTAAAACTCAGATGATTTGCCCAGTGAAGTTGGTGCCTCGATCACTGGAGATTGTGGAAGAAACACCCCAAGTAGGAAATGCATTTTCTAACAATTTTTTGCTACTGTGAGGGCATCAACCTTGCGGCAAGGGAAGGCTTCAACCCATCCAGAAAACATACGTACAATGGCAAGAACTTATTGATAACCCATCCTGGATGACAGTTGAATGAAGTCCAGCTGCAGGTGCTCAAAGGGTCCAGAGGGAGGAGGTCTGGGGACAAAAATAGTTTTTCCAGGGTTGTGGACCTGACAGGTCAAATATTGCTGGTAAACTGTTTTCACAATTTTATAGACATCTCCCCACCAACATCTATTCATAATTTGAGTCATCCTAAATGCACTATGGCGGATGAAAGAAGGCAAAGACAAAGAAATGGCATTTTGCAGGAAGCTGGGATGAACCAAGTGGCTGTCTTGAGTTTCCCATAGTCCCAACTAGTTATTGAATTGCAGCCATTGTTTGCCCACCTTAATTTCTCTGATTCAGTAGCAGACTGTTTCCATGTTACAGGGACATCAGGACAGCAAAAGTCTGGCAATGAGGGGCCATTTTTTTTTGCAGAAGCAGAATGAACTTCATCCACACATGCTGTAATCTTTATAGATTCTGTTGCTGCTATCTTTGCATGAAAGTCATCCAGGGCATTTCCCTGACACTCAGGTTCAGCCCTTTTAGTATGAGCCTCAATTTTGATGACAGCAATTTCGGAAAGTAAGAGAATAGCAATAAAAAAATCTTTTAACTTGTTTCACATTTTTGATTGGAATTCCAGAGGATGTAAGAAAAAAGTCTTTGTTTCCATAATATCCCCAAATCATGGACGACCCCAAAGGCATATTGGCTGTCAATATAAGTATTAAATAACAGTTCGTCTTCTGATAACGGGCATGTCCTGGGTAAGGGTATGCAGCTCTGCTTGTGGGGTTGATTTAACTTATGGGATGTTTCCCCTTTTGAGTAGGTCATATCGGGTAGTAATAGCGTAACCAGCTTGAAAATTCCCTTTTTTGTTTCTACAGTATGACCCATCAGCAAACAAGATTAAATCAGGATTGGTTCAAGGGGTGTCTGTAAATCAGGATGCGGTGTCACAAAATGGGACGATATTTCCTCGCAGTCATGGGGCTTGCCTTCACCAGGGAGAGGTTGTAACACAGCAGGATTAGGAACGTTGTAACATTTAAGATGCAGATTGGGAGGTGAAAGCAGAAGGATCTCACGGGAGGTTGGTCTGCTTTCAGAGAAAAGTTGAGTCAATTCAGAGTTAAGACTTTGGACAGTGTGAGGAGTGTATAAATAAACATCATTTCCTAGGGATAGATCTGCTGAGGCTTCTACTAACTTTGCAGTTGCAGCAATAGCCTTAAGACAGCTGGGACAGGCATGAGCCACTGAACCAAGGGGAATGCTGCAATAAGCAACAGGCCTATGTTTATTGTCATGTTTTATCGCCATGGTCTTGTGAGCATTCCCAGGGCTTGGGTATCTCTTCCATGCACAAATCAGGTTAAAGGTTTTGAATAGTTAGGTAGCCCTAAGGCAGGTGGTTCTTGGAGTACTTGTTTTAGTCTTATAAAAGCCTGCTCATACTTATCTTCCTAAGGAAAGAGTTCAGGGACTGAAACTTCAGTAAGTTCATAGAAGTTAAAAGAAAGCTAATAGGAAACTAATAGAGAAAAATTAGGGACTCATAGTCTGCAATAACCAGCCAGACATAGAAATCCATGAAACTGGCACTTAGCTGTGGGTCTAGGAAATTCTTGGATTGGTTCAATTCTTTTTGGAGATAGCTGGATTTCTTCAGCACTTAGATGATGACCTAAGTAATGAACAGTGTCTAGAGATAATTGTAATTTTCCTTAGAGACTTTGTGTCCTTTTACAACTAACTGTTGCAATAAATAAATGGAATCTTTTATGGACAACTTTTTGGTTACTGAGCACAGCAGAGAGTCGTCTACATATTGTAAAAGGGCCGATTTCTCAGGGACTGGAGGGTGCTTACATCTTAGTGGAGCACTTGGGAGAAATAAGGAGCCTCAGTGAGTGACTGAGGCATGAGTGTCCAGGTATATTGTTGATCCTTCCAAGTAAAGGCAGATAGACATTGGCTGTTGGGATCTACAGGGATGCCAAAAAAGGCAGGACAGAAGTCTACAGCAGTGAACCCTTTTGAGTCAGATAGATGATTAGACCCTGGGCGATTAAGTCTTCTACTGTGGGTGTGAGGCCTTATGTAGCCTCAGGCTTGAACGGATTTTGAGGTAGTTGACGGAGAATTTAGTCATGTGTATCTGAATCTTTATAGTTTTTTAGCTTTTTACTCTTCAAATATCAGTATTAGAAGTAACCCACAAATTTTGGGGTACCTCAACTAGATCAGGGGACTTTTGTTGAAATTCTTCTACATCAAGGACAGACAGCAAGGAACATAAAAGAGCAGGTTGAGGTTGGTGAAGGAAATTCTAAGGTTAGAATTGGAGGTAAAACACATCAGTCTTTTAAATTTAGACAGGAGACCTTTGCCTAATAGACTGACTGGGGCTGTTTCACACAGTAAAAAAGGAATTTTTTTTTAACATCTTTATTGGAGTATAATTGCTTTACAATGGTGTGTTAGTTTCTGCTGTAGAACAAAGTGAATCAGCTATATGTATACATACATCCCCATGTCTCCTCCCTCTTGCATCTCCCTCCCACCCTCCTTATCCCACCCCTCTAGGTGGTCACAAAGCACCGAGCTGATCTCCCTGTGCTATGCAGCTGCTTCCCACTAGCTATCTATTTTATATTTGGTAGTGTACATATGTCCATGCCACTCTCTCACTTTGTCCCAGCTTACCCTTCCCCCTCCCTGTGTCCTCAAGTCCATTCTCTATGTCTGCATCTTTATTCTGTCCTGCCCCTAGGTTCTTCAGAACCTTTTTTTTTTTTTTTTAGATTCCATATATATGTGTTAGCATACGGTATTTGTTTTTCTCTTTCTGACTTCTTACTTCACTCTGTATGACAGACTCTGGGTCCATCCACCTCACTACAAATAACTCAATTTCGTTTCTTTCTATGGCTGAGTAATATCCCATTGTATATATACCCTAAGAAAACCATAATGCAAAAAGAGTCATGTACCACAATGTTCATTGCAACTCTATTTACAATAGCCAGGACATGGAAGCAACCTAAGTGTCCATCGACAGATGAATGTATAAAGAAGATGTGGTACATATATACAATATATACAAAGGAATGTGTTTTTAGTAAAAGGTCCCAGAGTCATTTGTGTTGGTTGAGATAAAAATTCTCTCTGAACTTTATTAGATACCCCCAGTACAGAAACCTCCTTTTTTACTTTTAGGAATTTCTTGTTCTATTAGGGTGGGATTTAAAGTAGAAAGCATAGCTCCGATATCAACTAGCATCTGGCAAAATTTCTCATTAATTTTAATTTTGACTTCCCCTTGGTTGTTTAAGGAGATTACTGGTAATAGTTTCCCAGAGAACCCCTCGGAGCCCTGTCAACTGCGGGAGGGGCCCACATGGGGGCCCTCCCCTGGAGATTGATATGAGGGCATTTGAGAGGAATTTGCATAGGAACTTTGAGGACGATCTCTTTTTCCAGCGTCCCAGTTGATGACAATTGAGACATCGATCTTTAGACCAGTGTTTTGATGATGGCCCCCTGAGGAATGCAGTGCAGAAGGCCTACGTGTTATTTTGGGTCTCTGGCCCTGGTAGCTGTTGTAGCTATAGAGCTATTAGCCTGGTGGATTTTTGTTTACCATCTTGCTCCAGGGTCCTTTGAAAATGCTCATCCATAGTCATGAGTTTGGTCAGGGCCATGGCCTCCCATCCTATTTTCTGCCTTTTTATTGATCTGCTAATCTCAGGAGACAATCCATTTACAAGGAGGGCATCTAGAGCAGCCTGGGTAACCTTACTTATTTTTTGGAACCCAGGATGCCAAAAGAAGAGGGCTTCCAAGGGGCCTTTAAAGTTGGCCAGTTTCATCTCTCTTTTGTTTGCATGTTTGAATAATAGACCGTCAGTGCAGGCAGGGAAGACTCTAAGAACGGCTTGTAGAAGTTACTTGCTATTTTTCGAGCCCTTTCCAGTTGAGTATCTTGAATATCATCCTTGGGGCCTTGCCATCTTGCTTCCTGAATCCATTTTGGGGGCCTTCCCCAGGTCCTACAAGCATGTGCACAAGCTGATAAAGATCTGGCAATCTGGAGACATAGCCCTGATTGATAATAACTCTAAATTCTTCAAAAAACTTTTGGGGTTCCTCCCTAGGTTTAGGAAATTCTTTAACTATGCTCTTAGTTCAGTCTTTGACCAAGGTATGCAGGATACCTAAGGAGGTTTGTCTGTGACCTTGGGGAGTTTTTTATTTTAAATGCCAACTCTCTAATAGTCTCTTTGGAGTAGAAAGGCAGTTGAGACAGAGAATTAGTAAAATGTGAGTACTCCAGGACTCCGGTGAAAAGGAATGGGGAGGGGGCAGTAAGAGTCACATCAGTCCTATCTCTTTTGTTTTTGGTACCTCTTGTGCCTTTCATTTTTCATTAGCCTTTTGTAATGAAGCTGTTTTGGAATCTTGAAGGCTTCTGTAAGCCTCTGCGTACCAATTAAAGTAGGCATCCATTCTCTCTGTCAAGTTGGGGATTCCTTGCTCTCGAGTGCACTTCTTTTTTTTTTAAACTTTCAAACATTTTGATAGCGACTTGAGAGTCAAGGTTCTTTTCCTCTGAAAATTATATTCTCAGTCTGGATTAGGGAGAGCACAGGCGTGGGCCAGCACCAACCTGGGCTAAGTGAAATGATCACGAGACACTAACACCAACTTCAGTGTCATGTCAGAATGCACAGGGTAGCCCAAGGAGACCTCGCATTTGGAAAAATCCAGACAGGGCCCACTGCAGTTCCTGTGGTACCAGTCGCCAGGTCCTAGACATCACTTGAATACCCCATGGGGAATCTTGAGAAGGAAGACGTCTGAACATAGTGATTCCCTATAATTGCTTTTACCTATTGCTGGCCATGGCTCCATTCTGTCAAAAATGGGTGACACTTCTGGTTTTTGGTAACAAATAGTTAAAACTTATGAGAACAAAAGTAAAATAAAAATACACAATAGAAACTGACATCCCCTAAAGCAGGGTTTCATGGAACTATTGACATTTTAGACTGGATAATTCTTTGTCATAAGGGACAAATGTGTTATAGGATGTTTAGCAACATCCTTGACCTCTATCCAATAGACACCAGTAGCACCCCACAGCTATAACAACCAAAAATGTCTCCAGACATAGCTAAAAGTCCTCTGGGAGCAAAATCACTCCTGGTTGAGAACAACTGCCCTAAAGAATGACATGCCAATGGCAGTAAATTAGGATAGGCTTTTTAGTACAGCAAATTCTTATCTCACGTAGTTATCTACAGTGGTCATGATTCCATGCAGCTCTTCTTTCTTTACCAAATAGCTTTTAGACACATGATGATTTTAAGTTGGGAACCAAATGGAGCTGGGTTGTTTGGTGTGGCTTCACGTCCTTGGGTCATGTGCAAAAATATATCCTATCAGCTCTCCAGGTATAGCTGAAGCCAGGAAGGTTGAGCTATTTATCTTTGTTTTTAACATCTTTATTGGAGTATAATTGCTTTACAATAGTGTGTTATTTTCTGCTTTATAACAAAGTGAATCAGCTATACATATACCTATATCCCCATATCCCCTCCTCCTTGTGTCTCCCTCCCACCCTCCCTATCCCACCCCTCTAGGTGGTCACAAAACACTGAGCTGATCTCCCTGTGCTCTGTGGCTGCTTCCCACTAGCTATCTGTTTTACATTTGGTAGTGTATGTATGTCCACGCCACTCTCTCACTTCGTCCCAGCTTACCCTTCCCCTTTCCCATGTCCTCAAGTCCATTCTCTACGCCTGCATCTTTATTCCTGTCCTGCCCCTAGGTTCTTCAGAACCTTTTTTTTTTTTAGATTCCATATATATGTGTTAGCATACGGTATTTGTTTTTCTGACTTCCTTCACTCTGTATGACAGTTTCTAGGTCCATCCACCTCACTACAAACAACTCCATTTTGTTTCTTTTCATGGCTGAGTAATATTCCATTGCAGATATGTGTCACATCTTCTTTATCCATTCATCTGTCAATGGACATCAAGTGTACTTCTTAAATGAACAATCTTATCTAACTGAAGTGTTTCCCAAAATGACCATTGTAATTCTAGGTTTTTAGTAAAATCTTGCCCTCTTGTTAGATATCTGCAACTTCCAGGACTATAATTGTTAAACATAAAATAAACAGATGTGTTGGAATGTGCCGCTCTCAACTCTTTGAATATAAAGTATCCCATTTCTTTAGCAAGGCCTTTATTTACTATCTCCCTGAAGCCTCCTGCTGGACCTAGTACAGTCCAAATCAGACCCAGTTCCGACCCAGTCCAGTTCTTAAATCAGACTCAGTTCAGTTCTCAAGTTGGACCCAGTCCAGCTCTGCCAGTAACCACCACCAAATCCCATGTAACTTTGGACTGGGGAAGGGGTTGAACCCAGCATACCTCAAAGTATGGGGACTGCAGACTGATTCTGAACAAATGGAGACCTGTAGCTGCCACCAAAAGTTCCCAATTATGTGGAATTGGGAAGGGTTCCTAACAAATGGGGAACTACAGCAGCTCCCAACGTGGAATCTAGGGACAGAATTAAGGCCTGAGGTTTTCTACTCAAAAGCTCAGGAATTGTGGTCTGAAAAGGCAATTAGATCCAATACTTGAATGCAAAAATAGTGGTGATCAACTGAGAGAAACTTACCAACAGCCCTTGGAAATGGTGAAAAAGACAGTGAACTGCAGCAGGGATTCAAGGGCACCATGCCTGCATTTCTTTTTTGTGTGTGTGTGGTACGCGGGCCTCTCACTGTTGTGGCCTCTCCCGTTGTAGAGCACAGGCTCTGGATGCCCAGGCTCAGCGGCCATGGATCACGGGCCTAGCCGCTCCGCGGCATGTGGGATCTTCCCGGACCAGGGCACGAACCCGTGTCCCCTGCATTGGCAGGCAGACTCTCAACCACTGCACCACCAGGGAAGCCCGCCTGCATTTCTTATTGTCCCCAAATGCCATCAGAAGTTTGATTCAGTCCTGATCCTGCCACCAAGCTGTTAAAAAATAAAATTTAATTGGATCGTGTAGTGCTATAATATTTACTATTGGAAAAATCTGCAGTTAAGTGGGCCAGAGCTGCTCAAACCTACGTTCTTCAAAGGTCAGCTGAATTTTTTTTTAAAATGTTTCTCATTGTGGATATTTTTAAAACTTATTTATTTTAATTTATTTATTTTTGACTGCGTTGGGTCTTCATTGCTGTGCGCGGGCTTTCTCTAGTTGCGGTGAGCGGGGGCTACTCTTTGTGGCAGTGTGCAGGCTTCTCATTGTGGCGGCTTCTCGTTGCGGAGCACGGGCTTCAATAGTTGTGGCATGCAGGCCTTGGTAGTTGTGGCTCGTGGGCCCTAGAGTGCAGGCTCAGTAGTTGTGGCACACGGGCTTAGTTGTTCTGTGGAATGTGGGATCTTCCCGGGCCAGGGCTCAAACCCGTGTCCCCTGCATTGGTAGGCGGATTCTCAACCACTGCGCCACCAGGGAAGTCCTGGTCAGCTGAATTTGAAGCAGGTAGGGCAGCATCAGGAGTGGGAGGCAGGGGCCTTTCATGTCAACTCAGCTGGCCCTGTTGCATGAGGCCTCAAACTGTTTTATGAAACTGGCATAACATTGACATCAAAGCTGCCAAGCCTTCCTGATAAACTTGCCCACAATGCTGTCATGATGAATGTTTTCAGGATGGCATTGGGCACACTGAAGATGAATGCTTCCCTGTCACTGCTGCTGACTCAGAGCAGATGAGCCTTCCCAGGCAGATGTCCTAAGTCAGTGACCGTGGGTATGTGACGTTCTCCAGACACAAGAGGCATCACTCTGCTTCCTGAGTGGCTCCTTCTGGATTCCAGTTCTCTGTCTCTTTCAGGCTGATATGATTTTCTTTCTCAGGGATATGTCAGGGCTCCTGTCTGCTCTGTGAAGCCCTGTAATATTTGTGAGGGAACCTCTCCCCCTCTCTCCTGTGTCATACAGATTGCAATTAGCAAGAAGAAGCCCCCACCCCACTTTTTTTCTCTATGAGCGAACTTTCAGTTGGAGGGTGAGTTTGTAGCCAGGATACAACTGGGGAAAATTTGAGGAAGATGTGGAGAAGTGAAGCCCAGAGTATAAATGTC
This sequence comes from Monodon monoceros, assembly GCF_005190385.1. NCBI lineage: Eukaryota > Metazoa > Chordata > Mammalia > Artiodactyla > Monodontidae > Monodon > Monodon monoceros. The sequence goes on along the minus strand of NW_021703776.1, from coordinate 10,106,648 downwards.
TTTCTACAAGTCTGCTGAGAAGGGAAGAGGATAAACTGATTACTAGGGTGAGAGGAACGTGGGAGAGGAGTGAACATGTTTGAATGCAGATGGGAAGGAGCCAGAGTAAAGTAAGGCTGGATTTCCAGGTGAGTGAAGGACTAATAACAGCACAAAGTCACAGAGGAGGACCAGTACTGGTGTTCTGCCGTGGGGTGATCTGACGTTCACAGCCCCACGGCGTCTCCATTTAAGGTGATGTGGTGGATGCATCGGGGGGCGGGGAACTGCACTATGAAAACCGCCGCAGCTCTAACTATGGGCTCTTCTCCCAAAGGGGCGGGCAGAGTTGAGAGAGATTTGAAATCACTGTCCTTGATTTTTGACTTTATGGAACCAACAGTCCCTGGCCTGGCTGGAGTCAGCCTCCTATGGGGTCTGATTTGGGGCTTTCCTCAACCACAGGACCCCTGCAGCCTATTAATCTGCCTGGGTGAGGATACCCAGTTCCGGAGGCTGGAAAGGCTAAGATCAAGATGCCGGCTGATTTGATTCCTGGGGAGAGCTCCCTTCCTGGTTTGTAGACGGCTGCCTTCTTGCTCTATCTCACATGGCAGAGAGAGAAAGGGCTCCGATTTCTTCCTCTTCTTCCTACAAGAGCACTAATCCCATCACAGAGGCTCCACCCTCATGACATCATCTAAACCCAATAGCCTCACCAAAGACCACACCTTCAAGTACCAACACATTAGAGATTGGGACTTCAACATATGAACTTGGGGGGAAATACATTCAGACCATAGCAGAGTGAATATAGGAAACCTACAAGGCCCTGAGACGGCTCTTGTAGAATATTACAGAGACTCGGACAATCTAAAAGACAGAATTTGTGCATGCTTGGGGAAGGCTCAGAGGGGACTCAAGAAGTATTAAATAGAAGTGTGTGTGTGTGTGTGTGTGTGTGTGTGTGTGTGTTGGGAAGGCAGGTAGGCTAAAAATCAGGATGGAAAAATCTAACCTTTACACTTTTATATGAATATACTTGCTTTTGGCTTATTCAGGTAGTTCCCTTTTTAAAAATTTTTATTGAAGAAGAGTTGGTTTACAATGTTGTGTTTCTGATGTACAAGAAAATGATTCAGTTATGTATATATTCTTTGTCAGATTCTTTTCCATTATAGGTTATTACAAGGTATTGGTTATCATTCCCTGCGCTATACAGTAGGATCTTGTTTATCTATTTTGTATATAGGAGTGTGTATCTGCTACTCCCAAGCTCCTGATTTATCCCTCCCCCTCTTTCCCCTTTGGTAAGTTTGTTTTCTATGTCTGTGAGTCTGTTTCTGTTTTGTAAATAAGTTCATTTGTATCATATTTTAGATTCCACATATAAGTGATACCATATGATGTTTGTCTTTATCTAACTAACTTCACTTAGTATGGTAATCTCTAGGTCCATCCATGTTGCTTCAAATGGCATTATTTCATTCTTTTTAGTGGCTGAGTAATATTCCATTGTATATAAGTACCACATCTTCTTTATCCATTCATCTCTTGATAGACATTTAGGTTGCTTCCATGTCTTGGCTATTGTAAACAGCACTTCAATGAACATTGGGGTGCATGTATCCTTTCAAACCATGTTTTTCTCCAGATATATGCCCAGGAGAGGGATTGCTGGATTATATGGCAGCTCTAGTTTTAGTTTTCTAAGGAAACTCCATACTGTTCTCCATAGTGGCTGCACCAACTTACATTCCCACTAACAGTGTAGGAGGGTTCCCTTTTCTCCACACCCTCTCCAGCATTTATTGTTTGTAGACTTTTTGATGATGGCCATTCTGATTGGTGTGACGTGGTACCTCATTGTAGTTTTAATTTGCATTTCTCTAATAATTAGCAATGTTGAGTATCTTTTCATGTGCTTGTTGGCCATCTGGATGTATCCTTTGGAGAAATGTCTATTTACATCTTCTGCCTATTTTTTTTATTTGGTTGTTTGCTTTTTTTTAATATTGAGTTATATGAGTTATTAAGCAGTCCCCACTTTTCAGTCCCTTCTGAAATGTCCCACCTTTCTCTTCTGCAAATCAGTGAACTAATCCTTTCAGTAAGTGTTTATTTGTGACGCTTTGTGCCAGGAGGGACCACAGATGCGGGGGTAGCTGAGATTGTCTCTCCTCAGGGAACTCACAGTCTCATGGGACAGTTGTCCTCAAATTGGTAAACATGATTCAAAGTGGGGGTTAAAGAAGACTTTCCAAGGAATACTCAAGCATGAATATTTTACAGAATTCTGTTCTCATACCCTCAACTTCTCTCTATTCTTTTCTAAAATTAATCTGCTTGGATAAACCTGGGTTCACAATGTCTCTTCACAAAAAGGAGGCATTCCCCACACATACCTCAGACCTCTTACCCTGGTGTATTACCCATAGACTGTAAACGTCAAGGGCATCAAACAGAGAGAAAACCTTTTTCAAAATAATAAATCAAGACACCATAAACCCTCAGAACATCCCCCCGCTGTTGCTGTCTTCTAAGTTTCTGTTAAGAATGAAGTGTGGTGTTGGAAAGGGGATGCTTGGCCCTGCATGTTTGCGAGGTTCTGAATCCATCAGATACATGGTCTGTGGACTAAGGGTAGGTTTCATTTTAATGACTTTTTCTTGTCCATTCTTTGCCTGTAGTGAAAGAAGTTCTTAAGGGAGATTTACTGGGGATCAAAGCAAAAAGAGCTTCTGTACAAAATAATGAAACTAAAAAACAGGCCCACCCATATTTAAATGTAATCACTTCTTCACATCTGTCCTCAGTACTCACCCCGAGAGCCAGTCATTCATTCCAGATGTTTCCTGGAACAACCAGCATTTTCAAGGCTATTAAATAAAATTCCTGAATGTAACTTTTACCTGGCTTCTCTCATATTAGCAAAATGTTATTAATTAAGGCAGTCAAAACCTAGTTTTTTCAAATCATATCATAATCTTTCTTTACAATTATTTGTCATGTTATGAAATGTTTAATATTTTATTCCTGTTACTACAAAATTTTAATATATGCTAGCTGCTAGACTGATTATTTTTAGCACTGCATTCTTCTCACTTTTTAAAATAGATGTAAAATTTTTAGTAACTATGTCTAATGAAATTATTGCAATTATTTTGGATTTTTATACTAAATGAGGCTCATTTAATTGTCCTTCAGAACCAAACCATATAACCACAATTACGGAAAGAATGCCAAGGCAATTATCATGCTCTACTCTTCTCCAATAACTGGTAATTTCAGCTGCAAATTACATTGCACTAGAACAGATTAAGAAATGAGAATAATTTAGTATCTTGTTTGTATAACTTACTTTAAAAAGGATAAATATATTAGATCGATATCATTTTAATCTTACTGGAATTTTTTAGTAATTTAACTTACAAATTGCATCTTTCACCTTATTTCTAGTCATGTTTATAATATTCTTTGAAATGTACATTAGCACATTGATTTCAAATTTGAAAATGAGGTCAGACATTTTTTGGACCCAAAAAATCTAATCTGGCTAATTGGTTTGACAAAGAGAACTGGCTTTACCACTTATGTTATATGGTAGATATTTTCCATAAATAGAATGATTGAATGTATAGCTCAAAGATTATGAAAAAAGTATATTTAAAGCATAGACTGATATAAAATAACTTTTTTCTTTTTAGTTATTTAAAAAAAAGTTTAAACATCTTTATTGGAGTATAATTGCTTTACAATGGTGTGTTAGTTTCTGCTTTATAACAAAGTGAATCAGCTATGCGTATACATACATCCCCATATCTCCTCCCTCTTGTGTCTCCCTCCCACCCTCCCTATCCCACCCCTCTAGGTGGTCACAAAGCACCGAGCTGATTTCCCTGTGCTATGCGGCTGCTTCCCTCTAGCTATCTATTTTACATTTGGTAGTGTATATACGTCCATGCCACTCTCACACTTTGTCACAGCTAAACTTTCCCCCTCCCTGTGTCCTGAGGTCCATTCTCTATGTCTGCGTCTTTATTCCTGTCCTGCCCTTAGGTTCTTCAGAACCATTTTCTTTTTTTTTAGATTCCATATATATGTGTTAGCATACGGTATTTATTTTTCTCTTTCTGTCTTACTTCATTCTGTATGACAGTTTCTAGGTCCATCCACCTCACTACAAATAACTCAATTTTGTTTCTTTTTATGGCTGGGTAATATCCCGTTGTATATATGTGCCACATCTTCTTTATCCATTCGTCTGTCAATGGACACTTAGGTTGTTACTATCTCTGGGCTATTGTAAATAGAGCTGCAATGAACATTGTGGTACATGACTCTTTTTGAATTATGGTTTTCTCAGGGTATATGCCCAGTAGTGGGATTGCTGGGTCATATGGTAGTTCTATTCTTAGTTTTTTAAGGAACCTCCTGTGGATGCCCTCATGCATCTGTATTTTCATATTCTGGAGGCGAATATTCAGTTTACTTTCCTAGAGGTGGGATTGCTGCATGGAAGAGCAGTGGGCCCTGGAGAGCACTCACTCACACAGAGACTCATAAGAAAAATTGCTACTTTTTCAGGAATTTTGGGAGCCTGCTGTTAAATCATTGATAACTTGAAATCAATATGGTAGGGGCTTTACACCCCAGAAACCAGCTAACACCACCTGCCACCCCAGAAAGCCAGTTTACCAGCACACCACTGGAGTAAAAGTGCCAAACTCCCCTCCATTCATGTATTATTTTTCTTTAAACATATTTCTGGATTCATTTTCTGTAACTTGATTTAGAATTTTTGCATAGTTTACCTTAAGAATGCATAGACTCTAATTTTTGAAGGGGGGTATGACATATACATTGCTTTTTAAATAAATTAGGAAACTATTTTGTACCTTCTGAAATAGAGAAATAATTATTAATTCCTTGAATTTATGAAATAATTTTTCCGGAAGCAAAAAACACTTGAAAATTGTTTTGAGTTTCTTCCGTATTTACAAGTCTCAGTATTATTTATTTCAGAAGGAAAGTCTTTAGAAGAAAAGTCAAATTTTCAGAAAAATTAACCATTTCATCAGGATTTGGGAATTTATTTTATTAGAACTTTAGGTACCTTTCTTTTATAATTTGAAACCACTTTTCCTACCAACAGTAGTAACTATAATCTCCTTTCATATTACTAATTTTGCATATTTGTTTTTTCCCTCTAACTTTTCTTAATTTGTGTGTGTGCATGCTTGTATGTGTGTGTAATTCACATATGTATGTACATAGATACATGTATTTCTCTAGCATTTCTAGTTTTTCATATATATTTCTAATTTTTCTAGTTCCTTTTTAGTTTTTCAAATATATTCTTTTTTGTATATATATATATACATATAAAATTAAAGAGAATGAAGCAGACAAACAAGATGAGTGATAGGAAAGGAAGTTATAACTACCACTGATAGGGAAGACAGCTTCTAAAGAATAAAAGAAAGCTATCTAAAGGTCTTGGGTAATTTATTTATTTATCATAAATAGATAACATATTCAGGAAATGATACATTCAAGGAAATTTCCTGAATAATGTATATGCAAAACACTAGACAAACTGGAGTTGGGCTGTTTAATTTTCCTGCCCACATTTTCCTTTTCATTATTCTGTTGTTATCATTGTTAGTGCATCAGTCAGGGTCCCATCAGGAAATGATGGCAAACTCAAAGCAGGCAGTTTGAGGAGACTTTAGTAAAGGGACTGGAGGAAACCACTCCATGGCCGAGTGAGCACAGGAGCCAATGTGGAAGGAACACAGAGACGAGTGGAGAGGGTCCCCTGAGGGGGCCGGGACCTCGAGCCAGCTCACAACTGGCAGTGAGGGGCCTCAAGGACACCTCTAGCCTCCCATTTCTCCCTTCCTCCAGGCTCTTGCAGTGCTCACAGTTGGCTGAACCGACTGGACCACAGAAGGCGAGGGACACCATTAGTGCCTCCTCTGGGTCAGGCAGAGGAGGTGGGACAAGAGAAGCAGACAGAAGATACCCTTCACATTTGTGGTCCTCCTCAATTCATCCTTCCTGCTCTCTTTGGGTTGACTCTTGCTTTTTTCCCCTAATTTTAAGAAGTGTGAGGATTGAATGCTCAGTTCATTTATTTATCTTATTTTTTTTGCTTTATCACAAAAGCAATTAAAGTATACAATATTTAATTACCAATCCTGTGTAGGAACTGACCAATCAGAGTTGAAGGATTGGTAATCCCAGGGGAGAGGCTCAGAGTGGTGCTATTTGCCAACCCACTGAAAAGTGTTCCCATGTTTTAACAGTAAGATGGGCAAACCAGTGAGTGAGGGCTGGATGCCAATCCTATTTAATGCTACTCATTCTCCTCTTGAGAACAGTTCTGTTTGTCTTCCTTTTCATCGTCATTCATTTCTAAAGTCTGTAACTGCCATTTAGAATTCCTTCTTCACCAAGAAGCTATTTGGGTTCTTAGTTTTAAATTGGTTGAGGTATCGTTAAAATTTAAACTTGGATTATTAATATCTAGCCTAGTTGCTTTGTGGTCAGAAAATGTCATCCATACTCGTGCTGCATTTTGTAATTTATCCAGTATTTGTGTACGACCCTTGTATAGTTGATTTTTGTAAATGGCCCACAGATATTAGAAAACAAAGTCTGTTCTTTGGCTTTGAGGATCTTGAAAGCTTTCCTCCATAGCTGGTTCTGGTCTTTGCTGTCTCAGAGGACATGTAGGGACAGTGTGGGAGATCCGGGCAGAGGAGGGGGCTAGGCAGAAACCACCGTAGTTTCTTCAAAACGCCTGATGCCCATGAAGGAGAAATGTTTTTCCAGTGTTTCATGGGAGTAGACTCGGGCCCTCTGAGTCAGAGAGAAGGCAGACTTGGAAGTCACAGGGGTGGGTCTGACTGTCATTTTGTGTGATCTTGGTTTTATGAGATGAAATTTGAATCTGGTGAGTGAAGCAGGTTTTTAAGACCTTAAAGGTCTCGGCTATGGCAGCAAGCAGTCCGTCCAGCTTAGTCATCAGCACCGTTGCCTTCTTCTATGTTTCCTGGGCCACAATAAGCTGAAGACATTGCCTGGTGCTGCTTTGCAGATGCTTTGTCAGCCCAGGGGTAAAGGTCTCAGCATACATCCTGCTTGCCTTTAACAGAGTGACAAATGCTCTGCATTTGTCACATACTTAAAGCATCCCTGGACTAAAAGCATCCTTGGACTAGCTATCAAGGGAATGCTGTTCAAAATCTGGTCACAGTGGAATTAAAGTCCTTTGTGACACCTTCTGAACACTCCTACTCTGATCACACCTTCCTGTTTGTGTCCCAACCCTAGACCATGCACAGGTTTTAATGACAGCAGCTTATTACCAATTATGCTATCAAATTGGCCCCTGATCTAATAAAAAGAAATCTTTAAATTGACTAGAAAAATTTGAGACTCACTTACTTTTATCTTCTCTCTGTATTTTGCTTCGTAGACAATTTATGCCTGAGTTCTGATTCAGAACCCAGTACTATAAATTATAATTGAGTCTCAGATTTGTGAAATATATTCTTGGCTCTATCTAAATGAAGTCCCTCCCTGGGCATGCAGATAAGAAATAAGAAACATGTTTCTTCCTACTTTAAAATGCGTGTGTTCTGTTAAATAGGATCAGTGTTGGATTATGGTTGAATGTCTATATCAAATTAATGAGATCTGTTGCAGCTTCTTTCCATTTGTAGGTGAATCTCAGGGTACTACAGAGGAAGGTATGTCTTATTCCCTCTAGAATCATTGCTTGCAAAGAAGAGGAACCTATTTAAATGATGAAAAACAAAGTAGAGAAGGAACAGTGTTGTAAACTCACATGACAGGTTCCCTTGCAAAATCATAACGGGCATAGGTTCCTCTCCAGTTTTCTTTCTGGACTGTATTCCTTTGCTTGTCCCTGTACATGGCCTTGTACGAGTCCCTGCACATGGCCTTGAGGTTTGGATGACCTCACAGAACACCCACCACTCAAGTATCTTAGAATCGTCAGGAAAGGAACTCTTGCTGGTTACTAACCAGCCAGTTAATTAGTTGGTGCCACATCCATCTCTGGGAGTCAGTGTTGGCCCAGGAGTGGTGTCATCCAGGGCAAACCTGGCCGCCAGCAGCTGCTCCTCATGGGCATGGAGAGGGAAGAATTTCCCAGAAGAGGAGAGTCTGAGCTGGAAGGACAGGCAGGGAGGCTTGTGCGGTGTATAGGCAGAAGAGGCAGAGTACCACCAAGCCCTAGGAGGAGCTGTATCTTCCCCTCTGGAGAAGACCTGTGTAAATGGCCCAACAGATTCTGTGTCAAAAAGGGTTGTGAAGCTTTCAGAACAGAATTTTGCAGGTGAAAACCGATAGGTCATCTTGTATTTTTAACTTAAAAAAAAAATCAATATCATGATGTTGGACCATTCAACCTAAGGTATATTTAGATCACGGATTGAATTTTTGTTTCTGAGCAGCAACATGATCTGAGAGAATGATGAGAGGAGTCAGGAGGTCCTGGTTCTTCTTTCTCATGCAGCGGCACTGGGTCACCTTGAGAACCCTGCTGTTAACTTCTCTAGAGCTCGGGCTATTTTTTCCAAGCAAGAGGAACAGATGTATCATGGATTTGAAAATGACAGTGACTCAGGATAGCACCTCTTGGTGGATGGCCTTATCCTAGGAGCACCTGGGACCTGATGTGTTTTGGTGGAGAAGGAAAAGAGGCAGGGAAAGGGGTGTGGCCGGGCTCAAGGGAAAGCCTGGCTACAGTGTGCCTGTGACACTGCACACATCTCCGTGTCCCCATAGGCATTTTACTGATGGGCTGTTGCAGCCTAGGTCATCATCTGGATTGATGGTACTTGATGAGCAAAGTTCAAGGTGAAGAAAATGTCATGTTCATTAGTTGGGAGCAAATCCCCAGCAGGGTTGGGAGGTGTATAGGGGAAGGTTCTTTTGGCTGGAGGACATTGGCACAGCCTCAGTCAGTCAGGCAGCCCTCCAGGGCAGTGCTTCTCAGGAAACTGAGACAGACTCCGGCAGTGAGTTCTGACACCAACTACCTGGAGCTGGGTCACACTTCACAAGTTACGGCCTCCATCCACCACTACCACAAGCTTGGGACCCCAGGGTCACTTACACTTCTGACCAACTAGCTACAAATTCAGGAGTTCTCACTACCTCTTCCAGTTCAGTAATTCACAAGAATGACTCAGAACACAGGAAAGTGCTATCCTTAAAATTACAGTTTTATTACAGCAAAAGGATACAAATCAGAACCAGCCCAGAGAAGAGACGTATAGAACAAGGTCTGAGAAGATGACAAGCACAAAGCTTCTAGTGTCCCTTCCATGTGGAGTCACAATGGGTTACCCTACCAGCACATCACTGAGTGACAATATGCAGAGTATTGCCAACCAGGGAGGATCACCTGAGCTTTGCCGTTCAGAGTTTTTATTGGGGTTTCATTATTTGGCAGGATTGATTGAATCGTGGGTCCTGTGGTTGAACTTAATCTTCAGCTACCCCCACCTCCCCAGATGTCAGGTTGATATCACGTGACTCAAAGCCCCAGGCCTCTAATCACGTGGTTGGTCTTTCTGGTGTGACCAGCTCCCATCCTGAGTCATCTTGTTAGTGTAAATTATCTGGGGGGCCACCATCAGTAACCTCGTTAGCATAAACTATCAGGGCCTACCACAAATAGCAAAGACAGTGCTGTCACTTGAGAAGTTTCAAGGATTTAGAGTCTTCATCCCGCAAGCTGGAGACAAGGGCCAGCCACATTCTTTATTACACAGGAACCCTTAGTCATTTTTGGCTGAGCAGGCAAATGAGGGAGTTTGTTGAGGTGCAGGTGACAAGGTATGGTCCCAGACAACCAGATATTAGCTTTAGGGCAGCAAACAACCCCTTCCTCCCCCTAGGCCTTACCCTAGGATGAAGGGGAGGGGGAGACCAGCTTCTTACGCACTTCCCATTATGGTGCCCCTTGTCTCTAAACATGGGCAGAGCTGGGTCAGAAACTCACAGGCTTCACTGTGCATAATCAGATGTGGCTGGTCTCACAGAAGGAAGTCATGAGAAATGCATATTCATGTCAGATCCTACACCCCTAGAGGGACATTTGGGTGCATCATTTGGTGGCCACCTATGCAAGATGCTGTGGGCTTGCTGAATGCATTAAAGAATCTTTCTTCAAGGACCTGGAAGCACTTTGAGCACGGTTTATAGGTCCCTTATCAAATAGAGGGGTTAGTGGTTAATTACGTTGACTAAAAAAATATGCACAACCTAAAAGTCGAGAGTTATGTTTTATTTGGTGGGAATTTTCAGGGCTTCAAGCCCAGGAAGCAGCATCTCAAGTAACCCTGAGAGAACTGCTCCAAGGAGGTAAGTGGAGAGCTAGGATATATAGGAGTTTTGCAACAAAGGGCAGGTAGTCGGAACATCAAAAGATTACTGTTAAATAAAGAAAACCAGAAGTCGCAAGTTGAGGAATTTAGTGCTTTTCTGTGTATGGGAAGATGCAAGAGTCTAGACTTACTGAAATCATTCCTTTGATATGTACCTCAGCTCTCTGGGCCCAGTACCACGTGTTTTCACATCCTGAGTTTCCTTAGGGCTCACCATAGGAGTGGGAGTGGCTGCAGTCTGATGGCTGCTAGATGGCAGGTATTCTTTCCTTCCTGAGTTTCCTCAGGGCTCACTGGCTCACGTTGGAGGGCTGCAATCGCTGGTGACTGTGACATCCTTTGTTTACTGATACGGCAGGCAGTATTTCATTTATCAAATACCTGGGCTTAAAGGCTAAGGGAGTTTGGACAGACAGTTGCCAGGGGTCCCATTTCATGTGCCCTAAAGAATGTAATGGAACCTGATACCACATTAGAGGATTAAGGAGAGTCTGTGGTTTCTGATGCTGAGTTTCCAGGTCATTTTATATTTTGCTTTCTTGGGACAAGGATGACATATATACCAGTCAATCAGAGAAGATACTCTAATTGAAGCCTGTTTGCCCTTCCTAACTCTGGTCAGAACCATGACTTTTTTCTCCCCTTAACCTTTGTATCTCTTGAAGCCTCTAACGCCAAGCCTCATGCATAGTTAAGTGTTCCGTAAATATTTGCTAAATAAAATGTCTGGAGAACTAGCTTTTAATAGTCGAGTTGACTGCATTTTATCATAATACATGATGATGGCAAATGACTTCTGTAGAGACGATTATACAGTATAGATCTTTGCTGCTTGAAATGTGGTCCTTGGACCAGATCCTGTCTTCACCTGGGAGATTATAGCAATGCTGAGTCTCAGGCTCCCACCAAACCTACTTAATCAGAGTCTGCATTTTTACAGTTTTGTGGGAAGTTCATATGCATTTGAGTTTAAGAATCTCATTCTGGAACAGTGTTTCTCAGCCTTAGTGGAAATTAGAATCCCAGAACAATTAAGTCAGACTTTCTGTGGGTGAAAGCCAGGCTTCAGTATTTTTCACAGTTCCCCAGGAAAACCACTGGGGTAGAGCACTGCAGGTTAGGGGGAAGCAGTCTTGATCAGTTTGGACAATCTGGTGTTTTGATCTGAAATCAGATGCCACCATGATGAACTGAGTCACCTTTCTTTCCAATAAAGTCTGGTTCCATCTCTGTATCTCACACATCTTGCAAAATTATAGAACATTCATGTCTAGAAGGTGCTTTGTGTATGAGGGATTGCACTGGGGGCATGTTTAAGATGAGCTGTTTTCAAAATGTGGACTTTGAAGAGGATGGTTGAAGTGATTTGAGGAACAGCACAAGAAATCTGCCGTGCCTCTGTCTAGGGTCAGATCTTTTAATAATGCTTTCTTCTGCTGCCACTCCTGAATTAGAATCTGGAGAAGTTGTTTTTCTTCTATAAACAGCCAAGTTCAGTGGGGGGCAGCTTGCACAGATGCTTCGGTTTACCAAATTAATCTGGAAACCTGATCCATTTGAGGTTTGTGACCTTCAGTTTATCTTCCTGTAGCCACGGAGTGACCTTCCCAGCCACCTTGGCTTCTGTGTCTCCTTTGCAGGTTCTTCCTCCTTCCGCTGCACTCATGTGGGTGCCTCAGGGCTCCATCCTTGGCCTCCTCTCTTCTCTCCACTCACCACCCTGATGATCCCATCCAGTCTTAGGACTTTCAGTTTCACCTAAGTACTGATGACTTGCAAATTTTTATTCCCATCTCACGCCTCTCCCCTAAATGCCAGAGTTGTTTTTCTTTCTCCACCTGGATGTCTAATAAGCATTTTCAAACATAAAATGTCCAAAACGGAACTCCTGTTTTCCCCTCAAACCTGCTCCCTCCCCTTCCCCATCTCAGTTCCTGGCAGATCCATCCTTATAATTTTCTCGAGTCAAAAAATGGAGTCATCCGTCTCTTGATCTCACGCTCCACGTGCAATCCAGCAGCAGACCCTTCGCTTCTATCTTCAAGGCATGTGTAGAATCCAGCAACAACTTCTCGCCACTGTCCTAATCCACACCACCAACATTTCTCACTGGAATTATTGCAGGGGCTCCTAGTTTTTCTCCTTCCTTTTCTTCTTGGTCACCTTCAGGCTGACCATAGCACAACACTCTGAGGGAGCCCATTACTTCTCTGCTCAGATCCCTTCGATGGCTTCCTATCTCTTAGGAGCAAAGGCAGAGTCCTTACTGACTCATGAGATGCTACCTGAGTGCCTCCCTCCCTCCCCTCTCCATCTGAGTCTCCAGGCTTCTTCCTCAGTCTCTGCTCCAGCTTGCCTGCAGCACAGCGGGCTGACACGCTCCCTCCTCTGGGTTTTTACTCTCGCCATGACTTTTGCCTGGAAAGCTCTGCCCCTAGACAGTCATATGGCTCTCTCCCTCCTTCCTTCCCATCCATCGTCCTCCACTGCCCCTTCTAGGATTCAGCCCTGTCACAGCACACCCCCGTGCCCACAGTCCCTATCTCATGTCTGTGCTCTCTTTTCCTCCATAGCTCACATCAATTCCTACAACACTACATAAGTCAATCATTTTTGTTCATGGTCCATTTTCTCACTCTAGAATGTAAGCACCATGATGGTGGAAAAAGGAGTTTCCACTGTTTGATTCACTGTTGTGTTCCTAGAATCTAGGAAAGGCACATAAAACAAATGAATGGAAGTAATATTTGCTGTTCAAAGAAAACTAAACCCCATTTAATGTAAAGCATCATGTGTGGATCACCCAGTATTTACCAGGCCGTACTCCATTAGCCATGCATCTATGAGCTAGAGACAGCACCATGTGAAAAGGGACACAGGTAAGAAGTGTTTGTGGAGTCACTGGACAGCAGGATGGAGTGTGGTATGCAGGCAGGAGTGGCTGGGATAATCCTGGAAAAAGAAGGGTGAGGCCAGCCGGTGGAGGGTGTTTATAGTGCTGGCAAGTTTGGATTTGATCCTTAGGCAATGGGGGACCATTAAGTGTTTTAAGCAAAGAAATAGCATGATTAAGTTGATGGTAGGTAAATACCTCCAGTGGAATTGTGGGAGGATGAGGGAGAATGAAGGCCAGCTGCTGAGATGCTGCAGGTTTGTCTAGGGCCTGGCAGTGGACTGAGGAGGACCCAGGGACTTGCAGAGATATTAAAGGGTGATGGGCCTGTTTTTAATAGCCAGAGTCATGACTAGGGAATAAGTCATAAGCACTAGTAATATGAGAAATAGAAATTAAACCCACGGTGATATGCTATTTCACATCCATCCAGTTAAAAACAAAGAAGGCTGACAGTAGGAAGTTTGGCAAGATTGTAGGAACATGGGAGCTACCCAAATGATGGGAGAATAAACTGGTTCTGCCCCTTTGGTGAGCACCAGGGCTCCATCTGGCAAGGTGTGGGGTGAGAAGTCTTCCTGTTCCAATGAACCCATAACGGTGTATGTTCTCGGGAACCTCTCATACATGTGCATGATGGGTTGTGGGTAAGAAAGTGAGATTGCTTGTAATAGCAAAAGAAAAAAAAAAAACTGGAGACAACCTAAGTGCTAGTCAGGAGGAGACTAGATAAATACATTTTGGAATACACGTCAATGAGATATTATAGAATGATTAAACCGGAAATTGACAACTATGTATTAACATAGGTAAATATTCCAAATATAAAGTTGTTATTTCTAAAACGTGAAGAACTTCTTTTCATACTAATGCGAAATCATTCATGCTACCAAAAAGGTTAGTTAAAAAGCATGAGTAATAATAGAAAATTCTGTCAATTTTCTATGAGATCAATATAGAATATGCATAGGGTACAGTGATTACCAATAGAATATGCCTCTGGTTTGCATTATTAGATTATTTTTAGTTGCAGACATGAAAAGTCAAAACGCTGCTAAATATCATATTTTCTTTTGTAAACCAGATGATAAAAATAACATATTTTATGTGAATTTAGGGAACATTGGGGTTAAAATGGAAAGGGTTTTGAATAAAAATTAAAAAGCTATAAGTTCCATCCCTGGTTCGTTCTTCTTCTTAATGCAACTTTGCTCAGATTTATAAACTCCCCAGTATTTTTACTGTTTGTTGTAAAATGAAGACAGGAAAACTTCCCTGACTCCGACGGTATGATGGTGAGACAGTGTCCAGGAAAGGGGCTTGTAAAGTACAAGTGCCTCTATGCTTGTTGCCATTAATTCACCGCCCAAATGCTGTTGTTGTTTTTAATCTTACTGAAGTAATAGATTTCAAAATAACATTGTCACTCAACCGAAAGTTCAGTAAAACAGTCTGAATTTTTTATGCATGGACCAAAACAATTAATGTCTGTGTTACTCTGGGTCCTCTGAGCAAGTGCCGAGCTGGGGAGGAGCCTGGGGGGTGGCGCGATGGGGGGGTCTGGAAGGCAGAGGGAACCTCGTGAGCCACAGTGTGATGCTGAGAGTCACCTTTCAGAGGAGCCTTTCCTCTCCCAAGAATGGGCCCACCCTGGCATCCCCTGGCATAGCCAGCCCTTGGTGGGAGTTGCCTGTGGAGGCGTGGCCTTGGGACTGTGTGAAGGTCATGGGTTCCACCTCCAGCTGTCAGAAATCTGAGAGCTATGTTTTCACGGCTGCTACAGTGTCATGAAAACTACCTATGATCGTGTTTTGTGTTTGATGACCATAACTGCCCTTCCTCATAGCAAAATGACATTAAAAATATATTCATCTAGATGTTATAAGATGGAACTTAATGTCTATTTCAAACTAATGGCCAGTGGTTCTGCTTTATGTTAAATACATTCCTGTCACTGTCAGAAACAATGTACAATTGATTGACCACCATTTTTAGTGATTATTTAACATTGATCTTGAAGTTTTGACTAATGAAGTAAGATATAGAGCCAAAGCTCTAGATGCTGCTACAAAATTAAGAACAAAATGATAATTATTTTTAGAGATATGATTGTATCCCTGTGAAATGTAAGAGAAATAGCTTGTTAATTGAATTATTAAGACAGTTTACAAAGTTAATACTCAGAATATAACATTAAAAAGTCATTTAAGAGCCTCTTATTCATAGTGATAATGAAAACATAAACTATCCATGCATACTTATGAAGAGCAGAAAGTAACACTCTAAAACCGTACTGAGAAGCATAAAAGATTTAATTAATCTACAGACACCCCATGTTCTTTCATGAGAAAACTGAGTATGTTAAAGTTGTTGATCTGTTTCGTGTTAATTCATATACTGGTCACAATGTTATAATTAAAATATACTGAATTTTCCTGTTAATTAAAATATTTTATTGATTTAAATTAATAAAATTATTCTAAAATATTCTGAAAGAATAAACAGGCCAGGAGAGGTGGATTTTAAGAGGGCGAAAGAGGAGGAATGAAGTGAGATGAACATTTCCATATTTAAAGCTTCAATAATGAATAAAAATGTGGTCCCAACTCCAGGAAAAACAATAGCTCCATGAAACTGCATAACTGAGAGTCAGTTCTAACACATGGAAAATGTGATACATGATAAGGAGCATCAGGTGTCAGCAAGGAAGAGGGATGTTATTCCCATGCTCCCAAATGAATTACAGAGAGCTGAGGTTTTCACAATAGTGCCATAGTATACTAGGTGGATGCAGGAGGGACAGAGGGGAGGGCTTTCTAAGATTAAAGGCGTTAGAAGGAATCAGAAAGAAGAGTTTTAACTACATAAAATTGGAAATCTTCCATTAATATCCAAATACACAAAATTCAAAGGTAAATAATACACTGGGAAAATATTTGCAACACATACGTTGGGCAAAAGCTGAATATTTTAGGGTGCACAGAGCTTACATTCTTAAGTAAAAAATAACACCCCAGTTCATCAGATGAGCACTCAAAGAGCAAGAGCAGACAGTTAACAAAAAGGCAATAGAAGGCTGAAAGTATAATCAGGAGATAGAACCATGAGAACACCCAGTATTGGTAAGTGTGTGTGGAGACAGCACTCTACGGACTGTTACTTGGGATATCAATTGGTGAGGCCTTTGCGTAAGGCCACTTGCCAGTACGTAGCCATGGACTTTAATCCAGCCATACTCATTCAGGCCATAATTTTTCCTGCACAAATAACGCAAAATGCAGAGAATATTTTTTGTGCATGCAAAGATGTTTGTCCCATCATTATTAAATAGCAGAAATATAAAAACCACCTAAGTGTCCAAAATAGGGAACAAGGAACTAAATTATAGTATGTTTCTCAAAGACCTCCAATTAAGATTTATTTATGAAAAAATCTTAACAGCATTGGAAATGCTTATATTTTATTGAAAAATTGGAATATAAAATGATATGGACGGTATGTTTTAAGACAAAAGAAAAGGGAAAAAATAACTGCAAAGAATATACTAAATTGGTTAACAGTGATAGATTCGGGATTATGGGGGTCTTTTTTTCTTCTGTTTTCTGCTTTTTATAGCATTTGGATTTTCCACTCTAAAAATGACTTATAATTTTAAAAAAAGGAAGAACTAACAATGCTGTGTTGAAACCAGGTGTAAAACGGCTATAATTTAAACTCAAGAGGATTTAATTTTTACTCACTTTCTGGCAGATAAGCTGCATCTCCATCATTGATTGTTCTCACCTTCCTTAAAATGAAGTCCTTGCAACCAGCTGACACCAGGCAAGAGCTCAGTTTTTACAAATGTGCTTTACAACGTAGCGGCATTAGTGAGACTCATTATAAAATCCACTGCCATGGAAAAGATTCCTCAAAGGACAAAATTCAAAACTTCTGTTAAGAAAGAGGATAGGACCATCAAAACAATAACTGATTCAGGCAAAAATAATTAATGGATGCTATAGGAAGTGGGTGAAAGTTTAAGGAGTAATAGTGTATTTACATAATCTCAAAGTATCTCTCCACAGCATACTTACAATTACAAAAGATAAAGGAGTAACTTCACAGTGGAGAAACCTGGCAGACGCCCCCTTGACTAAGTAATCAAAGTTAACGTCCCCAGAACTGGGACTAGTGCCAGCATCTGCATCGGATGTGGCACACGGAGAGTGAGCGTCGCTTCCGTGGTATTCCCGCCCAGAGTCCACAACCTGAATTCGAGTCACAAGGAAACATCAGGCAAACTCAAGGCGAGAAACATTCTACAACATCACTGGCCTGTACCCTGGAAAACAATCAGTGTCATGAAAGACAAAGAAAGACAATTGAATGTAACACGTGATCTTGGATCTTGGATTTTCCTTTGCCATGAGGGACATTACTGAAAAAAACAGAAACATCTGAATAAGGTCTGTAGATCAGATAATAGAACTATGTCAATGTCAACTTCCTAATTTTTATAATTGTATTATAGTTCTGTAAGGGAATCTCTTGTTTTTAGGAAATATACACCGATGTATTTAGGAGTAAAGGGGCATCCTGTCTCTACAGATTCCTTTTTCTGAATGGTTTAGGAAAAAAATAGAAATGCACACATATGTGTATATATAAATATGCATAATCATGTAAATTTTATATGTGTATATATACACATATATGCAGAGAGAGAAAGGAAAAACAAATATAGCAAAATATTAACGTTTGGAGAATCTGTGTGAAGTATTTTAGATCATTCATTGTAATATTCTCGTGACTTTTCTGAAAGTCTTTAAAAAATGTCAAAATTAAAGCAGAAAGTGGCCAGTTGATTTGTCTGCTCAGCCAAGCGTTAGTACATCTTTAGGACCCTGGCTGGAGTATAAAGGCCCCTTATCTCTTAAACTTGACACAGCTTTTTCTCACTGAGCTCTCTCTGTCTTGTTAGACAATAGGTGCCATGTGTCTGGTGCTGTTAAGGCCTTTCTTTCAATTTTCCCACCCATATCTGTTGACAGGGCTAGGGAGTAGTTACAGTTATAATCCTCATGTACAAGTAAGAAAACTACCATTTAGAAAGGTTAAGTAACTTGCTCAAGAATCTAGAGCCAGAAGTGGCAGAATGAGACTGAACTTGGGTTCCTCCACCTCCCTCTGCTCTTCTGTCTGTTCCACAAATGGAAATCGTCTGTCTCTCTCATCAAAACCCTTTCAGTGTAACTCTTTTTACCAATCTAAAAGCATCTGCGTGGTCCCTGCACACGACGTGGATTTCCAGGATTGATATGTACCAGGGCATGTTACCTCACTTTGCTCAGTGTCCCACCACTAAAATCACGTTGAAGTCTTGCCCTAAAACCCCTTAAACTATTGGATTTTGGATAGGGAAAATGAAGACAGTGAGCTATTTCGTTAAGTCTGTAGATTTGAGATCCTTTGAGCTCTTTGGCTTGATATGAGCAATCTCTAACACACTCTGGCTCTGTTTTGTCAGAAGCCTCTCCTGGCCATGGTAGACGATGAGAAGAGACCAGACACTAACCTCTCCTGGCAGGTCTCTTCTTACTCCCTCCCTGTTCCAGCTGCTGTGATGTGAGACTGCTCTTCATTCTGAAGTGTAAATGCCTCCAGGAGGACCCAGTTTAAGTCTGTTAAACTCCAATATTATTATTGTGTTAGTGCCCTAATTCGGACTTGCTGTTTGCCAGCTAAGAGACTGAAAAGGACTCAAGACAGCAGATTCAAGGAGGAGAAGTAGCCCTTGGATGGTGCTAGAGGTTTACTTCCCCTGGTTTTCTATGCTTTGGCATAAAAACTTAATAAAATACAAGAATTTAGCTATGAGCCCTTAGCAACAACACAGCATTGCAGCTGCAGAGTTGAGGCCATCCTTCCTCTCTTATGAGCAGAGAATGTTCTCTCTCCTTGTGGGAAACATTGAGGAGGAGATAGACTATGGGTCCTGACATGACAACCACTGGAAGAAATTTGATCTGGGAGTTGACAGTAACTGGGGGAAAATGACCATAAAGAGTTTGGAGTTTCAGTGAAAGAGAGAAACCAGCAAAAAAAAAAAAAGAAAAAAGAAAAAGTAGAGGACTCGGTTGATTGGGGTGGTTTGAATGGGACACAGGAGAGAAGAAAGATGCCTCTTAGATCGTTGCCACCTTGCAAGTCTATATTTATACTGAAATCTCTCCCCAACTCATGAAGTATAAGACCTTTCTTTCAAAGAAGGTCAGTTTAGGGAAATGCCAAGTGCTAGTTGGCATAGAATAATCAGGATGAACTACCTCCCACTGAGTAGTAGGGTTCAATTCAGAAGAGGGGTAGAAATGGAAGCTGGGTGTGCACTGCATTAGCCTGTTTTGCTGGTTATGTTGAGAAGCACACATCCACACAACTTTCTTCTGCTGCTTGGGCTGTGAAATAAACACGCACAAGATCTCAAGGACTTCCTCCACAAGTGTTTATTTCTCACTCATATCACGTTTAGGCTGTGGGTCAGCTGCAGCGCACCTTCACTTTGTGAGTTGGGTTCAGATGTGCTGCATATGTCTTCTTTCTTCTGAAGTGTAGGCTGAAGACACAGGCCAGTCTAGAAGCAGAACATGCTGCTGTTGCGGGAGAAGCAGCAAGAGCAAGAGGCTGGTGTCAACTCACGATGCCTCTTAAAAGGCCTCTCATGATGCTCAGAAGTGAATATCACATTTGGTTGACCAAAGCATATTACATATTAATTACATGGCCAAGTCCAAAACCTATGAGGTGGGTGTGTATACTCTCCCCACAGGCATCACGGGCAAGTCCCATGGCAGGAGGGATGTATGATGCTCCTGAAGAGGAGAATGAAATGATTGATGGGTGGATTATGATGATAATGTGCTGTATAATAGTGAATGCTACTACTGTCGCAGCCAGCTTTCCTTTTATTAAGTTATACCCCTGTTTGTATTTATTTATTGTGACAGAAAACATGAGGTTTCCAGATCAGAAAACAGACTGTTTACCATAGCAATCTTATCATCATTTCCCCGTGCTCAGCTCCCCATGGGGTGAAGTGATGGGAGCCAGATGTTCCCTGTACATACAGGGATTTGTGCCACAGGAGAGAAACCCGGAAATTATGACTCTCAGAGATTATACAGGAGCTGCAGGCACATCTGGCCCTCTTACCCTCTGGAGAGAAAAAGGAAGGACCTTTGTGGAATATAAGGAAATCTTCTCTGGGAAATTCCAGAGGTCTCTGTCCTTGGGGTAACCACCTATAATCCTTTAACCCAGATGCCAGTGCTCTCTGCCCAGAAACTTGAAAATATTCATAGAGCGTTTTTCCTGGCACTCGAGCTTTTTAACCTTCTGACTTTTGTTGCTTAGTTTTAGTAGACCCAAGCTTTCAGAGTTGTGGAAATTAGTCCCCATCGGTTCACAGTTCTCAGTCGGTAAATATTCCCTTTGGCTGAAATACTGAGACCAGTTCCAAAATCTAACGCTCCTTCTCCCTGCCCAGCTGGTTGGCATTACGGTGTTGGATATTACATTTGGAAACTCCTTTTATGCCTTTGTACATCATCAATGTGGACACAGTACAGTTGGATATTATCATTGCCTCAGAAGTCCTCAACACCTTATTATCAAATGATTTATTTACATTTAGCCCCCAGGAGTTTTGAGACGCTATTGTAGAAAAGACAAGGTTTGGCCACACGCAGTCACATATATCTGGGTCAGCGTATGCCTGTGGATATTTTTTATCTTTAATGGATTATGTATTCAAAGGAAACCTGCTATTGTTTGCTTTTCAATGTCTGAGAAACTCTTTTATGTGTCTGTGGAGTCTTAAAATATTAGCCAGTGGAAAAATACAAGACTGAAAAATATGGGGTGACATCCAGTTACCAAGCTGACTGATGGGTCGTGATAGATTTTACTGGATGCCTCTCTCTCCTCCCAGAACAAGTTCCATAAAAATAATTCTATGAAAAGCTTCCAGAAATGATGCAAAACGATACTGTTCTGGAACCCAGGATTAGTGATCGATATATCTGACTCCAAGACTGATTTCCAGGATACAAAGTGGGACTGGGACCCTGAAGACCAGGGCCAGACCTCTGCCTGCCTGCACGCTCCGCCTGCCCTCGGTAGCTCCAGGCCTGCACCAAACAACCTCCTAGGCTCCATTTGCTCCACTCTTCCTGTTCTCCCTTGCGGTCTTCCACTCCCAAAAATGGGCAAAGCTGGAAGTGGATATATAGATACAATGGGCATAAGAGTTGTGATGCCCCCAGTAAGAAAAGGCACATTCAGAGATAGATGTGGAAACAGATTATAGTTTCTGGCAAGAGGAGGAGAAGCTTCTTCAGATTATCCAGAAATCAGCTTCATTGCAGGAGTCCGATGAGCAGCTAAGGAACAGCTAGCATCCCTCCTCAGCCTGCAAGAGCAGGTTGTGCTAGACAAACACAAGGTTAGTTAGAGGCGTTACAAATTCAATGCAATGCAGCCTCACCAGTAACAGCTCTCCTCCAGCTACAGTCCTGATCAAATTCTCATGACCCCCTCTGCCCCCACCCTGATCGTGCTACCTTTACATCTTGCCTGGATTCTTGCAAGGTCTCCCAACTTCTTCCCTTGCCCTCTCTTCAGTGTGTTCTTAAACCAGCAGCCAGAGATACCCTGTTCATTGCCAGCCAGGTTGTGTCACTCCCTACTTAGAGCTCTCCAATGACTCCCCACCCTGCTTTGTGTGGACACCAAAGCCCTTCCACTGAACTAGGAAACTTACCACCAGCCAGCCCCTCATCACATCTTCAGCTTTATTTCCTACTATTCTCCCCTCTCTTCGCTCTGGTCACATTGGTCTCCTTGCTGTTTCTCAGAAGACCCAGGCACTCTCTACCTCAGGACCTTTGCACTTGCTGTTCCCTTTGCCTGGAATGTCCTTTCCCTGGACATCTCATTGGTCACTTCCTTTTCTTCCTTCCAATCTTTACTCAAAAATCTCTCCATTTTTGAGAAACCCAGTCTAAAATGTCACCTCCTACCCACATCTTAACACTTCGTTTCTCATTTCTTTCTTCTTAAAATTTCCTACCACCTAACGTGTATCTTACATATTTATTATGATTTTTGTTGTTCTCTCCCTCAAACATGAGCTCCACAGCCAGGGCTTGTAGTCTGTGGTTCACTAACATTGCCTCATTTCCAGGGCCAATCCCCTGCCAGACCCATGGTCCAGGCCCAAGTCTTGACCACACTTGTCTCTCCAAGGCCTGGCCACAGGACACCTGCCTCAGAAGACCTGGACAGGGAGAGTGCTCACCTGGAACTGGGCAGAGCTTTGCCCAAGGGCATGCAGAGCTCTGCCCCTTAAAATGCTGCAGGAAGAGGCAAATCCCATCCCCAAGGGCTCCTCCCTGGAGGGGGACCCCACAGAAACCCACTGCCCCTACTCCAGCCCTGGCTGCAGGAGAAGGAGATTTGGGCCCTCCCTAGAGAGGGGCATAGGTGGGATTCTGCCTTCCCTGGCTTTTGGTGGACCCCAAACCATGCTCCTGGATGGGATAACTTAATGCATAAAACCTTCTGATATTCATTTGTTAGTTTAGTCCAACTAACAATATCTATGTGATGTTTATGTTCTAGAAAGTGGCACTTGAGTGTAAGTATGAAGTTCCACTGAATCTTGGGCAGGGAGTGTGGCCAGCACTCCCTGGGCCCCCTGCTTTGTAAACCCATGGTTGTAACCGTGATGCTCTCGTAGGTGTCTCCCATGTCCCACTGCGGCCATAACAACACAGCTCTCCAGATTCTAGACAGATAAAAATGCAAGCGTAGCTAGGAGATTTTTGAGAAGAGCTTACTTCAAAAATTAATGAAGGAGGTACTTGTGCTACCCAATGAGATATATTATTATGAATATTAACACATAAGTTTATATGTTTTAGTCTGTGTAAACTGATGCACAACTGAAAACTTCGTGTCAGTATATGAATAGAAAAAAAAACATAGAAGACATTGATAATCCTGAAATACGTGTGAGCTTATAACAAACTTAGTATGTTCTAGCATATTAAATGATTGCTTAACTAATAGCACTTGCAAACCTATTTGGGGGGCAGAAGCCTAAAATGAAAGGGATAGTAAATAGAATAAGCCACACACAAAGATAACTTTCAGAAAGATTAGGCTATAAAGAGGAAACTTAAAAAGCGAAAAAGGGTGTTTATTTACCTGAAGGGAGGCTGGGGCTTCAGATGTGACAGGAAGAGAGAAGGTACATTCTTCTCAGTGTCTTCACGGTATTTATGACCAAAATAAACTTTAAATCACTGAACAGAAACTGCCTGGACCCTCCTTGGCTCTTCAATTCAGTGACCTGAGGCATGCTGTGTATTCAGTTTATCTGTTCAGTGTTTCTTAACAGATACACCAGGATGTTGGTTCCTTGAGAGCAGGGACCAGGTCTGTCTGACCTCTGAAGCCCGGTGCCTGGGTCTGAGTCCTGGCTCTGCTCCGTACTCTTTGTGTGACGTTGAGCACATGACATACCCTCTCCATGCCTCAGTTTCCTCATCTGTAAAATGTAGACAATACTAGCACTGCCCTGTGGAGTCATTGTGAGGACTGAGTGAATTGGTATCCATAAAAGACTTCAAATGATGCCTGGCGCATGGAAAGTTATATAAATGCTGGATGGTAGCTTTCATCACTGTATTTTCTAGTGCTGAAGTGATGCCAGGTGCATGGTGAATGGTCAGTAAGCGTTGAATGACTCTGAGCCTGCTTTGCTATAAGGCACCTCTCTGACTGCCTCAGGCTACAAGCGAATCCCACCCCTCAAAGGCAACCGGTGACAGATTTTGAAAATAGAGGCAGAAAAGCAGTTCACCAGCCTTTTTGTTTTTCTTCTGCCACTTGGAGCATGAAAAAGCACTGAACAGGACAAAGTCTGTTTGCAAACCCATGATGGGTAAGTGAAATGAGTTACTGAATCCAGTGGAAGCGAGCCCCTAGTTGCTGAGGGCAGAGTTAAGCCCATATGTTTTGTATAATTCTGTCCCATCATACTGCTTACAATACAAGGGAAATGTTTTGATAGTCTGTCACTGAACTCTGTTTTTAATGAAAACATCCTGGGATCAGCTCTTATTCTTAGAAGACGGCTTTGTTGTGGAGTCAGTCAAGTATGGAGTTCTATTCTGAGCGTTTCCTCATCACAGATGTCCTTCGATGCAATGTGAAGGTTGGGGAAGAGCGAACAACCCTGGCCAAGCAGCAGGAACTCACAGCACTGGGAGGGAGGGAGGGAGTAGTGGGGAGAGGACCCAGCCCATGGCCATGAACGCTGACCCCAGCAGAAGGGCTGGCTGCGGGCTGCCCCGACCCTGTACTCACCACCTTGGCTGTATGACTCAGCTCTACTCCTCCGCCTGGCACTGCCCGTCTGCCGCTCAGAGTTGGGGTCTGAGGAACAAGGTTTGGGGAGGGGGGAGGCCACACCCACGCATTTATGTTGCCTGGTCATGGAGTTGGAACTGCCTCTCTGAGGACACACTGGCCATCTTTGGAAACAGTCTTCCTTAGAACCAGCGTGAGTCCATCAGCTTGGGAAGAAATTGTCAGATGGGAAGTTTTGATAGTAATAATGCATTATGATTAGTAGAGATTTAGTCAGGGGTATGCTGCAGAGCTAGAGAAATATATGAATAAATGAAAAAATATGTTAAAATGAGTGTTAAGAAAATGAATAAATAGCTCATTGGCTATGACACCAAGTCCATGCTCTTCAAGTAAAGCCTGACCTGTTTGTCAAAGCCTTTTTCTTCAGTTTGGGAGATGATCTATAAGAAAAGAGGGGCCTAAGAAATTGGAAGACATTGTAAGTCAGTAATGACAGAAAATGATGCTCTTCAATACTGGCTCATGAAGAGACCTCCTCCCAGGAAAACAAATTCGATGATAATAAAACCCTTAAGGTTATGTGATAGTAAATCTTATGTCTCCTGAGCATTTAACTGGGATCCAGACAAGGGACCAAAAGAGATGAGCTTGGGATGAAACAAAACCAGTCAGATGGTAAAAACAGTAGCACTGATGGGCTCATGGTCACAAAGTTGAACACAGGACCAAACCGCCATTTGTTTCAGCATCCTATCCTCACTGTTGTCAGCTGACGAGTCCTTGTTGTGATGCCAACAGGAGGGGGTGATCCAGTGAAACTACTGAATACTTGCTCTTGAGAGCTCCCAACAAGAATCGTTTTCTTAAATTAGCAAATACAATTTTTCTGGTCCCTAAGAAGAAATAAGTTTTTCATAGTCTCATTCAAAACATGTACAAGGGAATGTAATTCGTCCTTCCCAGGGAGTCTGGTGTGGTATACTGGGAGTTTCCCCCGGTGGCAGGAACGCATATCCATTGATCTGCTCATTCACTCAGTCAACAAATATTTATCAGATGGTGGTCACTGGGCTAGGGTGTTTGCAGGTGATAAAAAGGAGGGTATTAGATTTTCCTAAGGGCTTGAGGCTTCTGAAATGGAAACTGGAGGTCTTTAAATGTCTCTGCAACTTGGCATCCCTCATTGGAACTCAGCAGATCCTAGGTGTCAATCATCCATACTGAAGACGAGTTAAAATGATTGACAGTCATGATGGTGGGGTGATGGAACTAGCTGACCGGGTTTCTGAAGATATGAGATACATCCATCTAAAGGTAGTGTAAATTCTTTTTCAGCATCACAAACCTCCTTTGAGGGCCAGCAACTCTGGGGCTGCTTTCCCGTGATGCCCACCTACAGGTCAGAAGGACCCGCAAAGACCTGGCCACCCAGAAGGTGGCACCTTGGTTAGACTTTCCTCAGAGGGCTCCTTAGAAATGAGGAACCCAGTGCCAACCAGAATCTCTGGCTTTCTTCAGGGATGAGGCTATGAGTGACTTTTCTTCGTATTATCTGTATGGCTTGGCTTTTTAAACAGCAAATGTACACTGTTTCTATAATTACAAAAAAAGTTTTAAAACTATGTCATCTTGTCTGTTGCCCACTTTTATCCATTCCACCTGTGAACGGTCTTGATCTCTTCCTCAACAATCCTCCACTTATCAGATGCTGACAGAACGGAACAGGAGGGAAGCAGAACTAAAACAAGTTTGTTTTAGCACATATAGATAAATCACCGTGTGGTCTGAGGGCCAGTGTCATGCTTTCTGAATTGGGTTTTTAATCTTAGCCCATTTGGATTGGGGCGGGATCAATATTTTCCCTGGAGTAGTATCTTAACTGGTTTATTTGATTTTTAATGATGGTAACTTCTAACCAGGTGACATAGTAGCGGAGGCACAGTGTCCCCTCCTTTCCATATTTCACAGCTTTTGCCACCTTTCAGCCTCGACCGATAGAATGGCGCTGTCGGAGGTTTTTTAACAGGTTGCTAGTGTGTATGCCAGGGGCTTGGAGAGCTGACGCAGGGACCCATGAAGGAGCAGCTCGTTGAGCACTGTCCTTGCGATGCAGTCCCTGCTCTCCTGGGGCTTCTACTGCAGGCACTGCTGCCAGGGTCTTCATATGTGTCCTTCCCACTTGACTTCCCTGCCGCTCTGTGCGCTGGGCTCCAATAGTGTTCCCCAAGGGTCACAGCAATAGAAGAAGTGGCTAGAGCTGCATTAAATCACTGGGAAGAGCCCCTGTGGATTTGTAAAGCTTAGGCGGGCTGAAAGCAGAGGATAGAGACATATCTGGTTGCTTTCCTGTAGACAGGTCACTTGGTGCCCATTTCATTCCTTAATTTCCTTGAGCTCCAGATTATTCCTGAGGGGAGAGGGTTCTCTCTGGGTCCTCTTTGGTAGGGTGGCATGGAATTTGGGGATCTAGAGATGGGTCCTTTTTAATCTCGTTCACTCTGTTTATAAAGTCTCCACTTCTGCTCTCCTCCTTCTTTGCCAGAGTCAAGCTTTAAAGTTAAACAGTTAGTAAACTGTAAGAAAACAATTTACGGTAAACTGTAACGTGAAATACACCAGTATCTCCAGGGCTAAGTGCTAAATAGGTAACGTCTAATTTGAATGGTCTTTTTTTTCTTTTCTGCTTACTCTCCTAATGTGTGTGTGTATGTGTGTGTGTGTGTGTGTTTGATTAATTGGATCAACATCTGGCTTAGGGAAGATGCAACAAAAGGCTCCTTTTATATCTTCTAAAGTCTAGACTGTGAGTTCCTCAAGGGTGTACACAGTCCCTGATGATTCATTCATTCACTTGTCCAATTCTCATTGCACATAGAGAGCACTCCTTGTACAGCCCCAGCTCTGAGAATTCCAGGTCATCTTTGCAAGACAGATGTTAAATAAATTACATACCTAGTTCTTTAGAATTATTTTCAAACCTGCTAAAATAAATAAAGAGCTCTGTTCCAGCGGCATGTGTTCTGGCCGGGTGTGAGAGGTGGGGCAGGGTGGTCCCAGGGAGACCAAGACCTGAAGGTTGTGGAGAGGAAAGGGCTGAGGGAAGCGTGTTTCAGACAGAGGGAACAGCATGCTGCAGCCTCCAAGAAAAGAGAGGCGAGTGCCTCTGAAGGCTGTGAAACTCCCCGAGTGGCCAGAGGGTGGGGAGAGAGGGAAGCAGCGGGGCGGGGGAGGAAGCAGGGCCAGATCCATTTGGCACGTTTGTCTGCAGTAAGTCTCAAACTGGTATTTAGCACTTTAGCCTAAAAGAAGTGTGAAGCCACCAAAGCAAGGAAGTGGCATGGTCAGATGTTCCCTTTTTAAGAAGCATTCTGCCTGTTGCAGAGAATGTCTTTGGGGTGGGGTTGGAGACCAGTTAGGATCAACTGAGACTGGGAAGGAAAGGGAGGCTTGGGCCATTACGGAGGAGGTAGAAATGGTGAAAAGCAGATGGATCTAGAATGGTTAAGAGGAACGAGTGAGTGAACTGGGGGCTTGGTTGGACGTAGAGGATGGTCTGGGGGAGAAGGAGGACCTGAGGTGATGCCAGAGTTCCCAGCGGGAGACCCAGTGGATGAGGAACCCTTGCTGAGCCGGGCTTGAGGATAAGGATCCTGAGCTCCTTTTGCACTGTGTTTGGAGGGCTCTGAGAAGTCCCGGGGGATGCTGGGTTTGGACTTCAGGTGACAACACTGAACTGTCAACGAAACGTGGACGTTGTCAATATTCAGAGAGTAATCGCGGCCATGGGTGGGAATAGGGGCCCTCGTGTGGATATAGGAGGGTCTGGGGACTTCCAACATGGGAAAGCCTGCAGATGGAGCTCAGCTGGGAGCAGCCTAAGAGCAGCTGGGAGGCCAGTGGTCATGTCAGGGAAAGGGGCCTCACCCGTGCAGAGCCCAGGAGCGCCCAACGTGACGTTGGCATAGAGCTGGACCTTAGAATATGGAGGCTGAACCTCTCTCTCTTTCCTATTCAAATCTGCTTGGACCAGGGACGGGAAGATAATCCAGGCACACAAAATGCAAGCTTGCAGCTCATTTCTTACACGAATCCATTTATCAGCAAAGCTTCAGGTTTCACTGGGGTTTGGGAAAGCTGGATCACATACCGCTTTCTTCTGGGATAAGGCCGTATTGATTACTCTGACCACAACTTTACCTTCAGAGGAAGATGAGTGAATAAAGTGAGAGTTTAAAACTCAGGAACCAAAGTGATCCCCAGATGAAGAGGACCCTGGTGGAATACCTACACCTGGCATCTCTGTGTTCAAGTCCTAATTTTTGACGTGGTTTCTCTATTTAAAGTGCTGATGGCATGACAAGTGACTGCCATTTGGGGTGACACCCTGCAAGGGGATGGGGCTTCCTCTTGAGTCTTTCACATCTGAGTAAATGCCTGAGTGACTAAAGGCGCCTAGATAAGTCAGTGACATTTTCAGCAGTTTAACTACAGATCTGGTTGTTTTCTGGTTGAGGGGGGTCTTACGAGTGGAACGTATCTGAGGATGCTTTTAGGTAGTTTTTTCAGAAGGCTGGGGGAACAGAAATTTCCCTCCCTTCAGATCCCACACCAAATCCTTGTTTCCTGAAAAGGAAAAATAATTTTTTTTTCTAGACGCATGATTCTTACCCCTTAAATTTTAAAAATCCAAGTCAAATTATTCACGGCATAAAATAATGTTGCTTGCTGCAATTTGTCCTTTTTTTTTTTTTTTTTTCAAAATGAGTATGATCTTCGTGTAATCTTTCCTTGTACATGTCAGTTGCCCAAACCAGTTCTCTTGGCGGGGGTGGGGGCAGAGTGTACTTCACGCGGGTGATGTCGCTGATTTTGTTTGCTTGGGATACACGCTGAGTTAACCTCGTTGGACTTTCCCCAGGAATTGATGCGCGTACACGTGGTGGGTCATTATGCTGCTGCACCTGTGTAGTGTGAAGGTCAGTGTGTTTTTCTGATTATAAGAACCCATCCATGTCATTCCATTATAAACCCACTCCACTCATAATGGAATGTGCCTCGACCCGGAGCCCTTCGCGGTTGCCCCAGCCCAGGAGTTCTCTCAAGTGCAGCCCTGACATTTGAGATCCATCACCCACCCCTCCCCCACTGCCTGCATCCACCCCGAATTTGACTGTGCTCCATTTTGAGATGATATGGTTTGCATGTCGAGTTCCTCTTGTGTGATGTGAACGTCTAGTTGTCACAAGTGAATTTGTACCTGGAAGCGAACACTCTCTGATGGTCCTTCCAGAATCACAGCTGAGAGCTCTGCTGGGTGGTGGGTAATTATCTTACAGTTGAGGAGTATGCCTGGAGACCAGAGCAACGGTTTCTCCTGCTGACTCAGAGTCGGGCCGGCTGCTGGGAGGTTGCCAGGTCATTGCAAGGGGCCCCGAGCAGCTGGTGGCTCTCCCAGAAGGACCTTCCTCCAGCCCCCTCAGACTTCCCTCCAAGTCCTCTCCTGCTAGTACTGCACAGTTTTACAACCTTCAGTGGCAGCCCTGGTTTGTAATAATCACAGCCCACATTTACTGGACACCATGCATCATGATTTGTATACTATGCTTTTCTTGCGTGAGTTCCTCTCCACTCATGACAATCTGAAGAGGTAGGTACGACCGTAGTTCCCATCTTATGTATGAGAGAACTGGGCCGTAGAGGGCTACGTCACTGCTCTAAGTCTCCTGGTGGGTAAGTGAGGAACACGAATTCAAATGCGGCCAGGCTCTCTGAGCTGGACTCCCGGCCCCTGATGCTGCTCTAATCTTTAGATGAGGCTTTTAAAAAAAAATAATAATAAAAGCTCATATCTGCATAGCTCTTCACAAATTTACTAAGCATATCCACATGCGGATTCAGCTAATCCCTGAAATAACCATGCGGTAAGGAGAAGGAAGCGTGGGATGTTTCGTGAGCATCCTGGTCTTGCCCAGCTCGCAGGAGGAAGAGGGAGCCTCAGACTCTGCTCTTCTCTTCCACCCCACCCCAGGGCACTGCTTCCAGAGCACCCAGAGGGGCGCTTTCTTAATTAGTGAGTTTTGAGGAACGCACTTAGAGACGAGCATTTAATGTGTTGTATTCAGGAAGCATTAAATTAGGACTTAATCATGTGTTGCGAAATGTCCAGGGGCAGTTACAGTGCAGTGACTTTAAATGCCCTTTTCTTATTGCACGTCCCAGTTGGTTGTGCTGTCAGCACAGGTGCTTTCTCGAAGTTCACTCAGTTATTCCCGCCCCTCGTCTTCCCCAAGTGGAGAACACTTGACTTTTGCTAAGAGAAAATTTTCCCCGATGCACAGCCCTCTCATCCGTTTACATTCCCCTGGGACTTCTGAATTTTCTTTTTGGCTGCGAAGATATAGTGAGAAGTCTTTTTAAAATATCAAGTAGTTCCTTTGGGTGCATTTAACATTCTGGGAGAATGCCCCCCCTTTCCTCTTTCCAAGACTAATGTCCTTGGCAAGTGGAGGGCTTCCCTGTCCTAGGGAATCTCAGTTCCTGTGTGTCTTCAGATAGAAACCTTGCCTCGAAGAAAACCTCTCTGAATCCAATAGCAAAGCTAAATGGGCACACACATCATCTCAGGGGATTTTATTCAGTGATGCAGGAAACACAGTCGTCGAATATTCTCCCCTGACATTTATGTGAGTGAACTGTCCCTGATTAACAGGGGAGAGAAGACAGCGAGCACGACTGATGCTCCCAAAGGACTTAGTTTGTGAAATGTGAGCATAGCCACAACCTCCAGCACCATGGTGACACTAGAAACCTGAGGGGACGGAACCAGCTGCCTTATTTCCAGTTTCCGTGGAAACTCGCTTTAAAATTCCCTGCCCCAAACGCTGCAAGATAAAGGAAATCTTATGGCCCCATAACTTTTGCCTTTTTCGCTTAAATCTTCAAAGTTGGAAGCGATCCTAAGGTTTTCTACACCTCTCTATAATATTTTCCAAGAAGATTCACCATGTTGCAAAATGAGTCTGCAGCATTACGGGCTGGATTTACCAAAATACCTGGAGGTGAACTAGGGATCATTTAATTGAGCATTTAATGTAGATATGCTTTTCAGCTTCTGTAGATATGGTCCTCAGCAGGATAAATGCTCATCTCTGGAAGAAGATGAAGCATTCATGCTAAAACCAGTGGTTCTCAACCAGGGTACATCTCAAACCACTGAGTATAGCTTTGCATGTAGAGTCGGGGCATTTGCATTTTGAAAATGTCTTATAGGCACCTCTGGTTGAGAACCACTGGTTACAGCTGGTGGGAGCTAAGTCTCTGTGTGTCTGTGAATGAGAGAACGGGAAAGAAATCTACACTGCGTATCTTTATGCTACAAAGAGGATCTTCTTGCTGAAAGATAGCCTGTCAATGTTCCTTTTCGGAAAAACAAACAAAAAAACCTTAGGCTTTACATGTTACAACGACTAGCACCTCTGTTTGTCAGGGGTCCATGGGGACGTAGATTCTGGTTGTTCAAGAGAGAAGTAAAGCCTGGGAGAGAAGAAGGAAGTAGAATCAGGCTGGGGCTGCAGCCTCACAGTCCCTTCCAGCCCGGTGAGCCCTCAGGAGCAAAGCCTGCCTGTTTTGAGACACCCATGTTGGGTGGGATCAACCAGGCCCTTGTACCCTCTCATAGCTCAGGGCCCCCTAAGAAGACCACGCACACCCCAAGGCTGAGGTGGTCCTGAAGGAGTTGTCTAGCTGTCAGCTGCCACCCTCCTAGCCGCCGGGCAGGGAGCCCTTTCTTAAAGGAGTATCCCAGCAGCTCATCTGCAACACTCTCCAAAGACTCCAGAAAATCTGTTCTTCTGGGCTTTTCAGAATTTGGTCAGAAATGGTCCTTTGCTGGAATTTACTGCCTTACGTGGAAGGCTGGGGAGGGAATGGAAGAAATAGGGGGAAAAGCATGGCTCATTCGATTTCTCTCTGGATCAGGGCCTGTGCTAGGGGGACAGACTTAGAACAGTGCATTAAAATTCCAGGGATCGGGCTTCCCTGGTGGCGCAGTGGTTGAGAGTCCGCCTGCCGATGCAGGGGACGCGGGTTCGTGCCCCGGTCCGGGAAGATCCCACATGCCGCGGAGCGGCTGGGCCCGTGAGTCATGGCCGCTGAGCCTGCGCGTCCGGAGCCTGTGCTCCTCAACGGGAGAGGCCACAACAGTGAGAGGCCCGTGTACCGCAAAAGAAAAAAAAAAAATTCCAGGGATCTTAAACCTTCTCCTGCCGAAACTGAAGCCCAGAGAAGTTGTGTGTTATCCAGGATCACCCAGAGATGGCAGGGCCCAGGGGAGCCCCAGGCTCAGTCCCGAGCTCCACTCAGCTTCCTGTCTGTTCATGACTGCACCGCCCACAGACCCGTGTCTGCTCACGACTCCTGATATGGAATGTTCCTGGCCCACTGCTTCTCCGTGACCCCAAATTCTGTATGATAAAGGGCACCTCATGGCTCCATAGCTTTTGTGTTCTTGTTTACATCTTCCAAACTGAAAATGATCCCAGGATTTCCTATATCCCCACCCCATCACGTCCACAGTGGTGAGCTCCATGTCTAGAATGTATTAGTAGACAGAGGTGTGAATCCTCGGGCTTCTGAAGCCCACAGCCGGCTTCCTTAAATTTCCTCTATATCTCTGTCTTGCTTTTCAGTTACGGTATCATCCAGGCATAAATGGAAAAAGTCGTCAGAAGCCTTCCGTTCCACCCCACAATTTGTCATCTTGACACCAGTAGAAAATCAGTATATCATTCATTCTCTACACGTATTCATTTGGAAACTCAATTAAAAAGCTGACTGCTGCCCTCCCCCTTCCTCCCCCTACCCCACCCTACCCCACCCCAAAATAGCCTTCAATTTCCAGAGTCCTGAGCCACTGTATTTCAATGACTACTGTAGCTAAATCTGCCTGCATGTGAAGCCACGAGCTTTCAACTTCACTGAGTTTCAGCTTCACTGAGACCGCCATGGTCTCCCCTCTAACCTTTCTCTGGTCACCGCCTTCAGTTCAGCCCTCCTGACTATGAGAGATAAATAGTGTGATCCCCACTGCTAGTGAGTGAGCTGGGTCATGCCCTTGGCAGAGTCAAGAAACTATGTCAAGGAGACCAATAGCCTTGGGTGAGTCTGGAAGGGGTCTGACCTGACAAAGGATGCCTTCTTCAGGGACTGCTTGCCTCTGCCCAACAGGTGATGGGCGCCCCTCCCTCCTCCAAAGTCAGATCATCTGGGGAGCCTTGGTTCTGCCTGTACCTGAAGGGAGAGCTCTACCACCAATATTTCCCCATTAGGAAGCAGTAGCCTCAGCACAGAGATAAGACTGCCCTGCTGAGTTGCTCACAGCCTGTCCCAGTGATTGTTCTGAGCATCATCCTGATGCAGCAGCCCCAGAGGACCAGACCATGCAGGCTCAACTCTTTCTGTTAACTATGCCCAGCAGGGCCGGAGCTGCAAGCACAGAGCAAGGCCAGGGCATTGAACAGCTTTTCGGTCTGCTCTATAGAAGGTGTCTTGTTTTGAATACGTAATCTGTCCTGTTCTTTCAAAGTAAGTGTTTTTACAAAAGGTCTGGACTGCCCTTTAAACATATTTTTTTCTCACTGAAGAGGAAATATATTTCTAGTCCTTTTGTGGACTCAACTTTAGAAAGGGAAATTGGTAGAGGAAGGATGCTTTTGTGTGAAATTCAAAGACTGGTTTAAACTAGGGCATGCACGTTGCATAGCTATTTTCCTCAGACAGCAGGTGGCAAAAAAACATGCATGTGTGTCTGTTTTGAGCTTTGTTTATTTGAAGTAGTGTATAGTAAGTGGTTTTGTTCAAGCAAAGGAGTGCCAGTTTTATAGGCAGCCACAGATGAGATGCCCCTCTTACTGGGTAGTGCCAGATTTAGAGCCAGAATTTTCTTTTTCAGAAAGAGCTAGAAGTTCCCCAGCATTCTTTTTATCCCCTCATGGCCAGTTTGTGTTGTGCAGAATTCTTAGAGAATGCGGCGTTGCTGATGTCCTTCTTCAGTCTCAGTATAGCACTGTGTGTCAGCAGATATGGCTCCTGGGTCTGTTTGTTCAGCTATGCTTTCTTAATGAAAATTCTTGTTTTACACGATTTCAAATAATAAGTCAGTATTTTCATGATCATGGCTAAATACACACCACAAATGGATGTGTATTTGCCTTTCTCTCTTGCAGATTTTTTAAAACAAATTAGAAGTAGGATTGGGAGTATTTTGTTCTCCTTCAAATTTTCGGATAGACGTTATCCTGGGTACCCTGGCCGAAAGCAGCCTCATGAACCACTAGAAATTGGACATCAGACTCTGGAGTAAGGGCCCTATGACACAAGTTCATCCTGGCTTCGATGTTTTAGATGGAGGCACATACCAGTCATTTATTATTCACTGGGCACCTATTAAGCAAGCACCTACTACGTACCAGACATGGTAGAGGTGTGGAGGAGACAGCTGAGAACAGACAGACAAGCCCCAACCCTCATGAAGCATTCATTCTAGTTGAGGGGAGGGGTTGTCAGAAGATGAAAGTCACAAATAAGTTTATAACATGATGTCAGGAATGGAGAAGGGCTAAGAAGAAAGAAAGAACAGAGTAAAGATGGATGGAGAAGAGAGGGCCTGGGGACACCCTGTGTTCACCTGCTCTGCTACTGCATCCCACCTCTGGGTTCAGTCTCTGAAAACCCATGCCGTCTCTGAACTTGTGTAAAAATATAGCCCCATGGTCACCACCTCTACACTCCCTAATGACATTATTTTTATTTAGCTGCCAGTGGCTTTATTTATTTATTTTTTGGATGTGATTTTGTTGATGACTTAAACGGATAATTTTATATAAAATTTTCGAATCATAGCTCCTTTTGAAACAAAGCAAAAGTTCTTGCAGCCCTGGACTCACGTTCTGCTTGGCAGTGGTGGGCAAGAGCTAAATGAGGGGGTCCCTGTTAGGACCTTCCGATCGTCATCATTCTCACTTAGCTCGCCTCCTGTTGGCCTCTGAAGGCAGCCATGGTTCCAGCCTGTTTTGATGCCAGCCCTGCATATGTGCAGGGCAGTGATGTCTCCAGCATCAGAACTCTTCCTTACTGGATGGGCACTGTGAAACTTTCTCCTCCTTCCTTCCCCACCAATCACTTTCTGTAGATTTAACTCTCTTTGCCTGCTGCAAGCAGGGCGTTGCTAAGCTCACATAGTCCCAGGTTAAGTTGGAGAAGCCATCTAGTCGAAGAATGAACCCCATCCTTTTGCAATCCCAGAGTGCTTTCATTTGGCCCATCAGAGCAGGGGACTTAATGCAATTCACCACACCTAGTATATTTTCACTCTGGAAAGTCGCAGGTCTTAGAGTTACGGTTTTATTACACTTCTGCCTAATGAAAACGCAAGCCCATACTCTGGTTATTTTCATCTTTTGTCCCTTAGACAATTCCACCAGCAAAACCTTCCCCAGACTTGAAGAACGAAGTGCATTAGCCAAAGCACATGCTTTGTTCCAATTGCTGTTTATTTTCATTTCTATGTGGCTTTTCAGAGTACCATGCCATTCATCACCTGAAAGGTAGGGATGTGACCACAGTGACTACAGGAAGCAGTGTCCCTGAGCTAGACGGGGCACGTGCCACGGGAGCCTTGGCTCATGGGATCCCCCCAAGAAAGTCAGCGTTCAGCAGCACCCTCCTTCTTGTTCCAGCTGGTCAACCAACGTTGGCCTAGAATTCACTCATTTGACTTATACAGAATATTTCCAAATGTATATAAATATCATAACCGTATGTTTGTAAGCCCTCTAATCAATGTTTAAATGTGCTTTTTACTTAAACGAATAACCTTTCCCTACTCCATAGTAGATAAAAGAGTCTTTGCTGGGCCATGCGTCCCCCATGTTGCTTCTCTCACGTCGGAAGCATACCTCTGAGTGTCCTCCACACTCAGTATCCCCATCAGTGAGGGGCAGTCTGAGGCCTCACTCATCAGGCCTGTGCTCATTCTTCTGAGAGTGGATCTCCTCATAGCCACCCTACGGTTACAATTGCCTATACCCAGGAGCCAGCAGCTTTAGCACCAGCTGGGAGCTTAGAAATGCAGACTGTCAAGCCCACTCCAGAAATGCTAAATCAACATATGCATTTTAATATGATTCCTGGGAAATTCACGTGGACCTTTAAGTAGAAAAAGCATAGGCTTCCACTACTGCTCTGGGCCCCGTCCACTTCCCCTCACAGCCCCTTGTACAAAACTCCTTCAGCACTGAATGGATATTCTCTGATCAGTGGTTATGAGTTCCCCGCAGTCAAACACAGACCCACACATTTTGTGATCTTAATTTTTATTAGTTATTACGTTCAGCTATAGGTAAATGCTACCATATCATTAGCAACTGGCCACAGTATAAAATATCCTTGGGAACTAAGTCATTCATATGAAACATTTAAATGGTCATTAAGGGAAAAGTAATCTTGCAGTGTAGTTTAATAGTGGAGGTAGAATGTGGAAAAGCCAATTAAAGTCATTAAAAGACAGTTGTTCAGTTAAATAGATTGCAGGCAGGCAAGACAGAAAAGTGGTTAAGAGCTGACATGGGTTTCCAGTGGCTAGCCTGGGTTAGGGTCCAGCTTTGCTCCCAGCTATGCGACCTTGAGGAAGTTACTTAGCCCAGTCATTCACAAGTCTGCCTGCTCAGGATAACCATCTGTAGAGCTTGAAAACAAATTTCCAGCTGCCTGGGATCCATCAATAGAGTCCCTGCTTCAGTATCTTTTATGTGAAACCCACGTATCTGCATTTTTGAAAAGTCCTCAGGTCATTTTGATGCGCAGCTGAGTTTGGGAACCACTGGCAACTTCATGGAGCCTGTAACCCCTCTTTTCTCAAAGGAGGATAATAAAAGAGCAGTCTTGTGGGTTGTTGAGAGAACTTAACGGTAGCGTGAAGGGAAAAGCCCTGTCTCGTGCCTGACGCACAGTGGTTGTCCAGCATCAATAGTGATGATAATGACGATGACGGTGATGCTGATGACAATGATAATGAAGGTGATGGTGGCAACAGTGATGATGATGCAGGCTGCATTTGCACACCATCTGGATATGGGCAAATCTACACTCTTTATGAGCTTCGCTTTATATATGGGCCTGTATAGAGGTCCATTAACAAATTGGCAGATTAAATATGATTATTTTATCATGGCTGCCGGTAGTTCTGCAGCAGGCTTGAATCCACCCTTTTAATAACTCTGTTTTACATTTGTTCATTACTTTCAAGTTTCCAAGTGCTTTAACGTCCATGACATTCCCTCCAATCATAAGCGGTGGACAGAGCTATCACAGGAACTTATCCTCATTTGGTAACTGAGGAAACAGGCTGAGGGAAGCGAGGGGCTTGCTTAAAGCTGCCCACTGAACAACCTGGGATGGAGTTCAGGTCTTTGGACTGAGGATCTGTGTAGAAAGACCGCCGTCTTTCTACCAAAAGCTCATATTAAGGGGAATTTTCCAGGCAAGTCGTGACCGACTGTTAATAAGTCTCCCTAGGTTAGATTAACAATTGTCTGGGAATAGCTTTGTTTCCTGAGTCAGGTTCCAATTTCATCTTCGGGTCTTTTCAAATCTGAGACCAAACACAGAGGATCCTTTTTTCACTGGAGAATCAGTGACCACTAAGGGTAAACGAATAGAGTCTCACTTACGTGAAAAATAACACAATGTAGGCAATTGTTAGAAGAAAATATGACATGGTCCACTAACCTTATATTGTAGCACGTGTATCTGCAATTTTTCATGAATTCCCCCAAGTAATTAATCTTGTGAAATATTGCCAGGTGTTCTTTTCTGCTTCCCCAGCCCTCTTGAAAATATCTGACATACCAGACAAGCACTCTCACTGGAAAGTTATGTCAAGGAATTCAGCAGAATATACTAGAAAGTGCACATAACAACATTAAGTCAATATACAATCTAATGACATCATACACACAGGAACTCAATGAAAACCTCCTTGTCTCCTCCACTGCTTTCTTCAGCAGACAGTTCATCCCCCCAGCTTCCCTGGAACATCCTTTGCGAAAGCGGGCGGGGAGCCAGGCCCCTCTCAGCTTTACCTCCATCGAATTATCATTTCTCTCCTCCCCCTTCCGACACTGGTCTCCCTCCCCAAGAAAGAGTCACACTCTACTTCCTTGCAAACCACAGAACCAATTGTACCTGTTGTCTGTCTACATTTGTCTCCACCACAGTCACTTATACCCCTAAGACCCTTAGGTGTTACTAGAAGGAGGGGTATTTAATTACTTTCTCTGGGATCACTTTGTCTTTCCTCACTGGGCTGCCCAATAGCACCTCTATTCACTCAGTCCAGCAAACCACTCCCTCTTTATTGCAGACATGTGTGGAAAAGTACAATTACAAGTCAAGAAGGAGAAGCACAGTGTCCTATTAATCAATACAATGTGTTAAAAGTTAGAACCCCAACTCTATATTATTTAAGAATTAGGGCATCTGAAAGCTGAATAAGTGTGCCCAATGGGATCCAAGTTGCTAGCTCACTTGTGTTCATTCCTTATCTGGAATTCTACTTCCGAGGAAAAAAGTTTGAAATAGAAACAACTGAGGAGTCAAGTAGCGTTTCAGATACTACATTGCCTTGAGAACTTCAGTCACCACTGTGATGCAGCAAGATTTATTCCACAAATATGTACTATTTAACATGTATTATTTATTCATAAATATTTGTGGAGTGGCTACTGTGGGGCCAGATGCTGTGCTAAGTGCAGGTGATAAAATGATGAGCAAAGCCAGCCCTGACTTTCCAGGCTCACAGTCCAGTGAAGGGGAAACTCATTCAAATCATAGCCAATAAGGGTATTCTGAAGGCAAAGACCATAGCTCTGTGAGCACGGACAAGGGGAGAACTTTACCTGGATTTAGGAAGTGTCCTTAAGGAAGGGATGCTGCCTTGGAAACGGAAACATGAATTGTAGTTGATTAGATAAGAGAGGATAGTATCTCTTCCTTATTACAAAAAGTGATGTCATCTGCTTCTGAGAAAATCTGGACCTCATTATTTAATATAAACAGGTATAAAAATAAGACAAGCGGTACTTTTTAGTTGGTCTTTTCTAGAACCATCGTTTTAATTTTCAAAGTGTACTGCTCATTACCTTGTACACCAGCTCCTATTATTAGGTAGGTAGATTTTGACTCTCTGCTCTGGGCAACTGCTTTTCAAGTTATTGCATACTCTAGGTCCATAACATAGTAGACGCTCATCAATATTTTCAGAGTTTTCAAGGAAAAGAATAATGACTTTTTATGTGCTTTATCATACTACCCAAAATAGTGAATGGGAAGGGTGAGTATGTTGGTCATAAAGCTATATGTGGTGTAAGAGGGCCACTGAGCACTGTGAAAAGGAAGAATTACAGTTCAAGCCAAGTAAGAATATAATAGAATAAAAGATGAGCACCAGAGTAATTTCTCCTGATTAATAATACCACACTACAATATTGGAATAATTAGTAAGTAATACATTAACCTAACGTGTACCAAGGGAGTGATTAGTTCAGTAAGAGCTGCTTCACTAAAAGCAACATTTCCTAGGACAGATCCTCCTTTATCTCCCTTCTCTCTGTGGTTCCTCTTTCCCCCTCCAAAAAGGAAAGAAGTGTATAGAGATAATGTATTGTGAATTGCTTGTTTGGTTCCAGTTGTGCTATCTAAGGCTTCCTTTCAACCTGAGTCTAAACATTTTAGTATACTTGATACAGAAGTCAGGAAACAAAGAGGAAAAATGTCTACTCTCTTCCCCTTCCGGATTAGCAATTTGTGTCACAGTGATTACTACCAGGTGTTTGCTCATTCTTTCCATAATTCATGCGTTCTGTGAGCCTTTACTGATTTCTGCATTAGGGGCTGTGAGGCATCCAAGGGAACAAGACACAAACATGTTTACATAGAGGCAGTATATGTGTTAACACTTCAAGGTGAGGTATCAACAGCTGTTCAGAAAGGGTTCCGTGTTCACATAAGCCTGGGAAACACTAGGTCGAACCAACTTCACCTGATTTCTTAGCTGAAGGACCTCTCAGAACGTTTAATATGTGACGAGAAGGGGTTTTAGAAATGCAGCATTTGTATAGCATTTTTTTAAACATACCATCTGCTGACATGATTCCTTGAGTATGCTCTGGGAATGTTCATCTAAGCAGTTGAGTGAGACTCTACCTCTGAGTAAGGAAACTGATATTAGCAGGGCAGGTTAGGGCCTCAAGCAAGAGGCATGGGGTCTAGGTCAGAGTTCTAACTCTGATGCGGGCTTAGCAGCAAACCTCTAGTGGCGAGGAGGTAGAAAACTAAGATAGAGCATAGTCATCTAGACCAAGTCGACTTAATGGGGATTAACTTTATTTACATTATTAATTTTATAATTTTAATTAGTAAAAGTAAAAGCACTGTGTTGAGGGTCAGTAAGTTCCAGGAATTTCAGCATAGCGGATAAAGACTACAGGCTCTTGATTCAGATTTCTTTTAGGTTTATATCCATGTTTTACCACTGCTGATTTATATGACCTGAGGCAAGTGACTTTACCTCTTTAAAACTCATTTTTTCATATGTAAATGGAAATAAATAATTCATAGCAATATGAATTGTAAAGAACACTGTGACATTTAAATGAGATAACATGGGAGAAGCACTTAGCACAATACCTGGCACATGGCAAGATTTCATTCAGTGCTCATTACTTACTAAATGCTCATTAATCCTCCCAATTCTATGAGGCAGATGTTGTCTTCTCTATTTTATGGATAACAAAACTGGGACTCAGAAAGTTTAATAAGATGCCAGGATCACACATATAAGAAGCAGTGGGGCTAGCATTTAGCCCAGGGAGATCAGCTTGATGCTTTGTGACAAGCTAGAGGGGTGGGAGGGAGGCTCAAAGGGGAGGGGATACGGGGATATATACATGTAGCTGATTCACTTTGTTGTACAGCAGAAACTAACACAACATTGTAAAGCACTTATACTCCA
The DNA here is from genome assembly GCF_005190385.1 of Monodon monoceros. Lineage (NCBI taxonomy): Eukaryota > Metazoa > Chordata > Mammalia > Artiodactyla > Monodontidae > Monodon > Monodon monoceros. The sequence continues at coordinate 10,064,860 of NW_021703776.1, read as the reverse complement.
ATAAAGATGAAAAAAAAGTCACAACTAAAAAAAAAGTAATAATAAAACAAATAAACTCGGGCTTCCCTGGTGGCGCAGTGGTTGAGAATCTGCCTGCTAATGCAGGGGACACGGGTTCAAGCCCTGGTCTGGGAGGATCCCACATGCCGCGGAGCAGCTAGGCCCGTGAGCCACAACTACTGAGCCTGCGCGTCTGGAGCCTGTGCTCTGCAACAAGAGAGGCCGCGATAGTGAGAGGCCCGTGCACCGCGATGAAGAGCGGCCCCCGCTTGCCACAACTAGAGAAAGCCCTCGCACAGAAATGAAGACCCAACACAGCAAAAATAAATTAATAAACTCCTACCCCCAACATATTAAAAAAAATAAAATAAAAATAAATAAAAATAAACTCAAGTTAGTTTAACTCCAAATCCCATGTCTTTTCTAGTATAACATTCTAATATGAAGCTCAGGGGCATACAGATACTGGGACTAATTATAGACTTCATTTGCAGCTAGATATTAATCAGGAATGGCTCCAAAACTGGACTAAGCTAGCATAATTGAATAGGAATATAGACAGGCAGGACAGACCCAGACTCTTTTTGATGTATTGGCCCAGGAAATCTAGAAACACTCCACTTGTCCAGTAGGAGTCAAGTGTGATTGAAAGTGTCATATTTACTTGTTAAACAACCTGTACTCATAGAGTTGTCATTGGCACTGACCTAACTTTTTGGCAAAAATATCTGTGGTGTGTGTGTGTGTGTGTGTGTGTGTGTGTGTGTAGTTAGAATTGGCAAAGGCAAAATTTGTGAGCTAGGCAGCAGTTATATTGTTGAGGGTGGGAAGTGGCTTCTGTAGGATGAAAGCTAGGATAGAAAATCCATACATCTAGCCATGGGAGTTGCAGCACAGCTTTAAACCAGCTCAACTCTTAGCAAAATATGAATGATCCGTTCCTCCTCTTAACCTCCAGATATAGGAAAGAATTGTAATTGTAATGGGAAAACAAACAGACAAAAAAATAGTATACTTTAGGCTCCATTGTTCTTATATAAACAGTGTTCCATAGATAATTTGGAAGATTATAAAACATGCAAAGAAGCAAGAAAATGTGATAAATCAACAAAATAATCTATCAGTGGAAGCAGGCCAATAGATGAACCAGATATCAGAACTAAAGATAAGGATTTTAAAACATCTGTTGTGAACACATTCAAGGATTTTCTGAAAAAGAAAGCTAGAATGGATGAATAGATGAAGAATTTCAGCAGAGAAATGGAAAGTATAAAAAAGGAACCAAATAGAAGCTCTAGACTAAAAATATCTGAAATAAAGAAATAGATTAGGTGGGTATTTCAGTCTGTTTGGGCTGCTAAAGTAAAATACCACAGAAGGGGTGACTTATAAACAACATAAATGTATAGCTCACAGTGTTGGAGGCTGGGAAGTCCAAGACCAAGGCATGGGCAGATTTGGTGTCTGGTGAGGGCCTACTTTTTGGTTCATAGACAGTTATCTTTTACTTGTAACCTCATATGGTGGAAGGGATGAGGGACCTCCCTGGGGCCTCTTTTATAAGGGCACTAATTTCATTTATGAGGGCTTCACACTTATGATCTAATTGCCTCCCAAAGGCCACATCTAATACCATCCTGCTGGGGACTAGGTTTCAGCATATGAATTTTGGGGCGACACAAACATTGAGTCTGTGGCAGTGGGCCTAACAGAAGAATAGAAACTGTGAAAGAAAAGATCAGTGAACCTGAAGGTTGGTTAGTAGGTATTGTTCAAACTAAAACACAGAGAGAAAAATATTGTAAAACACTTTACAAGTCATCAGTGACCTATCAAGTGGCCTAACACACATGTATTCAGAATTCCAAATTGAGAAGAGAGACAGAGAAAATGGACCAGGACATATATTTGAAAAAATAACATCTGAAAATTTTCAGATATCATGGGAAAATATCAGACTACAGATCCAAGATTTCAGTGAACTCCACACAGTAGAAATGTAAAGGAACCACACCTAGGCACATCACAGTCAACTTTCTGGAAACCAAAGATTGGGAAAATATCATGCAAACAGGCACAGGAAAAAAATAACACATTACATACAGGGGAACAACGACAAAAAAAAAGATGGCTGACTTTTTATCAAGAACAATTAAAGTCAGAAGGCAATGGAAAGGGATCTTAAATTGAGAAAGGTTGTGTGGAGGAAGAATGCACCATGCTCTGGGGACAAATAACAGACAGTATGTCCTAGTCAAGGGGTCAAGAAAGGCTTCCTCAAGAAAGTATCATCTGAGCTAAGATCTGAAAGATGAGATGTTAAGTAGGCAAGAGTAGGGAAGATGTTCCAGGTATGGGCAAAGTTCCTGTGGCAAGAGAAAACATGCTGCATGGAAAAACCGAAAGGTCCAAAGTAGGTGGAACACAGATATCAAGGAAAGACATAGGAGCCAGGCTAGCTGTTGCAGCCCACAGTATTAACTTCTGTTTACACTCTAAGAAAAAATGGGGAGATTTTAAAGAATTTTAAGCAGGAGGGATTATTCAAACATGTTTGTGCTTTGAAAAACTCTTAGAACGCTGGATAAAGTAGAAACAGGTGTAGCTGAGGAGAGATCAGGGGGCCATAGGAGTCATTCCAGTGAGAAATGGTGGTGGCTTGGACTTGGGTGGTATTGGTAAAGATGGAGAGAGGTGACAGTCTGACTCCAGAGAATGTGTTCCTGACCATTATGCCAAGTTGCCTGTAGGACAGCATAAAGATAATGAGTGTCAAGAGACTGAGACATTTACTGAGTGGATATAGGGAGGGAACTCAGAAGAGAGATTTGGGCTAGAGGTGAATATTTGAAGGTTATTGGCATTGAGTAGGTAGATTGTCTTGGATGTAGGTAAAATTGCCTTTTCCCCTTAAAAACCTTATGTCTAGAGTACCAGTTTTGCTGCTGGACTCTGCATAGCATCCCAAGTATGCTCTGTGAATGGGGCAGAAGAAGCAGCATTACTTGAATGTCTTCTTGTCATCACGGTTACAAGTCTGCACCTGTCAGCTTCCCTCTAGTGACCCTTGGAAGCTCTGCCCCACGTGCAAGGCATTTTAACCCCTTGTGTCCTGGCTGCTTCTGGTGGGACCTCAGGACCAGGCAGCTCTGTGACTCTTGGAATATGTGGCACAGGTTACAACTTCCACACCAGTTACACAGCATCTTCGTTAAACAGGAGGGCTAACCACACCAGCAGGCAGACAAGCCAGAAAGTGTTTTCTTCCACACCAATGCTGTAGTTTTTTAACAAGTGGCTGTTGACAGAATTAACACTCAGATTTCACGAATTTTAGCCATACTAATTATATCTTTATTGTGATGGTGAGGGGCCCATCACTAGTGCTTCTGTTTTGTAACAAATCAGTAACTGGCAGATTTTTATTTTTCAGTGTTATTTGCTTATTCCTTGCCTAGCCAAATTAGCCAGTAAAAAATCTACAAATCTAAGAAATTGATAAATATTTGAAGATACAGAAAGTTAGAAAATAATAGCTATCAGTGACTAAATAATGTCCGCACATCAGCTATGTTATTTTATATGATGTAACGTTCACAGCAACCAACAAGGTATCAATGATATCATCATTTCATACATGAAAAAACATTCTGATAAGTCATGGCCCTTTTCCAAGAACCCATAACTACTGAGGTGGAGGTGAGATTCAGACTCAGGCTTTGTGGGGTCCAAACCTGAGGTTCTGTTCCCTATGTTATGATGTCTCCAAATAAATCTTGTAGATGACCCTTGAACAATATGGGGGTTAGGGGTGCCAACCTTGTGTGCAGTCAAAAACTTGTAGTCGGCTCTCTGTATCTGGGGGTTCTTCCATATCTGCAGTTGGGTTCCTCTGTATCCATGGTTCCCCATCTGGGGATTCATCCAACCATGGATCATGTAGTACAATAATATTTATTACTGAAAAGAATCCACATGTAAGTGGGCACACACAGTTCAAATCCATGTTGTTCAAAGATCAATTGTATAATTAGTTAGCAGTTGTCTTATCAGAACTAAGTTATGAAAATATAAGACCTAGTTTTCTCCCCAAAGAGTCTTCAGTCCAGTAATGAGGTTAATGTGCATTCTTAGGAGAAGTAGACTATTAAAAATAATTACTTCATAGTTAAAAGTGCCATTTCCTGCTTTGTTTCCTCTGAACAGCTTCTATAGGTAGAGCAAAAACACTGTATAAGTAACTGTCACCAGCCCTGGGAGACAAGCAGGACCAGTATTCCTGTTCATTGTTACATCGACTTTCTCCCCACCTCCCCACCCCCAACTCCTCCTGCCATACATTCACATCTATACCCTCCGATGCAACCTCTTATATACGGTTACATTATATATTTGTTGAAAAAAGCAGGTTGCACATCTGTATGCAAAAGCTACACTTAAAAGACTAGACACCAAAAGGACAAGAGTGGTTATTGAGGGTTGGTAGGATTTTGAATAATTTTTCTCATCTGCATGTCTTGATACTACTTACCTATGTAATAAAAAGAAAAGAATACAATTTAATTTCCACATTCTAAAGAGGGAAAATTTACTTTTTCCCTCAGAGAGGAAATCGTAATTTCACTAAAGCATCTAAAAACATTAAAGAGACCTCTGCCTCTTCAAAGAGACGTACAGGTGTGGATTTTCATTAATTTACTAGTAAACACAAAGAATTATAGGAAATTACAAATTATTGTCAGGAATAGTACTGCAGAGCAAGTTATCTATTGCTAAAATATTCTGAGCTGTGTTACCAATAATGAAAACAGGGAGAAATACTAGGGAAGAGGGAAGGGAGGGAGGAAAAAACGAGAGGAAGAGAAAGAGGCTCTAGGATTTATTTTATTCTTTCTAGTATCATTTTTTTAAGCTTAAGTTCATATTTTTCCATACCTTACATTTCTTTTTCACTATTTACTATTCACAAAATACAAAAAAAAATGATAAAATGCATAAATCTAAAAATTTTGTTCTTTGCTTTTCTTAAGGTATCTTCCTTCAGTAAGAAATAATTACTATTATCAAGAAATAAATGTATCTAAAGTCTCCTTTCCTTTCATGAAATATATTATTATGAAGGTAATTAGTCTAAATGACTTAGTATATTAAATTCATCCCTCCATTTCTTCTTATTTACCACGAAAACTTGAGCATATAGAAGTAAAATTATATTGTTCATATAATAAAGAAATTGGGAAAACAAAGTGGACAGAAAGTAGGTCAGGATAAATAGGTTATTTGTGGTAACAAACAACCCCCAAGGTCTCAGTGGCTTAAACAAATACTATGTTTGCTCACCGAATTCCTAGTCCATGGTTCTACTCTGCTCCTGGTAGTCACTGTGGGTTCTGGGTGGCAGACAGCCACCATCTCCAGTGTTGCCAGCTGCCATCTCAGAGGAGAGAAGAGTTCTGAAACGTTTTGCAGAGCCATTTAAACACCTCAACATGAAAGTGACACACAACTCCTTGGCGGTTATTGGTCCAGTAGCCCTCCTAACCACAAGGGGACCAGGAAATGACATCCTACCGTGTGCCTGGACAGCTGAGGGAAGACATGTTTGGAGAAGGGCACAGATTTTATCACTGAAAGGAAGCATACTAGAGAGAAACCCTAGTATCAGGTAGTATGTGTTGAACTGTACATAATTGCTAATATTCTACTTTAACCTACAAAAACGGCAATTTCGTAAGACTCACACTAATAAGATGAAAACACATGGTCTTTCTCCTGACACAAATTCTGGCCCTAAATATGTGCTTTTCCCATACCGATTCTCTGACACCAACTGGGTGTCCAAAAGTTCTTCAATTGTGACACTCCTGGAGAGGTGCAGACCCTACAGACTCAGTCCCACCTCAGGCCCCACTGACAAATGGCATGCCCAGGGTACCCTTCTGCAGGCCAACTATAAATTCTGCCCAGTGAAGTATAAATTTTGGGGTTCCCACAACTCCTTCCCCTGGGGTTCGATAATTTGGTAGAATGACTTACAGAACTCAGAAAAACACTATACCTATTATTACAGTTCATCATAAAGGATACAGGTGAACATCCAGAGGTACATAGGGCAAGGTCTGGAAGGGTCCCAAGCATAGGAGCCTCTGTCTCCATGGAGTTGGGGTGCACCACCCTCCTGGCATGTGAGTGTATTCACCAACTTGGAAGCTGCCCTGAACCCTGTCATTTAGGTGCTTTAATGGAGCCTTCATCATGCAGGCATAATTGATTAAATCATTGGCCATTGGTGACTGAACTCAATTTCAGCCCCTCTCACCTCATTGCAATCTGAAACTTTCAACTCTCTAATCACATTTTTGGTTTTTCTGGTGACCAGCCCCCATCCTGAAGGGGCCCACCAGAGTCACATCATTAGCATAAATTTGGCTTTTGTTGAAAGGGGCTTATTGGGAATAACAAAAACTTCTATCATGCAGGAAATTAGAAGGGTTTCAGTTGCCCTGTGCCAGGAACTGAGAACAAAGACCAAATATATATATTTTATTAAACCACAAACCTCTTACAAGAATTAACATAAATAAGTATCTCCTAAGAACAGAAAATTCTCAAACTGAACCAAACTACAGAATTTATCTATATTGTATTTAAAAGAGATGGGTATAAAAATAAAATTGAGAGAAAAGTGAGAAATTAAAATAAAATAAAAGCTTATATCAAATCAGGTAATTTTTGATGGGAAAAAGTCCTTAATGCAACAACAATGAGAATATTATATTGATAAAAGTTAATCTCTGTGCTCTGAATAATATCGCATTTAAATAGCTAAAGCAAAAAGTACACAAAATGAGCAGATATGTACTTCTTTTGAGAGTTTTAACTCATTCTTTGGCATACTAATATGAGATGAATGATATTGCATAGGAATCGAATGTAATATATAAAATTTTAAATTATACCAGTTTCCAGTTCTGTGTGGCGGTTTCTGATTCCACATTTAAGGAGCTAGGAAGTTGCCACCCTATCCTAACAAATAAAAACTGAACAGACTGAAAAATCAGCAAGTCAGCTTGGATCTTTAAGAAAAGGGAAGACACAGGGCAAACCACTGCCCCCAAGACCAGAGAGACAGACTGGTAAATACAGGGAGTCATGGCTTACCAGAGTAAATGGAAACAGCCACAGCAACCAGTGCTGGGGTAGAAAAACCTGAACTGATGCAGGCTCAGTGTGGATGACTCTGAGAATTAGAAACTCTAGGGACCTAGTCTTAGGGGGACACCAACAATTTTGTGAGATTTGTCTCCAGGAGCTCAACCAGGTTTTGACAGTAGATATCAGGGGAAAAAACCCCTTGTGCTTCTGGCAGGAGCAGTGCAAAAAGAACCAACTTGAATTATACCAGAGCACTTGGCTCTTCTTAACAAGGCCTGCTCTCGGTGGAAGCTACTTAACCAGAGTCTAAGCTGCTGAGGTATTATCAGAGCCTAACCGACCTGGGGGAAGAGAAATACCCAATTTCAGCCCGCTCTAGCCATCCTGTCCCACCTAAATGGGGAGAAAAATAGAAACATTTGTGAAGTTCACATTTCAGAGGTGCAGTCTCACTAAAGGCTGAGACCTAGTCACAGAACTAGAGAGCATGTCCCCTCCCCCCACACCTCGCCACCGTATTACTAAAGGCCTGTTAACGGCAGTTACTTGTACCCAGCACATCATGTCCAGCTCTGAAGAGAAAAATGACAAGTCATACTGAAAACCCAAAACTACAATTTGAAGAAACTGAGCAAGCATCAGAACCAGACATGGCAGGAATGTTGGTATTATCACACCGGGAATTTAAAACAACTGTGATTACTATGGTAAGGGTTCTAATGAATAAAGTAGACAATATGCAAGGACAGATGGGCAATGTAAACAAGAGATGAAATCTTAAGAAGGAACCAAAAAGAAATGTTAGAGATCAAAATCACTGAAACAGAAATGAAGAATGCCTTTGACAGGTGTATTAGAAGACTGGTCCTTGCAGAGGAAAGAGTCTCCGAGCTTGAGGATATCTCACTGGAACCTCCAAAACTGAAAATAAAAGAGAACAAAAACAAATAAACAAAAAACAGAATATCCAAGGACTGTGGGGCGGCTACAGATGGTGTAACATATGCGTAATGGGAAACTGGAGAAGAAAGAGAGAAAGGAAGAGAAGAAATTCCATTGCCATTGTCACTGAAATAATAATGACTGAGAATTTCCTCAAATTAATATCAGACACCAAAACCAAAGATCCTGGAGGCCCAGAGAAAACCAAACAGAATAAATGCCAAAAGACCTACACCTAAACATATTATATTCAAACTATAGAAAATCAAAGATTACTCTGAAAGAATCCAGAGGAAAAAAAACACCTCACTTATAGAGGAACAAAGAAAAGAATTACACCCAGCTACTTCTCAGAAACCATGCAAGCCAGAAGAGAGTGGAGTGAAATATTTAAAGTGTTGAGAGACAAAAGCCACCAACCTAGAATTCTGTACCCTGTGAAATTATCTTTCAAAAATGAAGAAGAAATACAGACTTTCTCAGACAAACAAAAATGGAGGGAATTTGTCACCAGTGGACCTGCCTTGAAAAACATGTTGAAAGAAGTTCTGTAGAGAAAAGGAAAATAACAGAGGTCAGAAACTCAGATCTACATAACGAAAGGAAGATCTTGAAAGAAGGAGTAAGTGAAAGTAAAATAAAAATTTTCTTATTCTTAATCGATCTAATAGGTAACAGTTTGTTCAAAATAACAATATATTTGATTGTATATGCTTATGTGCATATCTTATGTGTGTGTGTATACACATGCACACACCTACATGGTTATGCTTATGTATGCTTATATACAAGTTAATGAATTACAGTAATGATAGAAGGGAGGAAAAGGAAGAATTAGGATTATTTTGTTATTATAAAGTACTCACACTACACATGAAGTGGTATAGTGTTATTTGAGAGTGGATTTAGATTAGTTGAAGTGTACATTGGAAACTCTAGGACAACCAAGAAAATAACTGAGAAAAAGAAGTGTAACCAATAAGCTAAGAAAGGAGAAAAAAATGGAATCATATAAATTGCTTAATTAAAACCACAAAAGACAGAAAAAGAGTGGAACACAAAAGTAGGAACAAAGAACAGGGCAACAAATATGGTAAATATGAATCCAGATATATCAGTAATTACTTTGAAGATCAGTGGGCTCAATTTACCAATTAAATGTCAGAGATTGTCAGAATGGATCAAAAAACCAGACCCAACTATATGTTGTCTACAAGAAACCCACTGTAAATATAATTGAAATATAGATTGAAAGTAAATGGAGAAAAATATAGCATGCTAACACTAATCAAAAGAAAGTAGGAGGAACTGTAGTAACTTCAGACGAGCAAAATTCAAAGCAAGGAAAATTATCAGGGATAAAGAAGGGCATTACATAATGATAAAAGGGTCTGTTCTCCAAGAAGACAAGGCAGTCCTTAATGTTTATGCACTAAACAACAGTGTATCAAACTACATGAGACAAAAACTGGTAGAACTACACAGAGAAATAGATTAATCTACTCGCATAGTTGAAGCTTTCAACACCACTTTATCAGAAATGGACAGATCCAACAGGCAGAAAATCAATAAGGGCAGAGTCGACCTCAACAACACCCTCAGTCAACTGGATTTAACTGAGATCTATAGACTATTACATCCAACAAAAGCAGAATACATGTGCTTCTCAAGCACATATGGAACACTCACCAAGACGGCCCACGTTCTGGGGCATACAACAAACCTTAAAAAATATGAAAGAATAGAAGTCATACAATATGTACTCTCAGACCACTATGGAATTAAACTAGAAATCATAACAGAAAAATAACTTGAAAATCTTAAAATGCATGGAGATTGAATAAGCATTTCTAAATAACACGAGTCACAGAAGAAACCTCAGGATAAATTTTAAAATATTTTAACTATTTGAAAATGAAAACCAACTTATTAAAATTTGTGGAATGCAGCAAAAGCAGTGCTTACAAGGACATTTATATCATTGAATGAATATGTTAGAAAAGAAGAAAGATCTAAAATTAATAATCTCAGTTTCCACCTTATGAAACCAGAAACAGGAGAGCAAGTTAAATCCAAAATAACAGAAGAAAAAAAAAAAAGGAAACTAGGGCAGAAATCAATGAAATTTAAACAGATAATCAATTGAGAAATCAATGAAACCAAACGCTGGTTCTTTGAAAATATAAATCAGTAAGCTTCTAGCCAAGCTAACTAAGAAAAAAAGAGAGAGAACACAAATTACTAATATCAGAAATGAAAAAGGGGGCATTATTAAAGAACACAAGGACGTTAAAAGGATAATAAATACTATGAACAAATGTCTACAGATTTTATGGTATTTGTTCATAGTATTCCTTTATTATCTTTTTAATACACAATCTGCCCCCACAAATTTGAAAACAAAGATGAAATATACCAATCTATTGAAATACAATTTTCCAAAACTAACACAAGAAGAAATAGACAATCTGAATAGGTCTGTATATATTAAAGAAAGTGAATCAACAATTAATAACCTTCAAAAACAGAAAGCACCAGGGCCAGATGGATTAACTGGTGAATTCTACCAAACATTTGTTTAATTTAATTTTTATTTTATATTGGATTATAGTTGATTTACAATGCTGTGTTAGTTTCAGGTGCACAGATAAGTGATTCAGTTATCTATATATATCCATATATCCACTCTTTTTCAGATTCTCTTCCCATATAGTTTATTACAGAATATTGAGTAGAGTTCCCTGTGCTTTACAGTTGGTCCTTGTTGATTGTCTATTTTATATATAGTAGTGTGTATATGTTAACCTCAAATTCCAAATTTATCTCTCCCCCCGATGTTTCTCCTTTGGTAACCATAAGTTTGTTTCCAAAGTCTGTTTCTGTTGTGTAAATAAGTGCAATTGTATCATTTTTTTTTAGATTCCACATATAAGTGATATATTTATCTTTCTCTAACTTACTTCTTATGATAATCTAGGTTGCTGCATGTTGCTGCAAATGGCATTATTTCATTATTTATATGGCTGAGTGATATTCCATTGTGTATATGTACCACATCTTCTTTATCCATTCCTCTGTTGATGGGCATTTATGTTGCTTCCACGTCTTGGCTGTTGTAAATAGTGCTGCCATGAACATTGGGGTGCATGTATCTTTTTGAATTATGATTTTCTCAGGGTATATGCCCAGTAGTGGGATTGCTGGGTTTTATGGTAGTTCTATTTTTAGTTTTTTAGGGAACCTCCATACTGTTTTCCATAGTGGCTGCACTAATTTACATTTCCACCAACAGTGTAGGATGGTTCCCTTTTTCCACATCCCCTCCAGCATTTATTGTTTATAGATTTTTTGGTAATGGCCGCTCCGACAGTGTGAGGTGATACCTCATTGTAGTTTTTATTTGTATTTCTCTAATAATTAGTGATGTTGAGCATCTTTTCATCTGCTTTTTGGCCATCTGTATGTCTTCTTTAGAGAAATGTCTATTTAGATCTTCTGCCCACTTTTGGATTAGGTTGTTTGCTTTTTTGATATAGAGCTGCATGAGCTGTTTGTACAGTTTGGAGATTAATACCTTGTCAGTTGCTTCATTTGCAAATATTTTCTCCCATTCTGTGGGTTGTCTTTTCATTTTGTTTATGGTTTCCCTTGCTGTGCAAAAGCTTTTAAGTTTAATTAGGTCCCATTTGTTTATTTTTGTTTTTATTTTCATTACTCTAGGAGATGGATACAAAAAGATATTGCTACAATTTATGTCAAAGAGTGTTCTGCCTATGTTTTCCTCTAAGAGTATTATAATGTTCGGCCTTACATTTAGGTCTTTAATCCATTTTCATTCTATTTTTGTGTATGGTGTTAGAGAATGTTCCAATTTCATTTTTTACATGTAGCTGTCCAGTTTTCCCAACACCACTTATTCAAGAGACTGTCTTTTCTCCATTGTATGTTCTTGCCTCCTTTGTCATAGATTAATTGACCATGGTGCATGGGTTCATTTCTGGGCTTTCTGTCCTGTTCCATTGATCTATATTATTGTTTTTGTGCCAGTACCATACTTTTTTCATTACTGTAGGTTTGTAGTATAGTCTGAAGTCAGGGAGCCTGATTCCTCCAGCTCTGTTTTGCTTTCTCGGGATTGCTTTGGCTATTCGGGGTCTTTTGTGTTTCTGTACAAATTTTAAGAATTTTTATTCTAGTTCTGTAAAAATACCATTGGTAATTTGATAGGGATTGCCTTGAGTCTGTAGATTGCCTTGGGTAATGTAGTCATTTTGACAATATTGACTCTTCCAATCCAAGAACATGGTATATCATTCCATCTGTTTGTGTCATCGATTTCTTTCATCAATGTCTTATAGTTTTCAGAGTACAGGTCTTTCACCTCCTTAGGTAGGTTTATTCCTAGGTGTTTTGTTCTTTTTGATGCGATGGTAAAGGGGATTGTTTCCATAATTTCTCTTTCTGATCTTTCATTGTTTGTGTATAGGAATGCAAGAGGTTTCTGTGCATTAATTTTGTGTCCTGAAACTTTACCAGATTCATTGATGAGCTCTAGTAGTTTTCTGGTAGCATCTTTAGGATTTTCTATGTATAGTATCATGTCACCTTTAAACAGTGGCAGTTTTACCTCTTCTTTTCCAATTTGTATTCCTTTTATTTCTTTTTCTTCTCTGATTGCCAGGCTAGGACTTCCAAAACTATGTTAAATAAAAGTGGTGAGAGTGGACATCCTGATCTTAGAGGAAATGCTTTCAGCTTTTCAACGTTGAGAATGATGTTATCTGTGGGTTTGTCATATATGGCCTTTATTATGTTGAGTTAGGTTCCCTCTGTGCTCTCTTTCTGGAGAGTTTTTATCATAAAAGGGGGTCAAATTTTGTCAAAAGCTTTTTCTACCAAAAATTTAAGGGAGAAATTATACTACTTCTCTACAATATCTTTCAGAGGGTAGAAGCAGAGGAAATAAGTCCCAACTCTTTCTATGAGGCCAACATTAGCCTAATACCAAACCCAGACCATGACCTTATAAGAAAAAAAAAAAAGTTACAGACCAATTTCTCTCATGAACCTAGATGCAAAAACCCTCAAAATTGAATCCAGCAATGTATAAAAAGAATTATGCCACAAAAGCAAGTGAGATTCATCCCAGGTATGTAAGACTAGTTCAACATTTGAAAATCAATTAATGTAATCTATCACATCAACAGACTAAAAAGGAAAAATCACAAGGTCATATTAATAGATGCAGAAAAAGCATTTGACAATATCAAAAATCTTTCATGATAAAAACTCTCAGTAAACTAGGAATAGAGAAGAACTTCCTCAACTTGATAAAGAATATCTACAAAAACCTACAGATAACATCATATTTAGTGGTGATAAACTCAAAGCTCTTCTACTAAGATTGGGAACAAAACAAGGACATCCCCTCTTATCACTCCTTTTCAGTATCATACTGGATGTTCTAGCTTATGTAACAAGACAAAGAAAGGAAATAAAAAGTATACAGATTGGGAATGAAGAAATTGTCTTTGTTCACAAATGACGTGACTGTCTATGTAGAAAAAAATCAACAACAATGAAAAAATCAATGACAACAAAAATACTGGAACCAATAGCAATTATAGCAAGGTGGTAGGATACAAGGTTAATATGCAAAAAGTCAATTGCTTTCCTGTATACCAGCAATGAACAAGTGGAAGTTGAAATTAAAAACACAGTATCATTTACATTAGCACCCAAAAAATTTAGATGTAAATCTACAACATTGTACAAAATCTATATGAGGAAAACTGCAAAACTCTTACGAATGAAATCAAAGAAGAACTAAATAAATGGAGAGTGATTCCACATTCATAAGTTAGAAGAGTCAATATTGTCAAGATGTTAGTGCTTTCCAACATGATCTATAGCTTAATACAATTCCAATCAAATTCACTGCAAATTACTTTGTGGATACTGACAAGCTGATTCTAAACTTCATACAGAGAGGCAAAAGACCCAGAATAGCCAACACAATATTGAAGAAGGAGAACAAAGAGGACTAATGATACCCGGTTTCAAGACATTTTAAAGACAGTATAATTTTGGTGAAAAAATAGACATATAGATCAATGGAATACAATGGGGAGCCCAGAAAGAGACCTACATACAGGCAACTGATCTTTGACAAAGGAGCAATGGTAATATAATGGAGCAAAAATAGTCTCTTCAACAAATGGTGCTGGAACAACTGGACATCAACCTGCAAAAAAACAAAATGTATCTAGACACAGATCTTACATCTGTCACAAAAATTAACTCAAAATGGATCATAGACCTAAATGTTAAATGAAAACTATACTCCTAGAAGGTAGCATAGGAGAAAATGTCAATGACCTTGGGTAACGTGATGATTTTTAGATGTAAAACCAAAGGAATGATCCATGAAAGATATAATTAATAAGCTGACTTCATTAAAATTAAAGTCTTCTGCTCTGTGAAAGACAATGTCGACACTGAAAAGAAAAGCTACAGACTGGAAGAAAATATTTGCAAAAGACACATCTGATAAAATACTGTTATCCAAAATACACAAAGAACTCTTAAAACTCAACTATGAAACCAAACAACCCAATTTAAAAATGGGTCAAAATCTTAACAGACACCTCACTAAAGAAGTTTTACAGATTGAAAATAATCATGTGAAAAGGTGCTTCACTTCATATGTCACTAGGGAAATACAAATTAAAACAATGAGATACCACTACACACCTATTGGAATGGATAAAATCCAGAACACTGACACCACCAAATGCTGGTGAGGATGTAGAGCAACAGGAACCCTCATTCATTGCTGTTGGGAATGCAAAATGGTACCTTTACTTTGAAAGACAGTTTGACAGTTTCTTTCAAAACTAAACATACTCTTACCATAGGATCCAGTGATCACACTTCCTGGTATTGAACTTAACCAGTTGAAAACTTATATACGTGCAAAAATATGTACACAAATGTTTATAGCATTTTTATTCATAATTGACCAATCTAGTGGGGAAAACAGACATACACAACTAACTACAAATTAAGTAGAAGGAGATACACAGTAGGCTATGACAGTGTGTAACAAGGGGCTCAGTAGTTAAGAGACGTAGTTTAGAGCCAGACCCCTAGGATTTGTATCAAAGATCTGCTGCTTTATTAGCTAGGAAATCTTTAACCCAGTGGTTCTCAACAAGGAGTGATTTTGCCCCCATGGGGTCATTGTAATGCCTGGAGACACATTTGGTTGTTACAACTGGAGAGGCTGCTACTGGCATCTAGAGGGTAGAGGCCAGCAGTGCTACTAAACATCCTGCAGTGCACAGGATGGTCCCCCAAATAATTATCTGGCCCAAAATATCAATAGTGCTGGTTGAAAAACCCTAGCACATGATGTGAATCTCAAACCTGTTTTTCTAGAGGAGGACTCTGAGAACCAGAGCCATAACTAACTGTCCACTATGCCTTTCCACTTCAAACTCAATATGTGTCATCTTCCCCTGAAAACCTTGCCCCCTCCTGTGTTCATTTTTTTTAAGTAAATGACACCACCATCTACCCACTTGCTCACACCAGAAATTTGAGTGCCATTCTTTCCCTTGCCATTGAAATCCTATATTTAATAAAATTCTGACAGTTTCTCTCTTAAATATCTCCTGACTCCATCTACCATGCTCCTTGGTGGGACTTCTCCTTACTCTTCCAGCCTTCTTGCCATTCATGCTCCCACCCGCTCCTGTAACAAGCATGCTGGGAACATTTCATGTATATATATATTTTTTATTGACGTATAGTTGATTTACAATGTTGTGTTCATTTCAGGTGTACAGCAAAGTGAATATATATATACACACACATGTCACCAGTGAAATGCAAATTAAAACAATGTGTGTGCATATATACATGTGTGTGTGTATATACTTTTTCAGATTATTTTCCATTATAGGTTATTACAAGATATTGAATGTAGTTTCCTGTGCTATACAGTAGGTCCTTGTTGTTTATCTATTTTATGTATAGTAGTGTGTATCTGTTAATCACAAACTCCTAATTTATCCCTCCTGTTTTCCACTTTGGTAACCGTAAGTTTGTTTTCTATGTCTGTGAGTCTATTTCGGTTTTGTAAATAAGTTCATTTGTATCATTTTTTTAGATTCCACATACAAGTGATATCACATGATATTTGTCTTTCTCTCTGTGACTTACTTCACTTAGTATGATAATCTCTAGGTCCATCCATGTTACTATAGATGGCGTTATTTCTTTCTTTTTTATGGCTGAGTAACATTTCATTTTATATATGTGTATATATATATACACACACACACATACACACATACATACCACATCTTTATCCATTCATCTGTCAATGGACATTTAGGTTGTTTCCTTGTCTTGGCTATTGTAAATAGATGTTGAAAGATACAAATTAATATATAGAAATCTGTTGCATTTCTATAAACTAACAATAAAAATATCAGATAAATTAAGAAATCAACCCCATTTACCATTGTATCAAAAGGAATAAAATACCTAGGAATAAACCTACCTAAGGAGGCAAAAGACCTGTACTTTGAAAACTATGAGATGCTGATGAAGAGAATTGAACACTACACAAACAGATGGAAAGATATGCTGTGTTCTTGGATTGGAAGAATCGGTATTGTTCAGATGACTCTACTACCCAAGGCAATCTACAGATGCATTGCAATCCCTATCAAATTACCAATGGCATTTCATATTTTAGTCGCACTAAATCCTATACAATTGGAATGTGTCATGCTTCACTGGCCACAGAGCACTCCCGTATTCTCCTCTTTTTGCCTGTAGCAGCCTGGCATTGCCTATGACCCACACACTTCACCTGATTAGCTCATTCCCATCTCGGTGTGGATGCCATTTTCTCCAGGAGGTTTTCTGTGATACTTCAGGCCTGGACATCCATCTACTGCTCTCCCTGGCTCTTCCCTAACATACACAACACTTTATTTTAGGGTTACATGAAATTGAAACTTGGAACAGATTTGGGTTAGGAAGACAATTTTAATACAGGAGTGAATGAAGCTGGAGAGGATACTGGGAGAACTAAAGAAAATTAATGGATGGAAAGGACAAGTCATCTGTGAATGCAGCAAATCTAAGGAATAACCAGTACATAGAACACTGGGGCGTTTCTGGAGCACTTATAAGTGTGGTCAAAATCTAAACTGTCTGACAACACACAGTTGGTCTAATGTAGCTAAGAGAACAAAGCAGTGATTCTGAGCAGGGGGATGGAGGGTGAGTTGCCTGAAGGGGATGATTGGCAATGTTTGCAGAAATGCAGCTTTCTAGAAACATACAGCCCACCAAAGTTGAATCAAGAAGAAACAGATAGTCACTTTTTGCAGATGACATGATACGATACATAGAGAATCCTAAAGATGCTACCAGAAAACTACTAGAGCTAATCAATGAGTGTGGTAAAGTAGCAGGATACAAAATTAATGCACAGGAATCTCTTGCATTCCTATACATTAATGATGAAAAATCTGAAAGAGAAATTAAGGAAACTCTCCCATTTACCATTGCAGCAAAAAGAATAAAATACCTAGGAATAAACCAACCTAAGGAGACAAAAGACCTGTATGCAGAAAAGTATAAGACACTGATGAAAGAAATTAAAGACATTACAAACGGAGAGATATACCATGTTCTTGGTTTGGAAGAATCAACATTGTGAAAATGACTCTACTTCCCAAAGCAATCTACAGATTCAGTGCAATCCCTATCAAACTACCAATGGCATTTTTCACAAAACTAGAACAAAAAATTTCACAATTTGTATGGAAACACAAAAGACCCCGAATAGCCAAAGCAATCTTGAGAAAGAAAAACGGAGGTGGAGGAATCAGGCTCCCGGATTTCAGACTGTACTACAAAGCTACAGTAATCAAGACAGTATGATACTGGCACAAAAACATAAATATAGATCAATGGAACAGGATAGAAAGCCCAGAGATAAACCCACGCACATATGGTCACCTTATTTTTGATAAAGGAGGCAAGAACGTACAATGGAGAAAGACACCCTCTTCAATAAGTGGTGCTGGGAAAACTGTACAGCTACACGTAAAAGAATGAAATTAGAACACTCCCTAACACGATACACAAAAATAACCTCAAAATGGATGAAAGACCTAAATGTAAGGCCAGACAGTAGAAATCTCTTAGAGGAAAACATAGGCAGAACACTCTATGACATAAATCACAGCAAGATCCTTTTTGACCCACCTCCTAGAGAAATGGAAATAAAAACAAAAATAAACAAAGGGGACCTAATGAAACTTAAAAGCTTTTGCACAGCAAAGGAAACCATAAACAAGACGAAAAGACAACCCTCAGAATAGGAGAAAATATTTGCAAATGAAGCAACTGACAAAGGATTAATCTGCAAAATATACAAGCAGCTCATGCAGCTCAATATCAAAAAAACAAACAACCCAATCCAAAAATGGGTAGAAGACCTCAACAGACATTTCTCCAAAGAACATATACAGACTGCCAACAAACACATGAAAGGGTGCTCAGCATCACTAATCATTAGAGAAATGCAAATCAAAACTACAATGAGGTATCACCTCACACCAGTCAGAATGGCCATCATCAAAATATCTACAAACAATAAATGCTGGAGAGGGTGTGGAGAAGAGGGAACCCTCTTGCACTGTTGGTGGGAATGTAAATTGATACAGTCACTATGGAGAACAGTATGGAGGTTCCTTAAAAAACTAAAAATAGAACTACCATATAACCCAGCAATCCCACTACTGGGCATATAACCTGAGAAAACCGTAAGTCAAAACGGGTCATGTACCACAATGTTCATTGCAACACTGTTTACAATAGCCAGGACATGGAAGCAACCTAAGTGTGCACTGACAGATGAATGGATAAAGAAGATGTGGCACATATATACAATGGAATATTACTCAGCCATAAAAAGAAACAAAATTGAGTTATTTGTAGTGAGGTGGATGGACCTAGAGAGTGTCATACAGAGTGAAGTAAGTCAGAAAGAGAAAAACAAATTCCGTATGCTAACACATATATATGGAATAAAAAAAAATGGTTCTGAACAACCTAGGGGCAGGACAGGAATAAAGACGCAGATGTAGAGAATGGACTCGAGGACACGGGGAGGGGGAAGGGTGAGCTGGGACGAAGTGAGAGCGTTGCACTGACATATTTACACTACCAAATGTAAAATAGATAGGTAGTGGGAAGCAGCCACATAGCACAGGGAGATCAGCTTGGTGCTTTGGGACTACCTAGAGGGGTGGGATAGGGAGGGTGGCAGAGGGAGATGCAAGAAGGAGGGGTTATGGGGATATAAGTATACATATAGCTGATTCACTTTGTTATACAGCAGAAACTAACACAACAATGTAAAGCAATTATACTCAAATAAAGATGTTTAAAAAAATAGTAAAAAGAAAAATTAAAAAAAGGATCCTGACTCATAAATAAAAAATAATAGTGATGGAATAAAAATCTCTTTGAGTAAAAAACATATTACACAATAAATGCTACTGATATTAACTACTTTGAAAAACCCTAATATATATTCCCTCCTTTAGCCACACACCAGGCCCTAATAGATTTCAGTTAAATATAAATGTGAAATCGTAAGTCAAAAGGCAATATGGTTGAATATTATCTTGAGTTGGGGAAAGAGAGAGGGAGTGATTCCAAGCATAAAATAACAGAATGATAACAATGGAAAAGAAATCCAGATATTTGCCAATATAACAAACTCTCTGTAAGTTAAAATAAAAATACGCCATACACAAAATGAGAAGACAAATAAATACTGGGAAATTTTGTCATATGTATTTGAAAAGTCTGGATAGTAGTGAGTATGATTTTATGATAATAGGAAAAGCAGTACAATCCTATTTCAAAAATAGAAAAGACATGAGTCATCTCTCCATTGGTTATTCATTTGATATATATTTATCCAGCACCTACAATGTCCCAGACACTGTGATGGGTTTGAGTCACACATGTGATGATTATAGCAGTGAGAATATATTTAGCCGTACTAAAAAACGAAACACAAGTTAATGAAAAATACTCTGCCATTTTGCCTACCAAACTAAACTTTTTATGCGATACTACTCAGTGCCGTTGACGATGCACTGGGACGGGCAGAGGAAGTGTCAATGAGCTGACTTCTGCCAGCCTTTAGCTTGGCAGGACACATCGAGTATGGCTGAGTTACTGGGGTCCTCAGAGAATAACATAACAACATACTCAGATATTGGTACCAAAACTAAGCTGTAAATTGTTTATTTGCAGTATATTTACAGTAGTGAAAAATTAGAAATATCTTACAGAATCCAACAAAAATATTACTTAAAGTAACACCATAACATGGAATAATGTATAAGCTTTATAAAACAGGTTTCCAAAGAATATCTAATAGAATAAAAATTGCTCGTGACATGTTACGTAAGTCAAGCACACTATTATTGCTGTATGCAGCACAATATTTTCTGGCTGAGAAGCACATATGCTTGCATTGAAAATAGTTGGGAAGGAAATCCTTGATGTATCAAGAGTATTTACTTATCTCGGGGTGATGAGGCTTGAGGTGGTTTTTTGTTCTCTGTATGCCTTTGTTTGTAAGCTATTTATAATTAGCTAGCATTGTTTTTATCATAAAAACTGTGAATACGGAAGAAATAGTATTAAGTTTTGAAAAGGCAAGAGGAGGAAGTAATGTAGATGCAGGAAACATCTGCCTATATTATGGAGCTGCCTTGCAGCCTGGTCATTAGTTCATCCCTCCTGATTACTTAAACAGTCTCTCTTCCTTTCCCCCCACCCATCCCCACCCATCACTTGCACACACACACACACACACACGCACACGCACACGCACACGCACACACACCTGCAACAAATCCAGTCATTGTTCTTTCACTGGAGAGGTAGCTTTAGGCTTATTCCATCAAATGCTTTATAGCATTTTTGCCAATATCCTGCTAATAGATCCAAGGAGCCGTTTCCTCTAGGGATTTATAGCATTTTATGGTGTCAGATTTTATTGAATTTCCTTACTGGATTTTTGCCGTTACAATTGTTTCATAGATTGAGATCTGTTCTTGGGAATGGCATTCAGTACTGGCGCTGGAAGGAGGCAGAGGCAGTTTTCAAGAACTGATTGTGCCTAAGACCCCTTGTCAAAGGGCTCGCTCTAGTTCCAGTTGACGGAGGCCCTGTGGTGAGAAGTGACCCTTTATTTATCTTGTTGTCTGTGTAAAGGATAGCAGAAACAGTGGGAAATCGTGTTACATAAAAACCATGCAATGGAAAGCTTGTTTGGATCAGTCCAACAGACTGACTTACCACCTGACCTGTTCTTTAGAGGTGTCTAAAGGCCAGCAACATTGATTTCCACGTCAAGACTCATAACTCCTGGTACAAGTGACTCCCCTGAGAATTCCCCTTTTGTCCTAGCAAGTGACTAGAGACCTTCAGTGTTGCTGCTCACACTTTGTCACTGATTTAAAAAATATTCAAGGGCTTCCCTGGTGGCGCAGTGGTTGAGAGTCCGCCTGTCGATTTAGGGGACGTGGGTTCGTGCCCCGGTCTGGGAAGATCCCACATGCCGCGGAGCGGCTGGGCCCGTGAGCCATGGCTGCTAGGCCTGCGCGTCTGGAGCCTGTGCTCCGCAACGGGAGAGGCCACGACGGTGAGAGGCCCGCATTCCGCAAAAAAAAAAATCAAGCGTCTCACACAGTGGCATGCAGAATTTAAGTAGATGTTAAATTTATTTTTTTTTAAATTTTGTTACCACATGCTATTCGAAATAAAATGTAGGCAGAAATTCACATGATTTTTTTAAAAGTTGTGATAATTAGCCCTTTCTTCTCCTATATGAAGGAGAATTCTATCATCTTTATGTCATTATAAATTTTATTATCTTTTTATAACTTTTAATTTTATATTGGAGTATAGTTGATTAACAATATTGTGTTAGTTTCAGGTATACAACAGAGTGATTCAGTTATACATATACATGTATCTGTTCTTTTTCAAATTCTTTTCCCATTTAGGTTGTTACAGAATATTGAGCAGAGTTCCCTGTGCTTATACAGTAGGTCCTTGTTGGTTATCCATTTTAAATATAGCAGTGTGACAATGTCAGTCCCAAACTCCCTAACTATCCTTCATTATAAATTATTAATCCTAATAAAATGTGGGAGTTTTTTTGGATGATACTATTTATTTTTGCACAGCTAGGTGCCTTAAGCCAAATGTCTTAAGGGAACAGGCCAAGAATGCTAGGAATATGTGGAAGTGTGGGAACCTCTTCCAGGAACACGTGTGTCCACTGACATATTTATTCCACATTTGAAGTAGACCTCAAACTGAAGCCAATTAATATTTGATAGTATGTGCAGAATTATTTGCTGAGGAGTGATTCCTATTTTTGGCACATGTTCCAGCTTTTCTGTTTTCTGTTTTGCTTTCTCTAAAATGCAGTCAACTAACCTGAGACGCACAGAATTCATCGTAGCCTTCCTTTGCCCGCGGAATAGAAAGTTCGTTCAGCAGAAACGCAAATGTCTCTTATCCCACTTTGTCAGGTTCTCCTTGTCTCTCAGAAAACATCAGTTAGATCTTCTGAGTTTTGGCCAGAAGCTTCACTTGGGGTTTCTCTTGGGTTCTCAGGATGCTCAGGGCTCTTTTCTCTCCTCCTCTTCTAGTCCTGCCGTCTTCTCTCTCCATATAACATAGGAACAGAGTTTATATTTGTAAAAGAAAAACCAATCCATTAATCACTTAAAATGTGACAATGAATAAATCTCCGTCATCTCCTTCCCAACCACCTACTCAGGTGATGGATGACCCCGCGTCATACTTTCTTGAGACAATTGAAAGGATCAGAAAAACCTTCCTACCTTTTATGGTAGAAGAACTGCCCATGGTCCTCTCTAAACCACTTGTGCACTAGACCCTGCCCGCCGTCGCCTGCTGAGGACCACCCCAGCACGCCCCTCCCTCTCTGTGAGATCACTCCCAGCTCTTTCTCCCACATCTCATCTCATCACCCACGTCCCTCTGCATCTCCCCACCATCTCCTCCTCCCCCTTTCAGCAGAACTTCTCCAGTCAGGTGTCTGGATTGCCTGCACTTTCCCTCCAGTTCTCTGCTCAGGCTTCCTTAACTCAAGCTCTTGTTAGTCATCACTAGTCTCCACTTTGGAAAATCCATTGGTCAACTTTCAGTTCTCATCTTCCTGCACTTGACACGGTTGACATCACGTTTCATGAAACGCTGCTTTCTCTGCTTCCAGGAAAACATCCTTTCCTGGATTTTCTCCTAATTTGCTG
Source organism: Monodon monoceros (assembly GCF_005190385.1). Classification (NCBI taxonomy): domain Eukaryota; kingdom Metazoa; phylum Chordata; class Mammalia; order Artiodactyla; family Monodontidae; genus Monodon; species Monodon monoceros. The sequence goes on along the minus strand of NW_021703776.1, from coordinate 10,041,359 downwards.
ATTGCGTCTTGGGCTCTTACCCTGACTCCCCCAGACCTTGAACTGTGGGCTGCCCCAGGGCTCAGACCTCAGTCCTCTCCTCCTGTCTGTACACACATCTCCCCCTTTGTGGTCTCATCCACTCTTACGACTACAAAAACATCTGTAGGTAGTGGCTCCCACGTTTCTATGTCCATTTCAGACCTTTCCCCTGAACTCCAAACTTGAATCCAGCTCCTGCTTGAGATCTCCAGTAAGATGCCTAATAAACACGTCACATTTAAACTCTCCAGCTGGCATCCCCATCTGCTCGCCAACCTCCTCTGGTCACAGTCTCCCTGGTGTCAGTTGACGGCAATTCCATCCTTCCTGTTTCCCAGGCCAAAAACTGTGGAGTCATCCTTGACTCATCCTTTCTCTGCACCCCACATCCAAACCTCTATCCTCAAAAATAGATCATTTTTCAGAACGTCCACAGCTACCCACCCTGGCCATCAGCATCTCTCCTCTGATTACTGTAACAGCTTCCTAACTGCTCTTCCTGTTTCCACCTTTGGCACATATGGCTACACATCCACCAGCATGTACCTTTTCAAACCTAATCTGGAGCATGTCGCTTCTCTGGTTGAGCCTCCCATGGCTCCCAAAGCCTTTTCAGTGGCCTACGAAGCCCTGCATGATCTGGCCCCCTTTCCTTGCTTACTCTGCTCCAGCCACATGGGCCTCCTTGCTGTCCCTCCCACACTCCAGGCCTGCCTGCCTGCCTGCCTGGGGGTTTCTTGCTTGGTCTCCCCTCTGCCCCGGATGCTCTTTCCCCTGATGTTCAGGTGGCCTGTTTCCTCTCCTCCTCAGACACCACCTCCAGGAGGTCTTCCCAGACCACCCCATTTAAAATTGAAACTACCCTCACTCCCTTTCCCACCTTGTCTTTCTCTGCAGGCCTCATCCCTTTCGAATATGGTCTATAATTTATTTAATTGTCTTACTTATGGTCTCTCCTCCATGAGAATTTAAGCTCTGAAGGCAGAGGTTTTTCTCTGTTGTTTGCTGCTTTATCTAGTATGCCTAGCACAGTAGGCACTACCAAAATTAGTTGCATGAATGAATAAATCCAACGGTTTTCAGTGATTAAGAACGAGGAAACGGGTGTAGAGGCAAATTTTATTCCTTTGAGTTGGGTTTAGCCTACATTTCCTACTCATTTATCTCAGATGCAACATTTGCAGTGGGCTCAAGGTGCAGGTATTCGATCTGAGGTCTAAATAAGGGCACTTTCTTTCCAGCTGAGGGGACTCTGTGCTAATGAACTAAGTTTCATTTTCATGAACTCATTTTGAAGAGCAGGACAGTCTTAGGCTTTTGTAGTGTTGCCTTTTTCTTCCTTCCTTCCTTCCTTCCTTCTTTCCTTCATTCCATCCTCCCTCCCTCCCTCCCTCCCTCCCTCTCTCTCTCTCTCTCCCTCTCTGTCTCTTCCTCCCTCCCTCCCTCCCTCCCTCCCTTCCTTCCTTCCTTCCTTCCTTCCTTTCTTCCTTCCTTTCTTTCTTTCTCTACTTAATATATGAGACAAATGCTAAAATAAACATTTGTGTAAGTACTAGCAGCAAAATGCTTCTTTGTATCCTTATTTTTTCTGGTGTGGGAGGGATTATCTCCCGCTTTCAATTAAGTTGAAAAAAGCATTTCAAAAAAACTGTGATTAGTTCATCACCAGAACCCCTGGACTTCCACTAGATCGTGTCTGACACCCTCAAAGGCTTTCCCACTGATGTAGAACAAACTGCAGGTCTTTTCAGTGGTCCTGTACCACCTGCCCCTGCTCACCTCTGCTCTAGGGCTCTTTTCTTTGTTCACTGTATGTGGCCTCACTAGTCTTCATTCAGCTCCTTGAACTGTCAAGAAATCCCATCTCCTGCATCTCCACCCGTGCTCTGCTTCTGCCTAGAAAAGCATCCCCTTCCTGGTTTACCTCGTTCCTTTGCTCTCAGGTCTCAGATGATGTGTCACCTCTGCAGAGAGGTCTTCTCTGCCACTGTCTCCAAGGTATCCCTCATCGTGATTCTCTTAGAGCAACTGATCTTCCTCCTTTGTGGCACATTGCAATTCCTGAGTGTATATTTACGTGTGTGTTTATGTTTATGTTATGTTTTATAGCTTGGGGAGGGCTTCACTGCCTTCCCTAAGCTATAAGTTGCCTGATGATGGGGCCATGCCTGTGGTGTTCAGCCGTGTAAACCCAGCAGCTGGGTGACTGTCACAGTGGATGCTCACTGGGCACTTTCCCTTGATCATGAGTCACCAGCACTCCCTCCACTGGGTGTGCACAGCCCATCAGGGATGCAGAAGAGAAGATCAAAGTGGGGTGGGAGTGCATCCAATACAGAAAGGGAGTGGTGAGTGCAAGAACTCTGGCTCCTGGGATGAGTCTATCCCAGATGCTGGGTCAGGACTGGGCCTCTCTCCCCCCTCTCCCCCGCGGGGACAGATGCTTAAAGGAGAGCACGCCTCCTGTGGCTGACACCCCCAGCAATAGAGCCCACCTTGCTTGCTCTTTCATTGATGAACTGTAGTTCCTAGTGCCTGTAAATACAAGGAGACAGGTTTCACAAATTTAACCAAGTAGTATAAGAGCACACTCAGAAGACTTCTGGGAGAAGGTGCAACCAATCATGCTAATTCTAGTAAAATGAGAAAGCCAGTGCCCCCTCTCTGGTATCTGAACTGGGTCATCATTTCACTTCACGTGACATCTTGGTTCATTCCTTTTACATCTTAATTGTCAGAAAGACCATAAACACCAAAACCTGAGGACCCTGAAATTCTTGAAGGAAAAAAAAAAAAAACCCAGCCAACTAGTTTCCGGATTTGAGGAACAGGCAGAAGGCAGGTGAAAGGGGGAAGAAAAGCCCGTTAGAGGAAGACTGGACATGTAATCCAAGTGCTGGGCTTTCACGCATCGTTGATGCAGTATTTTCTTTGTCGCATTTAAGATTGCTGACGGCTCTGAGATTCTGGGATCCCAGGCTGAGAGCATGGAGAATGGGGGATTTCTGACCCTCTTCTCTCGCGCCGGGATAGATGTGGCTGCTCCTTCTGCACAGCATTTCTGCACCTTCTGTCTGACCAGCTGCCAGACCCTCCCCCGACTGAGAGAATAGCAAAGAGTGATCTTGAGAGTCTCTTCCCAAGCCTTTGGCCCCCTCCGCGGCAGAAAGCTCCAGCTGAATAACTGGCATCGTGCATCACCATCTCAGGCTCAGCTCTGATCAGTGCATCTCATGCTCCCTGACTCCCGGCTTCCTGTTTCCTATAGAACAAGTCCCTCCCCTTAGCTTGGTCTCCAGGCTCTCCACCACCTGTTCCAACAACAGCTGACATTGACAGGACACCTGCTGGGTACCAAGCTCTATACATTAGCCCTAATTTTCAAACAACCTTATCAGGGAAATAGGATTTTTTCCCCATTTAGAGGTGGAAAACGTGCTCTTCAGGATGATAAATAACTCATATGCTACAGAAATAGTAAGTGTAGAGATGGAATTTAAACCCAGGTTGGACTCCAACATCAGCTCTTTCAAGTTCGCAGCTCCCTTCACAGCCTCAGCTCTTGAGCTGTACCTGTCTGCTCTCCCTCCAACACACCGCACTCTACCAGCCAAACTGCTCACTGTGTCTGTTCTAGGTCTGCCTGCCAAACGTGGCTCAGACCACATCCTGCACGTGCAGTGTATTCAAAGCCCTGCCCCACCAACCCCTGTGTCCGTCCTTCAAGGCCCAACACGTATGACACCTCCCCCTATGGAGCCTTCCGTGATTTCCTCTGTATCCCATCCTTTCCCTTCCAGCTATCATTGAACACTGTGACTTCTCTACTGCTGTCTGCCCCAGATTATGGTAGTGTGATTACGTAGTTATGTGTTTAATGTCTACTGCTAGATTGAGGGACCTTTATTTAAAGCAGGAGCCACGTCTTGCTCAGCTTAGATACCCCACATCCCTCTCATGGATGTTTGCGCGTCTCTCATGCCCTTCTAGACGGGATGCCTGATGGCCACACCCCGCCAATCTGCAGGCACATCACCTCAGCAAACAGAGTGGGAGGGGTGTAAAGGCAGGTGGTGTGACAGGTCATACGCTCACAAAGTGACGCTGCTGCACCACATTCTGTCTGGCTGATTTCACTGATAAGCTGAGATCTTCCTTCCCTGGCTGCCAACCAGACCTCGGGAAGCTGTCAAGAAGGGTCAGAACTGCTTCCCTTACAGTTACTGTCTACCCCCCGCTGATGTGCTTCTTTCCTGGTTTTCAGTGCTCTTGAGCATCTCGAATCCAACCACTTGCCCACCCCAGAGCACAGCAAGAGTCATCGTGGAGGCCCACATACCATATGGTTAAACATTTGGAAGTTATAAAGCTAGCTGCAAATGGTTCAATATAAGAAAATGAATGAATATTATTCAATGTATGTTTTAAATTGTTAAGTAAAATAAATATCAAATTTATATCAAAGTTATCTCAATAGAGCTGATTTTAAAACTCTCAAAAATTCATTACATTTCATTAAATAGTTTACAAGGCCATCTGCCATTCTAGCCTTTAATGGTTATCTAATTGCCAACGGAAAGAATCATATCGTGCTTCACACACGTTATATCTAGAAAAGAAGTTCTCACAGTATGGTCTGGTTGACCCCAAGGAGTCCTCAAGAGCCTTTCAGGGGGTCTGTCAGGTCAGTACTAATTTCATAGTGATATCAAGACTTTTTTTGCCTTTTTTACCTCACTTCTCTCATATGTGCTCTGGAGTTTTTCAAAAGTTTCATTATGGATATCAGCAGTCTAAAGTCAGAATCAGGCATGAGAATCCAACTGTCTTCTATTACTCCAGACCTTAAAAAGAGTAGCAAAAATGTAAAATGCCACAGTTTCCACTATGTTTTAATTTTGAAACATATAATTATTTTGCATAAAATGTTATCCATGTTAATTTAAGTTTGTTATTGTTGTTTTAATGAGTTAATACATATACTTAAATATTTTTCAGTCTTAATTTCATATATAATATGATAAATGTTGATAGGTATAGCCCACATAAATAAAAGTCCTTTGGGTTCCTCAACAATATTTGAGGGTGTAAAGCGATCTTGAAACCAAAATACAGAACTGTTGAATTAGAGCTACAAGAATACCATTTTAAAAGTAATAGGTATTGTTTAATGATGTGAATATCCCACAGATTCTAACCTACTAGGTCCTGAGACCTCTAGGACACTGAATTGGAACAGGAAGAGAAGCAAGAGCTTGACCCTGCTGGGAAAGGATCCTTTATTATGCAACAATCTATGTTCTTTATGCTCTCTGAGAGATACATTTGACAAGTTAATGAAATCTTCTTCACCTCTTATCTGAGCACTGCCCTGTTCAAATCCTCCCCAAAGCAGAGGCTACTTCCGGGTCAGCAGTGGAACAACCACCCACCCCCTTCCTGGTGCTCAGACACAGCGGCTGCCCTTAGAGTGAAGGACCTGGGGAGTACAGGTGGGGAGCATGTCCCTGGGGTCTAGGGTCCCCAGCAGTAGGGACTCTCCTGTGTTTGGGACTTGTGGCTTCTCTAAAGCAGAGTCCCAAGACTCAGAGCCTTTCTTTTGGGTCTGCAGGCTTGCCTACTTACAGGTCATCTTACTGTGAGAAGTGGGAGGACTGTTTTCCCCAGAATCTGAAATAATTTTCATTCTATTCTGAATTAAACAATAACTTTATGAGATACATTCACAAGCACTATTCCATTTTCTTCCCACCTGAGAAGTCATAGTATTTATGTTTTGATATTACAAATGAGGAAATGGAGGAGGTAAGAGAGTAAGAGATTTGCCCAAGATTGCAAGTCTAGCAAGTGGTAGAGCAAGGACCTTAGCAGCCTTTATCATTCAGAATCTTGAAGGGCTCTGATCTTATTCAAGCTGTGTTTTATTCACATTTGTCTTTTTTGTGTATGGATTTTTTTTCTTGTTTTAAGGCTCTGATTTTTATTTAAATTTATTAAACTTAGTTATATGAACTTAGTATAATTTTTTGTTACAAAATGAGCTGGCTCTTTTTAAAAAGAGCAGGTTTACCAGTAACTGGGAATTGCTGGGAAAATATTTATAGACATAGTGTAATTAATTCTTTGAGCCTTCAAGACAATGGCAGGGGATGGGGTTCAGGGAAGGGAAATAGGTTGTTGTGAGAGCTTCCCAGGATTAGATGTTTAGACAAACTGAATCAGAGTCTCACATGGGGAGCTTTGAAAAAGTGGGATACCCAGGCCAATTAAGTTCGAATATCTGGGGGGTGGGAGCCAGGTATGAGCTCCTTAGGCTACTCCAAGTGCTTTCTGGATTGACAGCCAGTGGACTAGAAAGTCAAGAAACATCCCTGCAAAGATCACTGGGGTTCCCTGAAGTTCACAAGTCATATGCTGCTTGGATTCTAACTACTTATTGGAAGTACAGTCAGGAATGAAGTTACTCAGGGTCACAAAAAATAAAGGACTCAGAGTAGGCTGGAGAAAAAAAACAAAAAAACCCCAGCAAATACTGTGGCAGCCAACTTTAATCTCTTTAATCCCAGGAAAATGATTAGACGTGGAAGAATAGGTCGCACTGAAAGCACCAGGAATCCAAATTGGCAAAGGTCAGTGGTCTAAATGCAAGAACTGGGGAGAGGTTTCTTAGTCTGTGGTCTGTAAGTCTATACTTACACCCTGCAAATTAATGAGAGAGCACAGAGGTGGGATGACAGAGGCCTTGAACCTGTATCCAGGAGGGAAAGGACAGACCAAGGGCAAATATATCATTGCCCTTGGTTCCAAGGGAAGACCCTGAGGAGTGGGGGGGGGGGGGGGCAGGGAGGGCAGGTAGAGAAGCAAATTGAACAGAGATGGGATGAGAAATCAGCACAGTCCAAACAGGCTGCACTGGCGCTGACTGCATCACAAATTATGAAGCCCAGTGATGATGCTGCCAAGACCGACCTGTCCTGCAGCCCTGGGGAGCCCTTAGGACGCCTTCCTTTAGACTGCAGCTTGGTTGGGTCCTCTGAAGAGTGTAGCACAGCAGGAAGGCTGGCTGTGGCATTTTCTGCTCTTGCTTCCTTTCTCCTGATTGTTCAGTTGATCACAGCTCAGTTTCTGCCCTGGAAAAAGTAAAGTCAGTTTCATTGTACATTTATATTTATATTATTTGTATATTTATGTATTTCATTATATGTATATTTATAAATATTTAAGAATATTTAGCAAAAATGTCAACAAATTGTAGGCTCTCAGAAATTGTAGCTACTGTTTTTTCATTACTACTCCTATTGGCAGATACACAGAGCTTCTGTTTGGCACTCTTGAAAGGTTTCATATCCAATAGAAATCCAAACTGACGCCCCTAAGAGGAGCATCACTAACCATCCTCACCCAGAATCACACCGTTTAGCTCTGCTGGATAGTTGTGGTGTTCTGGCTGCTTATTACAATTAGAAGGTCATGGACAGGGTTTAGAAGATTCCATGATGCTGCATAAATGCCTGCCGTGAAGAACCGTGAACTTCCTGGGGTGGTCCTTTAACGTCTCCATACTAATTAAATGGGAAAGACAATAGATCTGCAAAGGATTTACAACCATGATGGTAGTAACACTCATTTATTTACCCACTCAAAAGTTATTGAGTGATTTGCTGTGTCCCGGGCAGCAGGGAGATACAGGAGTGAACAAAACAGTCCCGGCTCTCAGGAAACATGCCTTGTCATGGAACAAGGTGGACAATGGACAAATGGATGCATATTTGTTGGTCAGCAGTGTTAAATGCTATGAAGAGAGCGCAGGGGGAAGGGGAAAGTGAGTGAATGTGGGAAAAGGATGGTACTTGCTGCAGGGAGATTAGGGACGAGCATATGAGTAGGTGATGAGTGATGTTGGAGGGGAGCCCTGAGGGAAGGGAGATGGAGAGGTGTAGATCCTGGAGGAAGAGTGTCCTGGCTGAGAGAGCAAGAAGGGTAGAGGCCCTGTGTCACAGCTGTGATTGGTGGGCTGGAGGAACAGTCATGAGGCCGGGGCTGCTGGAGCCCAGGGAGGAGGGGAAGGATGGAAGCTGAGGTTGGGGACTTAGGGTGGGAGGATACATCACGGAAGCCCTGAAGCTGTGGTAAATGTTTTGGATTTAAACTGTGGTAGAAGGAAACTGTGGAGGGTTTGGCAGAAGGAGACGTGATCCGATTTAAATACATCGTTTAAAGCTTGCTCTGGCTGTTGAGTGGGAAATAAAATGTCAGGTGGAAGGAGAGGGACCCATTAGTCTGAAGGAGACCCTGGCAGCTGAAGTTAAGAAGATGGCAGTTGGGGGACAGGCTGAGAAGTTGCCGGTGGCAGGGCCTGTTCTGAAGCGAGCATTGTTGTGATTTGTGCTGAGCTGGATCGGAGGTGTGAGAGGGAGAGGGAAGGATGCCTGCAGGTGTTCAGCCTGAGCACCTGGAATAATGGAGTCACCATCTCCTGAGATGCAGAAGAGCAGACCAGGGGCTGGGTTGGCCAAGAACTTGTGTTTGGACATACTGTGCTTGAGATGCCTATTAGAGATCCAGGAAGGTGTAGCTGCTTGGAAGGGGAGACCCACCAACATTAAGCGGATGGTTTTCTGCATGTTACACATGGGGACGTTCTCCCCAAGTCTCTTCTCATGGGGAGTGTTGTATTAACATCTCTCTCTTAGGGCTTACACAGCTGAAACCACTGGGACTGAGCTTCGTCAGTGAAGGGAGGGGTGGGGGATTAGTGGACAGGCCGTAGTGAAGGCTGATAGATGCTAGAGTCCCAGGATCTCCGGCAAATTACACGCATGGAGGTGACACTGTCAGAATCTGGGGGAAGAGCAGGGAGGGGGGAACAGGGTGCCCATATGTATTTGGAAAAAAAATCCCCAGGGAGTTCTGATAGTATTTCTCTTGCTTGCTATTTTTCTGGGAACATTGTGATAAAGTTTTCCAAATCTTCTTCTTGATGAGAAAATATGCAGTGTATTTGGAGTAAATGGAAGTTTAGCTGGGAAAGGAAATACACAGACTAGAAATCGAGGAGTCGCAAGCCCGAGGTCCGAGGCTCCACGTTGCTGCTCTTTGTCTCTGGGACCCCAGGCAAGTGCCGCCCTCCGAGCCCAGCTCCTCCTCTGATGGGGACTCTGATCTGTCTCCCTGGCCACCACCACCGGGAGAGTTTTTAGAGATGATGGCTGAGGAGGCCTCTTATAAGTTGGCAAATGCTGTGTGAAAGATTGCTATTTCTATTCACCCACCTCTTCTATCAGACTGGTTTGGCTAGAAGTTCATGGTCATCCCGTTACCATCCACCCTTCCTGAAGAATGTGTAATGGCATGTTCTTCCCCATCGGAGATAATGAATCCCAAAGACAAACTCGCTTGCCTACATTCAAGGCTCCCCAAATCTGGCCGCAGCCTGTCTCTCCCGCCTTATCCTCACCTTCCAACTAGGTCAATATCCCGCTGTGCTGGGCTTGATCGGATGTCCGCTTCACATGGGTGGGGCTTTCTGTCTCTTTAGTTCACTGGTTTATCCCATTGCCCACAATAGCGCTGGCTAGTAGCAGGCATTCAACAAATATTGTCCAATGAAGGAATGGGGTGCAGTCTCCCAGTAATGCTCTTCCTGTGTGAATGGTAGCACCACCCAGTGGGGTTGGGTTCTAGCCCCTTTCTGAGACCTCCTTGATGTTCTCACTTGCCACGAGGTCATGGGCTAGAGCAGAAGAGAAGCAGAACCTGGAGACAGTTATTAAACCACTGTTGATATATCAGGCATGTGCAGGATTGATGGGGCCCACAGGTGGTACAGGGGAGGTAGGTGGGAAGGTCATAATGTCCAGAGCCCATAGTGACAACTGGCAGGTCCATGCAGGCAGAGTATCCTTGAAACCCAACAAGGAGTAACCGGTGTGTGAAGCACAGAGGGAGCCTAGGAGGCCGCATTTGGGGATCCAGGCTGGCTGTTGACATGGTAGAGGTCTGAGAGCTGATGGTGAGACTGAACTTCCCTGTCCAGGGAGAATGGCAGGACAAGACAGGGACCCAGTTCCAGAGGTTAAAGGAGAGGGATGAGGTTTCCATCAAGACAAGAGGTAAGAATACTCAGTAGTAACATGTACCATTGCCAGGAGCCCCCCTCGACCCAGTACCTCGCCTCAGTTCTCTTTACTTCTTATAACCATCCAGGATAGTTGTCCAGCTGGTGAAACTGATGCTCAGAAAGGAAGGAAACATTAGGACTCTCTGGCTAAGCATAGCTGGCTTATGACCGCATCAGTAGTCAGTGATACAGCCACTGCTTTGCACAGGTGTGTCCTGATCCAAAGCAAGTGCTCTTTCCTCTGTATCTCATGTGGCTCCAGGGAACCAGCCACGGTCACAGGGGGCCAAGGTAGAGATAAGCTACAAGACCAACCAAAGCCCAGTTAATAAGCAGGTCACAAGGTCACAGCAGAATAGAAGCAAATTGGAATTCACGCTGCGTCACCAAAGTTCCCCTCTAAGGACTAAGCACAGGGGTGGCCCAGAGCCTGAGAGGGAGCTCGGTACCACCAGCAGCAAGAGGAGGGCTGGAGGACAGAGCCAGGCAGGTTGTGAGCTTGGATGACACCCTCCTCCACCCAGCACTCCCCACACCACCCTGCACTCCTCTGTGACTTTACCATGAATGCAAGGAAACATTTTCCAGGGAGTTGTGGGCGCTTTGCTTTCAGCTCAGCTCTTTTGATGGTACAAGGCAAACTCTGGATGTTTGTATCAAATAGTGCTCCGTTGCTGGCATCTGCACCTTCCCAAAGTCCAGTCCTAAACCTTGGGCATCACATGCTTTAGGGCGCTCTCAGATCTAAATGTGTTTTCTGGTGTGGCAGTGGGATTTTGTTTCTCTTAGTTAGAAACAACTTTAAGTGCATTATATAACCTTTAAACCCAGAGGGAAAAAGTCTAACATACATTAAAGGAGAAACCTCTCGGTGCCAGCTGGCCAAAACTTACTGCTGCATCGCCTGTGGCCTCAGATGCTCTAGTATTTCCACATGTCCGTCACCTCTCTTTGAGAGCAACGTGCACACCCACACGGGTGACCACAACAGGAAAAACCTTCAAGACAAGGGCAACAGTCCTACAACCAGCCTTTCTGGGGCTTGGGAGCGGGTGGTGGGAGGGAGGGTATTTCTGAGAGACCATTTTCTGGGCAGAGAGAAGTGGAGTGACTCAGAGAAATCCTAGGGGATTGGCTGCCACTGTTGCTGTAAAACTAGCTCCTTCCAGTCCCACAGGAAGCAGTCTTATATAAGGCCAAGCAAACACAGAATATTCCCTTTTCTAACACCTGGCTCCTTAATCCACATCCCAGTCCAATTCTGGCTGTGGCAATGACTCTCTGAGGAGAAGAAGGTCAGGTCTTGTTTTGCTGAGTCAAATGAAGCTTGGAGAGAGCCAGTGATTTGTTTAGGATCACACAGCAGGTAGAAGAGTATTTATGCCCAAGTTTGACTTCAGAGACATTTGCCCCCAATCCCTTGCCTTTATACTACTGGGAAGGATGTTCCCTTGCCCTGCCATCCTAGATGCTGGCAGCAGGACTGACTGAAGACCATACGAGCACTGGACCCAGATCAGCCCCCTCTTGGAGGTGAGGCTTTCCATAGAATACAGGGAAGACCAGAGGACAGGAGGTGGCCAGAGGCAAGAGTGAGGCTGGGTGATTAATGGAGGAGGTTGTCTACATAACACATATATTTTCCAGCCCCTCTGAAGACTCTCAAATCAAGCTTTGTTTCTATCCAATTATCTCTCCATCTCATAGCCCTAATCAATAGTTCTTACATCACTGTGGTGAGAGAAAAACAAGTGATGGTAAGCCCATTCATACCAGACAAACAAAAAAAGATTCACTAAATTGGTTTTAAATATTAATGGCATCTGTGACATCACTATATTGTTTTTAATTATTTTTAAAATCTCAAATCTATAAACAAAATGCTGCTTTTGACTTGAATATTTTCACTGATATGTGGTCATGCCAGCTTAACTAGCATTACTTATAATAGAGAAAAATCAGAGCAATCTAAGTTTCTAAAAATAGAATTTGTGTGATAATTATTATAAATATATATGTGTTAAAATATTGTAGTTATTAAACTTTATATGATATATTTTTCATAACAAGGGGAAATTCTTATGTACTGTAATAATTAAACCTAAAAAGCAGAATACAAAAAAGACTCAATAGTTTTCCAGGGAGGACCTCCAAGATGGTGGAGGAGTAAGATGTGGAGATCACCTTCCTACCCACAGATACATCAAAAATACATCTACATGGGGAACAACTCCTACAGAACACCTACTGAACACTGGCAGAAGACTTCAGACCTCCCAAAACGGTCTTGGTGCTCCGGCCGGGTGTCAAGCCTGAGCCTCAGAGTGGGAGAGCTGAGTTCAGGATATTGGACCACCAGAGACCTCCTGGCCCCATGTAATATTAATTGGCAAGAGCTCTCCCAGAGATCTCCATCTCAACACTAAGACCCAGCTCCACTCAATGACCAGCAAGCTCCAGTGCTGGACACCCCATGCCAAACAACTAGCAAGACAGGAACACAACCCCACCCATCAGAAGAGAGGCTGCCTAAAATCATACTAAGTTCACAGACACCCCAAAACACACCACCGGACATGGTCCTGCCCACCAGAAAGACAAGATCAGCCTCATCCACCAGAATACAGGCACCAGTCCCCTCCACCAGGATGCCTACACAAGCCACTGAACTAACCTTACCCACAGGGGGCAGATACCAAAATCAACGGGAACTATGAACCTGCAGTGTGCAAAAAGGAGACCCCAAACACAGTAAGTAAAGCACAATGAGAAGACAGAGAAACATAGAGCAAATGAAGGAGTAAGGTAAAAACCCACCAGACCAAACAAATGAAGAGGAACTAGGCAGTCTACATGAAAAAGAATTCAGAGTAATGATAGTAAACATGATCCAAAATCTTGGAAATAGAATGGAGAAAATACAAGAAACGTTTAAAAAGGACCTAGAAGAACTAAAGAGCAGAGAAACAATGATGAACAACACAATAAATAAAATTTAAAATTCTCTAGAAGGAATCAATAGCAGAATAACTGAGGCAGAAGAACAGATAAGTGACCTGGAAGATAAAATAGTAGAAATAACTACCATAGAGCAGAATAAAGAAAAGGGAACAAAAAGCATTGAGGACAGTCTCAGAGACCTCTGGGACAACATTAAATGAACCAAAATTCGAATTACAGGGCTCCCAGAAGAAGAAGAGAAAAAGAAAGGGACTGAGAAAATATTTGAAGAGATTATAGTTGAAAACTTCTCTAATATGGGAAAGGAAATAGTCAAGTCCAGGAAGCACAGAAAGTTCCATACAAAATAAATCCAAGGAGAAACATGCCAAGATACATATTAATCAAACTATCAAAAATTAAATACAAAGAAAAAATATTGAAAGCAGCAAGGGAAAAGCAACAAATAACGTACAAGGGAATCCCCATAAGGTTAACATCTGATCTCTCAGCAGAAACTCTGCAAGCCAGAAGGGAGTGTCAGGACATATTTAAAGTGATGAAAGGGAAAAACCTACAAGCAAGATTACTCTACCCAGCAAGGATCTCATTCAGATTCAACAGAGAAATTAAAACCTTTACAGGCAAGCAAAAGTTAAGAGAATCCAGCACCACCAAACCAGCTATACAACAAATGCTAAAGGAACTTCTCTAGGCAAGAAACACAAGAGGAGGAAAAGACATACAATAACAAACCGAAAACAATTAAGAAAATGGTAATAGGAACATACATATCAATAATTACCTTAAATGTAAATGGATTAAATGCTCCAACCAAAAGACATAGACTGGCTGAATGGATACAAAAACAAGACCCATATATATGCTGTCTATAAGAGACCCACTTCAGACCTAGGGACACATACAGACTGAAAGTGGAGGGGATGGAAAAAAATATTCCATGCAAATGGAAATCAAAAGAAAGCTGGATTAGCAATTCTAATGCCAGAAAAAATAGACTTTAAAATAAAGACTATTACAAGAGATGAAGAAGGACACTACATAATGATCAAGGGATCAATCCAAGAAGAAGATATAACAATTGTAAATATTTATGCCCCAACATAGGAGCACCTCAATACATAAGGCATGTGCTTTCAGCCATAAAAGGGGAAATCGACAGTAACACAATCATAGTAGGGGAATTTTACACCCACTTTCACCAGTGGACAGGTCATCCAACATGAAAATAAATAAGGAAACTCAAGCTTTAAATGACACATTAAACAATATGGACTTAATTGATATTTATAGGACATTCCATTGAAAAACAACAGAATACACTTTCTTCTCAAGTGCTCATGGAACGTGCTCAAGGATAGATCATATCTTGGGTCACAAATCAAGCCTCAATAAATTTAAGAAAATTGAAATTGTATCAAGTATCTTTTCCAACCACAACGCTATGAGACTAGATATCAATCACAGGAAAAACACTGTAAAAAATACAAACACATGTAGGCTAAACACATGCTATTAAACAACCAAGAAATCACTGAAGAAATCAAAGAGGAAATCAAAAAATACCTAGAAACAAATGACAATGAAAACACAATGACCCAAAACCTATGGGAAGCAGCAAAAGCAGTTCTAAGAGGGAAGTTTATAGCAATACAATCCTACCTCAAGAAAGAAGAAAAATCTCAAACAACCTAACCTTACATCTAAAGCAATTAGAGAAAGAAGAACAAAAAACCCCCAAAGTTCGCAGAAGGAAAGAAATCATAAAGATCAGATCGGAAATAAATGAAAAAGAAATGAAGGAAACAATAGCAAAGATCAACAAAACTAAAAGCTGGTTCTTTGAGAAGATAAACAAAATTGATAAACCATTAGCCAGACTCATCAAGAAAAGAAGGGAGAAGACTCAACTCAACAGAATTAGAAATGAAAAAGGAGAAGTAACAACTGACACTGCAGAAATACAAAGGATCATGAGAGATTACTACAAGCAACTATATGCCAATAAAATGGACAACCTGGAAGAAATGGACAAATTCTTAGGAAAGCACAACCTTCTGAGACTGAACCAGGAAGAAATGGAAAATGTAAACAGACCAATCACAAGCACTGAAATTGAAACTGTGATTAAAAACCTTCCAACAAACAAAAGCCCAGGACCAGATGGCTTCACAGGGGACTACTGTTGAACATTTAGAGAAGAGCTAACACCTATACTTCTCAAACTCTTACAAAATATAGCAGAAGGAGGAACACTCCCAAACTCATTCTACAAGGTCACCATCACCCTGATACCAAAATCAGACAAAGATGTCACAAAAAAAGAAAATGACAGGCCAATATCACTGATGAACATAGATGCAAAAATCCTCAACAAAATACAGGCAAACATAATCCAGCAGCACATTAAAAGGGTCATACACCATGATCAAGTGGGGTTTATCCCAGGAATGCAAGGATTCTTCAATATATGCAAATCAACCAATTTGATACAACATATTAACAAACTGAAGGAAAAAAACCATATGATCATCTCAATAGATGCAGAAAAAGCTTTCAACAAAATTCAACACCCATTTATCATAAAAAACCCTCCAGAAACTAGACATAGAGGGAACTTACCTCAACATAATAAAGGCAATATATGACAAACCCACAGCCAATGTCGTTCTCAATGGTGAAAAACTGAAACCATTTCCACTAAGAGGAGGAACAAGACAAGGTTGCCCACTCTCATCACTATTATTCAACATAGTTTTGGACGTTTTAGCTACAGCAATCAGAGAAGAAAAAGAAGTACAAGGAATCCAAATAGGAAACGAGAAGTAAAACTGTCACTGTTTGCAGATGATATGATTCTGTACATAGCGAATCCTAAAGATGCTACCAGAAAACTACTAGAGCTAATCAATGAATTTAGTAAAGTAACAGGATACAAAGTTAATGCACAGAAATCTCTGGCATTCCTATACATTAATGATGAAAAATCTGAAAGAGAAATTAAGGAAACACTCCCATTTACCCCTGCAACAAAAAGAAAAAAATACCTAGGATTAAACCTACCTAAGGAGACAAAAGACCTGTATGCAGAAAACTATAAGAATCTGATGAAAGAAATTAAAGATGATACAAACAGATGGAGAGATATACCATGTTCTTGGATTGGAAGAACCAACATTGCAAAAATGACTCTATTACCCAAAGCAATCTACAGATTCAGTGCAATCCCTATCAAACTGCCAACGGCATTTTTCACAAAACTAGAATGAAAAATTTCACAATTTGTATGGAAACACAAAAGACCCCGAATAGCCAAAGCAATCTTGAGAACGAAAAATGGAGCTAGGGCAATCAGGTTCCCGGACTTCAGACTGTACTACAAAGCTACAGTAATCAAGACAGTATGGTACTGGTACAAAAACAGAAATATAGATCAACGGAACAGGATAGAAAGCCCAGAGATAAACCCACGCTCATATGGTCTCCTTATCTTTGATAAAGGAGGCAAGAACATACAATGGAGAAAGACACCCTCTTCAATAAGTGGTGCTGGGAAAACTGGACAGCTACATGTAAAAGAATGAAATTAGAACACTCCCTAACACCATACACAAAAGTAACCTCAAAATGGATGAAAGACCTAAATGTAAGGCCTGACACTAGAAATCCCTTAGAGGAAAACATAGGCAGAACACTCTGTGACATAAATCACAGCAAGATCCTTTTTGACCCACCTCCTAGAGAAATGGAAATAAAAACAAAAATAAACAAAGGGGACCTAATGAAACTTAAAAGCTTTTGCACAGCAAAGGAAACCATAAACAAGACGAAAAGACAACCCTCAGAATAGGAGAAAATATTTGCAAATGAAGCAACTGACAAAGGATTAATCTGCAAAATATACAAGCAGCTCATGCAACTCAATATCAAAAAAACAAACAACCCAATCCAAAAATGGGCAGAAGATCTCAATAGACATTTCTCCAAAGAAGATATACAGATTGCCAACAAACACATGAAAGAATGCTTAACATCATTAATCATTAGAGAAATGCAAATCAAAACTACAATGAGGTATCACCTCACACCAGTCAGAATGGCCATCATCAAAAAATCTGCAAACAATAAATGCTGGAGAGGGTGTGGAGAAAAGGGAACCCTCTTGCACTGTTGGTGGGAATGTAAATTGATACAGTCACTATGGAGAACAGTATGGAGGTTCCTTAAAAACTAAAAATAGAATTACCATACGACCCAGCAATCCCACTACTGGGCATATACCCTGAGAAAACCATAATTCAAAAAAAGTCATGTACCACAATGTTCACTGAAGCTATTTACAATAGCCAGGACGTGGAAGCAACCTAAGTGTGCAATGACAGATGAATGGATAAAGAAGATGTGGCACATATATACAATGGAATATTACTCAGCCATAAAAAGAAATGAAATTGAGTTAGTTATTTGTAGTGAGGTGGATGGACCCAGAGTGTGTCATACAGAGTGAAGTAAGTCAGAAAGAGTAACACAAATACTGTATGCTAACACATATATATGGAATCTAAAAAAAAAAATGGTTCTGAAGAACCTAGGGGTAGGGCAGGAATAAAGACACAGACATAGAGAATGGACTTGAGGACACGGGGAGGGGGAAGGGTAAGCTGAGACGAAGTGAGGGAGTGGCATTGACATATAGACACTACCAAATGTAAAATAGATAGCTAGTAGGAAGCAGCCACATAGCACAGGGAGGTCAACTCAGTGCTTTGTGACCACCTAGAGGGGTGGGATAGGGAGGGTGGGAGGGAGACACAAGAGGGAGGGGATATGGGGATATATGTATATGCATAGCTGATTCACTTTGTTATACAGTAGCAACTGTATAGCACAACAATGTAAAGCAATTATACTCCAATAAAGATGTTTAAAAAAAAAGCAGACTACAAAAATGTGTGGTCTCAATTATCTAACAAAATGGATAAAGAGAAATGGAAAGAAATATTGGCAGATGACCACTCTGGTAGCCTCTGAGTGGCTTGGTTATGGGGGTGTGAATTTTTTTTTAATTTTTCATTTAAATTTAATTTTTGTGTGTTTTTCAACATGTTAGCATGAAGGCAAGGTCTGCGGCCCTTAGAAGACACACCCAAATGTTCAGCTCTTGAGGTCAGCAGCGCAGCTGGAATCGGAGGTGGGGCAAGTCCAGCTAAAAGAAGTGCTAGGGACAGTCTCCGCTCTCGTCCACTGCTGGTGCTTTCAGGTCCAGAGCAAACTTTTCCATGTCACTTTCACTTGACAGGTTTATGACCCTTTCGACCACTGTAGATTGAGAAATGAGCCCGGATGTGAACTAAGGCTGGTGAATTCATTTAGAAACGAACCGTTCCAAGGTTCTTCCTGGCACCTCTAAAGAGCAGCCTTCAGGGTGCACTTGGCAGCCTCTGTAGCTCTGCCTCTGGCTGGAAACCGCCTCCTTCTGCATCCTCTGCCTCCTGAAGTCTGATGCATGCCTTCAAGGCACTTAATGCACAGTTGTTAAAATATCCCAATGGCCACCTCCTCCTGGCAGCTTTCCGTGACCACCACCCATTAGAGACAGTGTTGGACCCTTTGGGGGGATGGTTAAATTACAGTTGTCTGAGCCCCACCCCAGTCTGCTGAGTTAGAATCTCTATGAAGTCAGCCCATTTGTTTTATTTTTAGTTTTGTTTTCATCTTGTACAGTCAGATTTTACTGCCTCAGTTATATTGACCAGGGATCATGTCTTAAACAGCTAGCCCAGAGCTTTGCAAAGACTAGATACTCAGTGGATATTGTTAAACAGAATTGAATTATATACGATCAAAGCAAGGGCACAGTTGAGTCCTGGTATTCAAGTCCTTGTCAAAATGCCACAATTACTTTTGTTTATTTCTGACACTTCGTAATCAGCAGATGGAAACGTTAATTATAGAGACTGCTTTTTACCATCTTCCAGATGGTTTTTGCATCCTGTAAAACAGAGGCTATGTGGAGTCGGTCTCCCTTTGCTGTGTGTGGCCAGTATTCTCTAGGGATAGTGCAGCCAAGAAGAGAGATGGTTCCGATCATAGGCAGAAGGAGCCATTCACCAAAATGGTTTGCAAGGCTTTCTAGTCACCAGTCCCAGCAAGGATCCTCCCCATGCCTCCCCCTGCCCTACAGGTAAACATGCCAATTGCTACCCAGATTTCGATGGGTATCCCAAGACAGAGAAGTATTTTCTGAGCTACATGAGGTAGTTACATTGGGTTTGGCTCTAAGCATCCTTCTTCAGTGTGTTGATAACATGTCCATTGAAACACATATAAAATAGAGTCACGAGAAAGCAGTGCTTGCAGTATTTTTCTTAAAAACCTAAATTGGGTAGGACTTAAAGTACGTGTCCTGGATCCTCTATATTATGTTTGGGCAGGCACCATTCTCCCTGTCAGGAAGACCCATCCTACTCCGGCCCTGCATTTGTGTTTCTTCTTGGCAACACTTACTTTGGCAGTTGGGGAGATAAGACTGCAGAGAATACCCTGGGCCGTTGTTAATTTTTCATACGAGTGTGACCTGGCTTTCCAGGGCAGATATAAGCCGTAGTTATACTCTGATTCATTTTCCAGTGTTTGACACGTTCATTTGTTGACTGAATGAATAAATAAATGAAGATTGTCTGGGAAATGCAGTCTTAGCAGTTTAATGCCACACTGACGTGTGGCTTTAACGACCTTGGAGTAATTTTAATGAAGAGTAAAATGCTGGCCTCTGATGGGTGGGTCATAATTAAGCTGCTGACATGGAGTGTGTCATCTTCCCAGGACTAGTGGGGATGAGACTGTTGCCTGCAAAGAACAAAGCTAACATCTTGGAAATGGATGCGTTTAAGACTCATTACCATGAGTCTTTCTTCCTCAGAACTAATGTTTACCATGTGGTGCTTTCTTCCTTAGAACTAAGGTTTCGTCTTGAACAGCCTTTCAGAAACCTGAATTACTTCATTTTTTTCATTTTCCTTTTAATTCCGCTGTCTCTTGGGTCTTTGCACAAAAGCTTAATGAGCAGTTTGAATGGTAACCCAGGCAGATGACAGATTCTCTGTCGCTGCCGCCCCACGAAGTGAGAGCTGTGTCGGCTGCTCCCACATCCCTGGAAGGATACAAAACTTTCATCTCTGATGTTTTCTGCCTGCAGGGTAAAATGGAAAATTAGAGATGTTATCTGAATAATTAATTCCAGCCTCAAATGAAAAAAAATTCTAAAATATCTAGACCATTGAGACTTCTGAGTTTCTATTTGTCCGGGTGTAGGAGGCTTGTCTTTTAAGTAATTGAAATGGCAGTGAGTGCCCTGGAATATATTACCATATCATTGAGACCCTCAACTTCTAGGCGTCAGCTTCAGAGTGAAAACTGTCTTAGCCAGTTGATAATCATCTAGTTTGCCTTCTGGTGATGGCTATAGAGAGTCAAATTAACTTGTATTAAATTTTATGTAAACCCATACCATACTATTGAGCAAAGATTCCCCCAGGAACTGGTGGGACAGGCAGTGGCGTTTGTCATTCATTGTGGCAGCTGCATCTTTTCTGTATCACAGACAAGCTCAGGTGATGGTCCCAGACATCCAAGAGAAAGAGATGACTATGAGAAAATCATTCCTTTTCTCGAGTCTGTAAAACTGAAAATAGTCTCTAAAATCCCCAGCAGACTACAGCTCTTGCCCATGAGTTCAAAGGCTCCAAGCTGCCTCGATTCATTGTCCCTTCTCTTTAGTTCTGAAAAATCCAAAAGATTAATTGGCATGACAAAAAAGTCAGAAGGGACTTTCTGTGGAGGCTGTTCAAGAATTTCAGTAGCGAAAAAAAAAAAAAAAGAATTTCAGTAGCGAGTGTGATGTGAGCATGTTTAAGAGGTAGTAGCTAAGTTTCTTTTCTCCGCTGGATTGATTTTCCTCCCAATCATTTCATCATAAATTACTGAAGATACACCTAATTCCTTTTTAGTAGCACCAGCTGTCTCTTATTTCCTTCTTCTTCCACAGATAACCCTTGATTTAAGCCATCTCTGCCGGTCCTCGTCTTATAGCCTGGGTGCTGAGTTGGTGCAGCCTGCAGTGGATAAGAGAATGAGTGACAGCTAGAATTGGAATTGAGTAATGTGGGCTACAAATATCACAGGAGTGGCCACAAGAATGACAAGGAAGGAACTTGGGAAGGAATGTATTATCCAGGATATGAACTGCCTTTTTCACTTCTCAAGGGAGGCAGAGGGAGGGACATGAAACAGAAATAAAGAGAGATCAGATGCATTTCATTTATATTGCCAAATGCTATTTACGTTTTACTCTTCACTTCTGCCCTAAGTTGTCTTGCAAAAGTGGTCTTAGGTATTGAATTTATATCAGGTCTGGATGTGTTCTTCCTGGGCATGCTGATAAGAGAAGCAAAGAGCTGCTGCTGGCTCAATTCCTCTGTGTCCTGATAACGGGTCTTTATGGTCCACGGTCCTAACGACTGGCACGTTTGTTAGAGCTGGAGTCCAAGATGGTGCCTTCCTTTGTCCTGATAGGTGATCTGAAAAAGGAAGTGCTGACAACCTCCCATACTCCTGCGGTGACAGCTGTGCAATATCCATCTACCCTCCCAGTAGCTGCCCCTAGTAGCTTGGCAGAAACTTCTACCAAGTTGCTCCTGAAGAAAGTTGTTCAGTAGCATTTTCACAGCATTTGTGAAAGCACAATGTAGGTGAGCCCGCTACTACATCTTCTCCTATCGTCGGAAGGGCTCACTCTTCCCCAGAAGAAACGCCCATCTCCTTCCTTTGGCATACAGGGCCTTTAAATCAGTCTTGTCTCTACTCCAGCCTCATCCCTCCCACTGCTCCTGCCCCAAGCAGCCTGCCTCCGACACACTGGTCTTCTTCCTGTCTCCTGAACACACGTGGATGGGCTTTATAACTCTCATGCCCTTGCATATATTCCTTCTGCCTAAAATATACCTTCTCCACTTCTCCCTAAAGTCTTAATTTCCTTCCTCATCAGACAAAATGAGTAGTTCTCTCCCTATCCTTTGTATCTTCCCAAACTTGTTGGTTTGTCACCTTATGCATCTTTCTTAGCACTAGATAGAAGCTAGCCCAAAGCCTCATCCCCAGTGTGGTACAGCTCACATTGTAAGTATTCATGTGTGTTTAACTTAACGTACATATTAATTGGCTCTGGTCACCACTGGTGACATTACTTTGCTATATAACCAGGAAGGATAGCCTTTGTACTGAATTCTATGGCAAGATAAGGTTACAAATACAGTATGTTCCAGAAAGTTGGTCTAATTCACTCTGTATTGATGTGCTGGGCAAGCTTTGCAAATGAAGAGTGCAAAAATCCTGAAATGTACTTCTCCCAATTAGTTCTGAGAAGCAGAGTATTCTAGAGCCCGTGCTACTAAGTGATGCAAAGTTTTCTGACAGTGAAATTAGGCACAAGTACCATTTGTCTCAGAATGCGCCGCACGGTACATGACACTGCCGTACTCCAGGATGACTGCAACGGTGGTGAGATCCCAGTAGAAACAGGCCATGTGTGGTACCTCCAAGGTCTCCAAGACTGTGCCTTCACATTGCCCTTCATCTACACACCCTTTCAAGGACCCAGGTTGTATGTTGTTCCTTTACTTCTCCTCCTCTCACAATGAGACTTAGTGCCTATGTTGCAGGTGGTACTGAGGGTTTAGACTTAAGGGACCATCTGACTGGTGCAGCTTCTCCCTCCACATGGACTTGACTTTCAGAGTTGCTTTAGCACAAGCTCCCCCAGACACAGCAGGCTTCTTGCTCTCCTCCTTATTGCTGCAGGGTGATGCTTCTAAGGTGAGCAAATTGTTGTGTTTCCCAGATCAACTCTCTCCTGTGGCTTCCCATCCTCCAAGGGAGGAGGTCCTTTGTCTTGTGTGGTGTGGGAGACCCGCCTCCCACTCTTTCAGCTGTGCTGCCTGATTCTCTGGCAGGCAGCTGGGAGAAGCTCTGCTCAGTCCAGGAGCACACCATGCTTTTCTGTAAAGCTGTGCCTTTACACGCCGAGTTCCTTCTGCTTGGATTGGATCTCCCTCTGCCCTTGCCCAGCTGGCGACCTTCCTACCGCTCCTTCCAAATACTGCTTCGCTGTTCCGCCACCTGGGAAGTCCTTGCCAGCATCTGTCTCCCTCCCACGCAGGACCTTGCCGCCGCTCCCGTCACTGCCCTGGTCATTGTGTCATGGTGGACTGCCTAGATGTGCGCCTCCTGCACAGAACTCTTTGAGGAGAGGAGCACTGTTTAATTCATCTCTCCTCCATACTCAATACTGAGCACAGCGTCTAGTACATACTGATGACTCAATAAACATTTGCTCGTTGAACGGGATAAAGGAAGGGAGAAGAAAGCAAAGAGTTTACTGAAAAATCCACCCAACTCTGCTGGGTCCAACCTTCCAGGGGGCGGAAGAATTTAAAAGAAAGCATCTATATAGCACCCCGAACCTCCACAACAGATAGTCACTTACTTTTCAGTGTTAAGTCCAATATGTATGCAAACTTAGCCCCTCATTTGAAATCCTCCTGAAATGTCCTTCTTACAGCTGTATTCATTGCCTGGCCGCATTACCGATTAGCTGGCAAATCTGATCAGAATCATGAAAATAGGAGGGAAACACACGGTGCCTCATGTTCTCCACAAGCCCGATGTCCCTGCTGAGGGAGGCAGGCCATGGGCCTCGGGTTCCCTCGAGACTCTGCTGCTCACTTGCTGTGGTCGGTGCTGATGCTGCCTTTCTGGGGGCCTCTGCTTCTAGCGGGCAGGAGCAGGGCTGGGCAGGACCTCCCACGACTCGCTCTGGGAGTCTGCATGACTGTTTTTTGGGTTGGGTTTGGGAGACAGGACTGTCACCAAGCAGGCGCCCTGGGTATGGGAGAGACACCATCACCCCAGTGTCCTGTAACCCTGCTGAGTTCCGGGAGCGGAGCTGCTGGGGGTCGGGATGTTCCTCATGGCTGCCCAGTGCTGGATGCCAGGAGGAGGACACTGGTGACGTGCAGACGTTCTGCTCCCCTGCACTCCCACCAGGGGCCTCCCTAGTGGTCAGCAGGATCCCTGAGAGCTTGGGTGCCCTGACCTGGCCTGACCATCACTGTGGTTCTGGGAGATGAAAGTATTTCCTTTTCTCCTGCAAGTGTCAATAGGTAAAGAAGGAACTTTACCAACATCCATCAGGATGAGACCCTCTTGAGGAGGAAACAGACCTCTTTAACATTGAAAAGGGAAAGACAGGACCTTTTTCATATCTGGGTGTGCCCATTCATTCTCTGTCTGTCATCTGTCTGTCCGTCTGCCTGTCTGTCTGTCTGTCTGTCTCTCTCTCTCTCTCTCTCTCTCTCACACACACACACACACACACACACACACACACACACACAGGAATACCACTTTCAAAGACCCTTCCTTTCAACATAGAACAGAAGGAGGTGCTAGGGATCAGGGCTTTCTCCTAAAAAACATGGGAAGTCCCCCCTACCTCCCACCTTCCTATCTCCCCTCACCTCCAGCCCCTGCCCACTGTTCCGGCTATACAAACTGCCCAGATTTTGACAAGTTGGTTCTTGAACACCTCCAAGCGTAAACCTCCAGAGTGACCCAGAGTTTCACCAAGAAATTCCAGACTTCACCATAGCGGTGAAAGGCACACACCCAACAAAGCGTGGCAGGGCATCCCACTCACCCCTCTTAGGTGCTCTTAGGTGTGAGCAGAGAGAAGGCACCTGACCCACAAACAAAGACTTTCCTCCCCGTAAGTGGGGCCCAAGGGAAGTGGGGTGGGGTTGAGCAACTCTAATAGACATACTGCGGGACTTCGTCCTCAGTGAGAAGGCTCTCTGTGTTCCTAAAATAATGTGTTGACTGTCATTTTAACAAGTCCCATGTCTTTTAAATCCTGACTTCCTAGGCAGATATTCCCTGGCTTGGCTTGCTTTGCTTATTAAATTTTTCTCTGCCTAATGTTCCCTTTCAGCCGGCAATGTGTGGGATTCTGTTTCTCCTTCAAAGAAAAGGAGCCCACGCAATTTAGTTTATGTAACTCCGTGATACTCTTGTGCACAATGGCCAGCATAAACGACAGAGTTTTCAACACATGGCTTTGAGGCTAAAAGCACAGTTTGGAGGCACAGTGTCAGGGACGGGTGCCCAGGAGCTGAAGAGTTGGACAGAGATGATGCTATCATAGCTGCCTCCCACTCTGCTCCTGAGACGTACACAGCCGTCTGGTGGGGTCAGGGTCACCTCAGCCCCTCACACCCACCTCTGTCCCACAGTCTCACTCACAACAGCAGAGATAGGAATGTACTCATGGGACTCAGATCTCAGGATGTGAGATGGAGAAGGGGATCGACCAGGGGCGGTATTTCATCTTGTCCTCAACTCTCCCTTCTGACCAGTGTCATTCGGGAACCGGTAACTCGGGGGATTCTGGGCACCAAAGTCATGTGCTTGAGACAAAAAAGGCACTGAGATGGGTTCCTGAGGTCAGGGAACAGAGCGTCACATGGTGACCCCAAGACAGAGGAGGCGGGCACACTCCAGCCTGCATCCCACACACACCCACTCATTCATTCATTCACTGAACATTCACTGCATCCTTGCCCTGCACTACTTTAGCTGGAAATGCAGACCTAAAAGAACTAGGCAGGGACCACGCTGTCTTGGCGCCTGCGTCTTAGTGGAGGAACACTGATGAGAAGTAGGTTAACAAGACAGTTGCAGAGAGAACATGTCCATCAGGCTCTGGTTTACTTGCACTGTCAATGAAAATAATCAATAAACATCTATAATAGGAATAGAAAAGAGGTTTTCTTGAGCCAGACTGAGGACCATAGCCCGGAAGACAGCCTCCCAGATAACTCTGAGGAACTGCTCCGGAGAAGCATGGTTTTCAGCACAGTTTGTCTCGTCAGAACAAAGAACATCAAACAAGTCAGGGTTTAAAAAAAAAAACAGATCGGCACGTACACAGCGCATCAGTAAGGACTTGGCCCCTGAAAAGGGAGTCTTATCATGGAAGGAGGACCAGCACTGGCGTGCAGGAAGGGAGGCATTCAATCCTTATTTTTAACGTGGACGTTCCTTACTTCTGGTCAATGTGCCTTTTTCCTTAATAATTAAAGCAGGTGTACGATGTGTGTTTGACAGGCCACACACAGGCTGTTCTAGTTGGCGTAAAGTTCAAGTTAGCTCGTGTACAAGCCAGAATGACCTCCCCGCACCTCAATATGTGCAAATTTATTTTATCAGCGTCAAGGCCAGAGAGGGAGATTCAGGATTGAGAACAGAGTTGAGAGCAGAAGGTTCGGGGCATCAGCGGTGCAATAAGCCAAGGGGACTTTTGAATATGATCAGAGGCAACAGTATCTGAACCCATTCGTTCAGCCCCTACTAAACTCTCTTTGTATTATGACCCCAGCTTTTGTCAAAGATTGTCCAGGCAATCAGCCGCTACATTTGTGATTTTAGAAAAAGATACTCTTTTAAGATGTTGTTCACCACATCATGTAGTGTCCCCTACGTAAAGTTAAAAATGAAGCATCTTATTGAGACCTTGGAGGGAGGAAAAAATTCCGATATTCTGATCGTGAGAATTACATTTTCCTTTATCTTTTTGGCTGCCAAGAACCTCAGAGGAGAATCTGAGTCTCAATTATTGCAACTTTATCTTCCCGTGTTTTAATTTGGAGAGAGTGCTTACAAGTGGTCCAAGTGCCCGCTTATAATCACACAGAATGGCTCAAATCCCTATTTCCTGCTGCAAGAGGTGTGACCTTGGGAATGTTTATTAACCATCTGAGCTGGGTTTCTCACCAACATGGGGAGAGTGATAATTGATAG
The DNA here is from genome assembly GCF_005190385.1 of Monodon monoceros. Taxonomy (NCBI): domain Eukaryota; kingdom Metazoa; phylum Chordata; class Mammalia; order Artiodactyla; family Monodontidae; genus Monodon; species Monodon monoceros. Next base: position 10,014,343 of record NW_021703776.1, on the reverse strand, counting down.
GGTTTTAATGAGATAATGTACCAAGTTCCTTACATAGAGTAAATGCTCCTAATATTACCCTCTTTCTTATTGCTACTTCCCGATTTTTGTCTGGTTTATATTTCTCTATTTCCTTGTACATTTCTTTTGTTGTAAATTTTCTCAAATCCACTGTAGAAAGAGATAAGTTATATAATTCTTTTAAGTTCCATTACCCCCCTTTTGGCATAACAAGATCTGAGTGTAGGATAAGAAAGCTTCGGGCAGCTACTTGCTCAAAATAAAATCTGTCCGTGAACTCAAATAACTCTTATGCTCTTTCTCCAGCTAAATAATGCCAGTTTCTATAACCTCGTCTTGTATACTTTAATGAAGTTTCCTTCAGGGCCTATGTTCTCCACTCACAGTTTTTGATTTCTGAGTGTAGAGGCAATTTTTAAGAATCACTTTCTCTCTTCTAGATATGCCTTTTGTCCACTTTCTTTTCATTTCTGAGACAGCACTCAGTCACAGCTTTATATTCCAAAACACAAAAGCTATTAATGACTCTGTCAGTTAGAAATTGACACAGCCGAATCTTTTGTCACCCTATGTTCCTCAAATTAACAAAAAAAAAAAAAAAAAAAAAGGATATACATAGCAACTTGTTCCTTCCCTAGAAGTGATGGGTTTTTTTGCTTTTAAGATTCTGTCTCCTTCTGGAAGGTTTTGTCTTTGCTAATATGCTATAATGCATATTGAACAGATTAAACACGCAGGCCTATTCCAAGATTTAAAAAATAATCAAAGAACATATCACTTAATTCAAAACATTTCCACAATTACAAGTTATTTAAGTCAGAAAGCAAAACAAGTAAACAAAACATCATTGTTGGATCCTCGGAGACAAATAGGAAACAAACCAGCACATGGAATCTCACTTCCTCCTGAGCAGAGCACAATGTGATCAGATTGTTTCCAGCGGCTCACACATTGGCTCACTCACTGGACCTACTTTTTCAAGGGTCAGTTAAAATCTATGCCCAGCATAGCCCATAACTAGGTGCCCTTGATTACAACCAATAATTAGAAAATTATAATGTTACTGAAACTGTTACCAATATTCTTGTGGTTTTCTTACCCATGTCTATTACCTATCACCAATGTAAGAGAAGATAAAGGATATTTGAATTACTTGATGGGATGGAGGAAAAACTGGGAAAACTTTAGTGATACAGTTAACTTCCTCACCATCCATCAAGTGGGAGAGCCTGGAGAAAGAAGGGAGATCTCTGTCAGACAAGATTTGCCTGAGAGATGAAGAAGAATTGTGAGGTTGTAAAACATTGGAATCACTGTCTAGGAAGAGAGTGGTCTTTTGTCCAGGGCTATTTAAAAACAGGACAGATGCTCATCTATCTTCTACAGTTCAGATGTGAAGGGAGAATGATTAAATTGCTTCTTCCAGCTGGATGAGTCTATAGTGCAAACTAAACACATGTGAAGACCTGGGGGAAACATGGCCACAAACGAACCACGCATTGGGAACCAACTATCCACCTGCTGCATTCCAGAAACAACTATTGTGAGCCTTTGACAATAACACCTGTTTAGGACATGGCAGCTTAAAGTTTGATGTTAGCCTTCTTCCTAGGTAACTTTTTGTCCATTTTTTTCACCTCTGCGTTATCTACTACTAACTTATCACATCGTTCTGTATCTTATCTATTTGTATTAGTCATCTTAAGCCCTTTCTGGAACAAGAAGGGACATAATTGAATCAAATAAATTCTATGAATTAAAGTTTTTAGCGCTTTTCTCTGTGTGTGCCAGATGTCATGCAGTTCCAGCAGGAAACACTGGCCTCAGGGTCTTCATGGTTTAGGGCAGAACACAGACAGGTCAACTAGCAATAATGCAATGAGAATCCTTGCAGGGTAATGGGATTCCTGTGGGATAATGGAGCACAAAGCCCCACTCTCTTGGCAATGGGAAAGGATGTAAGGAGAGGTTATAGCAGAGCTGGTGCTGGAGCATAACCTCAAAGCAGAATATAAATCCTGCCTGCAAGTATGAGTGGGGAGGATGTGGGCAAAGCTGGGGTGGGGTGAGGGGAGCGCAGTCTTCTAGAAGGAGCAGCATTGAGGCTGCCCTTCCAATACCAGGCAAATATCATTATTCCAGTCTAGTAAATTATTGACAAATGTCTTCCCTGACTCATGTTTCCTTCTGTGCTTTTGTTCCCACCATGTGGACAGTGTTCACTGGTGTAATTTGACAGTGTCTGGTTTCCACGGAATTCTAATAATAATACCACCGCAGAAGTGTCTTCAACAAAAGAAAAGCACTCTGTAGTCTTTTTTGAGGCCCTGACTGACACGACATGGATAAAAATCTCTCAGCCTCAACATGAATGCAAAAATATCCCACTCAGGTAGTAACCTGACAAATAAAAGGAGGTTTATTTACCCAAAAAGCAAAAGGAAGATTTATCAAAAAATTGGTAGATAGGACACCTTTCCAAACATGCCAGCCTGTTCAATGTTTGCAGCTTCAGTTTTGTAAGAGGAAACCTGGAGGGTCATGACTAGGAATGATTTGTAGGTTTGCTGTTGAATGACTTCAAGTGTGAGTCTCTGGGGACAACATGAGGGGACCCTTGGCCATTGCGGGAGCCTGGCTGACTGCCCGGGACCTCTGTTTCAGTAGTATTGAATATTTTAGTAGTAGATTTCTATTTACTGAGCACTCACTATAGTAAGAGCTTGGCTTGCATTATCTCATTAAATTCTGACAGCAACCCCTTTACAGATGAGGAAATAGAGAACCAGAGAGATCAAGTAAGTTGTCCAGGGATACACAGCTTGGAAACTGGGAGGTGCTGCTCCAGATTTGCCCATAGTTTGGTCTAACTCATAAGATATACTTGATTATCTCATTTAACCCCAAGTAGTCATTTTTAATCTCCATGATAATACTGTAAGATACTATTAGTAGACATAAAGTACGTGTAAACCGAAGAAAGGTTATGCTCTAGCAACAGCCCTCCTTGTTTTGGAGGTTTTACAAAGGTCTCTGAACAAAGCACCCTGGAGGTTGAGGAGGTTACTGGGATCCTCTTGGAGCTGGCCTGAAAAGGCAGGGTGCCTGTCAGGTGGCTGGGCTGTCCATGTTTCCTGGGCTCAAGGCTGTGCCTGTCTTCCGGAGAGGTGGACTGGTTTCCAGGAAACACTGCGGTCCACCTATTTTCATACTGTTGCAGTGACTAGCATTTTTTTTTTTTGCTTAAAACATAGGACATATGGTACCAATAGTGTGATGAGATGCTTTCTGAAGTCTGGCTTTTCCACCAATAGTAATTCCATGGTAACCACCAGTGGGGCTAGAAAAATTCCTAACAAAAGACTCAGATAATGAATGAATAGGCCCGCCATATGGCCATTAAGGCCCAAGACTCCAAATACCAACGCCGTGCTTAATCAGGTTAACAGACTCTTTACAAATGCCCTGGTCTTGGAAGATGGAAAAAGTATAGGCCTAAATTACTGCTAAATAGACTTATATAATCTGAAGAGTAGACTGGTGCTGGGGTCTGGTCCTTGTGGCTGGTAAACAAAAAGTCAATAACTTGCATTTGATTGATGTGTATAATAAGTTACAGTCTCTGGGACCTAAACTGCATGATTAAACACATTTTAAGACCTTAATCTTCTCTTCTTGAAAACAAAAGCTTTATTGTTGTACAACAGCATGTACTTTTATAGCCAGGAGCCCCCAAAATGTACATTTAAATCCCAATTGTAGTATACTTTGATGAAGTCAAAATCACCCTTGCTTGTTTCACAAAAGAATCCCTTGTTCTAGGGCTTCCCTGGTGGCGCAGTGGTTGAGAGTCCGCCCGCCGATGCAGGGGACTCGGGTTCGTGCCCCGGTCCGGGAGGATCCCACATGTCGCGGAGCGGCTGGGCCCGTGAGCCATGGCCGCTGAGCCTGCGCGTCCGGAGCCTGTGCTCCGCAGCGGGAGAGGCCACAACAATGAGAGGCCCGTGTACCGCAAAAAAAAAAAAAAAAAAGAATCCCTTGTTCTAATTCCATAGGCTGCCCCTTTCCCCATGTTTTCAAAACAATCGGGTCATCGGTCTGCATCAGCTCAGCTAGTTTTAAGTGCTCCATGTTGTAAACAATAAAAAACATGCGTTTTTTTCCTCCACGGATGCAATGTTTTCTACAATAACATTGGCTCTGAGGGAGACATGGTCCTCTGAGATTGGGTTTTAGTGAAAACGGTGGTGTCTGAATATTACTAGGATATCTGAGATCCTTATAGGAGTTTCAGGTGGTCCAGAGACATTCTATAGAGTGAAAAAGCTATAAATGGAGAAAAAGTGACTGCCTCACCCAGCAGGGACCGCCTCTAATTCTGAGCTGTGTGTAGGGTCTTGAATGCTGCAGGGATCACTAAAATGTGCAATGATAATAACCATCATTTACCCTAAAGAAGGGTAAAATTGGATCCAATTGAATTTATGCTGGAGAACTCAAGAGATGGCGCTTCGTTTGGGGGCAGTCACACCTCCAGGGCCATTCTGCAGACATTCCTGGCCTTCTGGTACTAAGCAGGCTAGAGGAGGCTGAGATCCCAGCAGAGCACAAATGCACGGCCCCTTGGTGGGTGTGCATTTAGTTCTTGCCTTCCCGGCATGAACCAGAGCTACAGCATTGGCCCCGAGGAAGATGCTCTATGTCTGTTTCAGATCTTCCTAAAAGGGCTGCTCTGTCCCAGCTGGCTTCCCCCAGCACATCCTCCCTTCCCTGTGAAAACAGTGACTGACGGTGTAGACGGCATCTCCCGCCCCTGCTGACTGTCTGTTTACCCCCGACAGAATCTGTACCAGAACAGGTTCTTAGGCCTGGCCGCCATGGCATCTCCATCCAGAAACTCCCAGAACCGACGCCGGTGCAAGGAGCCCCTCCGCCACAGCTACAACCCAGGCCAGTTCCACAGCATGGCCATTAGGACCGGCCCCCATGGCACTGTCACCATCCCCCGCTCCACCAGCGACACCGACCTGGTCACCTCAGACAGCCGCTCCACACTCATGGTCAGCAGCTCCTACTACGACATAGGGCACTCGCAGGACCTGGTGATCCACTGGGACATAAAGGAGGAAGTGGACGCTGGGGACTGGATTGGCATGTACCTCATCGGTGAGTAGAACAGCACTTAGTGCCACGGAAATAATGGTCTTAGCAGTGTGGTTTGGGCATCCAACAAGTACATTAATTCATGATTCACTTTTACGGATGCCTTACTATTTCAGCAAACTCGATCATTTCATTAAAACGCACAATTCACAATCAAATGTGTTATACACAAAATTCTAACACACAGAGGACCGCACATGAGGCTTCACCTGCCAGCTCTATTCAATGGAAAAGAATCATGAGACAGCAGGACGAGGTGTGGCTGAACACAAATGTCATTACCATTTGCAACTATAGAAGCTCTTCTGCTTATGAGTAAGTTAATATGAGAAGCTTGTTTTCAAATCCATGTGTCTGTAAGACCAAAGCAACACCGTATACGCAACCAAGGCATGCACATGTATATGGGGTAATTTCACTTAGTTTTCAACATAATCGTAGACCTCTTTTCACCTGCTCTTTCAAGATTCTTACTGCTTTGTATTCCAAAAACATAATGGGTGATACAGACAGTGAGAGCAGGCACACCACAGGCTAAGGAACAGTTGCAATGGCTGAAAGGAGAGTGACTGGAGAAAATAAATCTCACAAATTTGAAATTATGAAGAGAAATTGGCATGAAAATGTATTTTACCTATTTTACATGGTGGAATCAGATGTGGTGAAAATTGACACATTCACGCTGGTAAATCCACAAGTGAAGGTTGTAATTGTTGGTGGGGTGAGGGGACGGTTCAAGTTCAACAGAGGCCAGGCCTTCTGCGTTCAGTCTGTACAATGAAACGTTTGCACATTCAGACACACAAATGCCAGATTTAGCATCATTGACTATCAAAGACACCAAAGGATTGTTATGAGTATTTTGCAACCCGGATCATCTTTATGATAAAATTCGGGGGCTCTTATCTGACTAACTAGCTGTCAGGGAAATTTTTTGGGGTCTTTTGAAGGTTTTGCAATCAGTTTGGTTAGTGAATTTACAATACACACATTACTGTAAAGATGGAAAAACATAATTTTTGAAATTGTTACACAAATAGTGGTTACTCAACTAAATTGGACTTCCAAACAGGTAAAATTTAATTGGCTTTAAAAATAGTTCTGGAATCGGTGTTTGAGTACCATCAGTCTCAAACAGAGCCTGCAAAAGAACAGACCACCAAGCACATTTTGTTTATTCCATATTGTTTTAAATTTGGTTCGTTATCAGTATTTCAAAAAGTAGAGATTTCTCGCTGAAATCCACCTTTCTAGCTTCTTGTGCAAAAGCTCTCAGTTTGGCTGACTGATCCCATAATTCCTGTGGCTCTAGTGGGCTAGAGTCAAGCATTAACTTCCCCCTTTTGACTAGCCTGCACCTTCAGTTTTGTCACAGGCTCCTTGCCACCTATCCCTACTTTAATGATGATGGTTACTTGTTCAGCACCTTAGGCAATTAGATTTTTGGCCCCAGATCTAGTTTTGAAGCAGCTCTTCACAGCTGTACCTTCCTGCAGTGGTGTCAGTGGCATGCATTTCTCAAGTCAAGGAACAGCTGGAGTAGAGCGTGGCAGGCGGGGAAAGGTGGATACCTTCATCCATGGGGAAGGGATGGATGGATCTGGAGTTCAGCCCTAGATCCAGGCTGCGGTGTAGATCTGGGATAATTGGCCCTGAGAGTAGAAGAATTCACTCGTGGATTGGGTGTAGAAAGAAAGCACCAGAAGGTCCCTATTAGAGAGAGAGGCAGAAGAGGAACTCAAAAAGGAGATGGGGGCGTGATGGAGAGGTAGGATGAGAATCAGGGGACCACGTCATAGAAGACGAGAGAGAGGGTGTCTGAGGAAGGAAGGGATGGTCGGCGGGATGAAGTGTCCGGAAGCTCCATGAATGAACAAGATCTGGTGTTAACATGACATTTTGACTGAGACAGAAGTAAACACGGTTCATCCTCTGAGAATCTCAATTTGACAGTTTATTCTTCTCACAGTAGCTGCACATATATAACTGTGAAGTGATTTAATGCAAAATGCCAACGCTTTCGGCAGAATAGCATTTCAAAAGCAACTTCCAAATCCACAATTCTCCGTGAATCTTAAAAGTTCATCATTGGTGGGTCCTTAGTAACTGACCTTCCGGATTTGCCGTGCCTTGCCAAAGAGCAAATCATAGAGCTCTGTGATTTCATCTAGTCTGTCATTTCACAATTGAGGAAATGCCAAGTCAGTGGTTCCCAATGCCACACAGCTGCCTACCCTGGCAGCAGACCCCACAATGACCATGAGGACATCTTGGCACATTTGGGTGCAATATCACGTATGGGCCATTCCACATCAGTGGGCAACCTAAATGTCCCCGTGAGGCCAGGTCTGTGATGCTTTCAGCTCTGCCCTCCAGAGCTCTCCGGACAAACGTGACTTTTCTCCAGCCATAGTGAATGAGATATCTGCATTTGGAAGGGGATGTGTGGCCCTGCTCACTGACACTGTCACCGAGTCACCAGTGCTGTCTTCAGCCAGGAACCCAGCAATGGGACAATAAAAGTATTACCATTACTTTCACAGTGAGATTGCATTTGGTTACCCTCACTTATGGAGTGGTTCCTGAACTGGAGGAGCATGATGAAGTTTTCTCTCCCCTAGTGACACAGAAAGGGGAAAGATCCTGGGGTTTCAGTGACAGCTTGACCTGGCTTAGAATCATACTCTACCACTGGCTGGATGTGTGGCCTCAGCCAGGTATAGTCACCAGAACTTCAGCCTCCTTGTCTTCAAAGTAGAGAAATAACTTTCTCAGGATCATTGAATGGAATTGATGAGATTCTGTGCGTTTACTGCCTGTTGATCAATAAATGTGTCTTGATTTAACTTGTCAGGTAGCTCTAGTCTCTGGATGCATTATGGCAAATTACCCTAATTCCCAGGCTTCATTCAGCCTAACCATGGCCCTTAGACGTGTGCTCAGTTGTTTCAGTTGTATGTTATAGACAAAAGCTTCTTACCAAACCCACAGGGACCTGGAAAGAGATCTTAATTGTCAGTAAACAGGCAGAAGCTTGTGATTTGGTCAAAGACAAGTACTTGGTGGCAGATTCGCTAGTCATCAGTATTCCTAGGAAATAGTTTTGCAATTATTCATTCAGTAATGCCTACTTGACTTTGACAAGTAAAAGCTAATTATTTGTGAGTCCTATACTTAGTGTTAAAGATTCAGCACACTGAGGGAACAGTATTGTATAACTGGGTTAGGATACATAAATTGAAGAATACAAGACCTCTAACCGTAAGAATGCTAAATTAATTAGAGCAGATCTATTCAAGTATTTTCACCTCTTCATTTTACGTTCCAGTATTTTAAAGACTTTAATATCTTAAAACCCTCTTTAGGATGATCAATTTTTTTTAATAGCCATTCCTTTGACTCTGTTGGAAGGAGCCCTTATTAAAACTGCTGAAACATGAAGTAAGTATGCAATTAAAATTATGAAAATATAATTGAATAGGTAAAGTAGGCATAATATGCTCATAATTCGCAAAACTAGCCTTCTGATAAATTTAGCATTTTAATAAATCATATCATTATTATACCATGCTATCCCTATACCATGCTAGAATTTGCTCAGTAATTTAAATCATAATGAAGCTAGAGTACATTCATGCATTTAAATTTCAACAAATCAAGAGATGATAACTCAGAGCAAAATTAAGATTTAAAATTTCCTAAAATGGCATCTTTGAAGGATCTCCATAGACTGATGCCTGAGGACATATATTCTCTTCCATAGCTTTTGGTTGCCTTATCTGTGTGAGGTTAGAGATTATGGTCTGTATCAAACTGATTATTTTTTTAATTTTTTGAGACTTCTGTGACCTATCCCTGTTCAATGTTTATAAATATTCCATGTATGATCATAAAGTGTATTTTTGTTGTGAATAAGGTTCACTCTACCTATCTACCTATCTGTCACCTATCTAGAGATAGAGACTATCTTATATAGAGAGAGATATAGATATCTTATACATAGATATCAATATATACAAAGGTTTAATATACATGTAAATAATATTTATATATAAATATTTTTATGTTATATAAATATACAGTGGTAACAGTTCCCATAGAACCATGCAAAACAGGACACAATTCGGATATGTACAAGTTTCAGTTCATAGGGTAACTCACAAAGCAAGGATCCTCTTTCTTTCTCCCTCTCTCTCGTGTGTGTATTTAAGTTCAATCACATAAATTGTATATTCTAATTTTCTGTCTCTTCCATTTTTTGAATGGAGTGTCTCAAAATCACTAGCCAAAAATTTTGTTTTAATTGATTCATCTATTTCTACCTTTGCTTCTGTAAGTTTTATACTTTGCAAATTTGATGCTGATTACTAAGTGCATGAATGTTCATGATATTTACATCTTTTTCCTCTACAGTTTCTTACAGGTTATTATTACAGATCTGCCTGTGCCCCTTGTGCTATTCTTTGCCTTGAATTTTGTTGGGTTTTTTTTTTTTTTTAACTATTTAAGGCTGGTAGTCTCTCTGTTTTCTTCTGCTTCATATTTACTTGATTTGTCTTTTCTTTATTTTCAACCTTTATCTTTTTTTAAGTGTAGCTCTTTCTGTGTGCTTTTTTATTCTGATCTGGGTGTCTCTGACTTTAAATTGGCTAGAATAGCACATTTATATTTATTATACTTACTGTTCTATTAGGACTTATTTTTGCCATCTTTCTTTAGATTCTTTATTTACTGTGTTTTCTTTTTGTTTCTTTGATTCTTCTTTTCTGCTTTCCATTAGATCTGTTGATTTCAAAGTTATACATTTTTAATTGTTCTTATGGACTGCTTTTAATCATAGTCCAGTGGGTCTCAATCAAGGGTAATTTTGCCTCCCAGTGGACACTTGGTAATATCTGAAGACATTTTTGGATGTCACATTGTAGCGGGTGTTTCTGGCATCTGCAAGGTAGAAGCCAGGGATGCCACCAAACAGCCTATCATACACAGGACAGCTCCACCACAACAAAGATAACAGAGTTATCCAGCCCAATATATCAACAGTGCCAAGGCTGAGAAGCCCTGTCTAGACCACCATATTCACCCCCATTTATTTTTGTAATCTCATCAATATCTCTTTTTCCAACAGACTAGTAGTTCATCCAGTGTAGTTTCATATTCCTTTGGTCTTCCAGGACTTCGATTTTCCAGATATGGACACTCTTCCTTTTATCCTCAATATCCCTTAGTCTTTCTTGTATATTTTGGAACTTTTTTTCTAGAAGTGTTTCTCAATCAGATCTCCAGCTTCCTAATCCATTTTTCACCAAAACTCATACACTATAGTAGGATAATGCAATGATGGATGAAGGCATGAATATAATAGCCACATGAACAGCACTCATATCCTACACATTAGTTTCAGTGGATTTCAGTTATCACTCCATGGGGAAATAGTTCTATGGTTAAATAAGGATGGGAAAATCTGCCTACATTGCCCCACTTTAGAGACTCACAATATATATTAAAGGTTTGAGAAGCTTGGAGTAAGCAGCACACTTTACTTGGTATAACCCAGCATTTCCTATACTTTCATGAGCAAGAAACACTTTCTTATTTCCCAATATTTGCCTGTCAGGTGTTCCACTGTGGAAAACCGCACATTAGGAGTTATGGGAAGTTATAGAATAAGTACAGAAACCCAACGCTTGCCCTTAAGAAGCATTTAATATGCTGAGCCTTAAAATGTAATGATTTAGGATGAAAGCTAAACTTTTCTCTCTGGCTAGACACCTGCACACAGAAACTCCCAGAATGCTTCCTTACGGACATCAACTCTTGAAGAACTGAAGTTTTTCTTGTACATCAGGCACTCTATTAGAATATAGAAGAGCTGAAGCTGTGCTTCCTAATTATGGCACAACCAGTGAGAATACTTGTGTTCAAATAAACAATCTGAGGGAAAAGCCACAGAAAACAGAGTGGCACTGATTTTTAGGGCCTCCCCTGCCATTTATCCTTAGATTCCCTTCCTAGTACAGGAGAACAGAGATTCTACATCCTTGGCTTTGTACTGTGAAAGGCAAGTAGATTCTCCCCAGATCTCCTGGCCTGCTATTTGGTAAATCCATAGTCTAGAGATAGTGGGAGAATCCTTGGAGATTTTTCTGAGATTGGTTATCAGAAGGCACCAGTTGCTCTGCGAAATGGAAGCAATGTTGTATTTTTTCTGTTGGGCTTAGGTAGTGGATCAATTCTTCGTTTAATTGCTTCTGTGCTCACTTGCCCATTCTGTTCTCAACAGCAATAATCTTTGTTGTATACTCTTCTATTATAGATTAAAGCGTAGGAAGCACAGCTCTAGTTTTCATTTTGAAGACAAAGCAAGATAAATACTCCTGGTTTCTTAGATGTGCTTGTTTCTGTAAGCTTCACTAGAACTTTGTGACTCAAAATTTTGCAAAGATCTTTTCTCTATTGTAAACTGTGGAGCAGGAGGTAGGATTCTTCATACTGGAAGAAAAAAGTATCATCCAGCAAATGCAGTCTTTTTTTGAGAAACTTAATACATCTCTATATGTTCTGTACAGAATGAGTAATGCAAAAAATTTAAATAGTACTGGCCTAAGCTAATGTTTCAGGTTACTAGTGGTTTTGCACAGTATCACGGAGCTTTGCCATAGAGGGCCGTATTTTTAGCCCATACTATAAATATAAATAGCTGTTTATTAGATGTCTAACACTGTTCTGAGACCATTACCTGTATTATTAGTTCATATATTGCTCACAGCAGACTTTGAGGTTGGGATTAATATTATCCCCATTTTGTGGTGAGGAAGCAAAGACACAAAGGGATTAAGTATAATGCCTAAGATCCCATAGCTAGTAATGGTACCCTACCTACTTCTCTCAAGGCGGCTGTAGATATCCCTGTAACCACACAAACATTGCTCCTACAAAAACTTGTACCATGACAAAGGATGCAGAAAAGGGAACCTCGCAGGAGGGAGCCAGGGGGCTGCCATTCCTCAGTGTGATGGAGGGCAAGGCTTGGTCCCCATCATCCATCCCAGTTCTCTTCTCTTCTCCAGTGCCTTCCTCTAGTGTAGGACCAATTTTCTGGTCCCTGAAAATTACGTGTCTCAGACTCCTGTGCAGCCATGTTCCAGATGCAAATTTGGTCCCTTCACTTAGACGCACCTGTGCAAGTTTGGGAAGGCGGAAGTGAGCTGGGTGGTTCCTCCTGATGTTTAGCCTGTGGTTGCCACAAGCATGGCTCTGAGAAATTAAGCTTTTCTATCACGGTGTCCTAGCATTCCCTCACTCGCTTCCTGGCTGTGAACAGGCAGCCCTGTGGTGGTGGCAGGAGCCTACTCAGCTTGCCACTAGCTGGTCACTCTCTTTGTGGGTGGAGAGGCAGTTGCTGAGGCTGTGCCTAGCATCCATTTGTCTAGCACCTAATTCTCTACATAAAATCCCTTAGTGCATAAAATATCTGGTCTGATTCTGTTTTCCTGCCTCTGACCCTGACAATACACTTGGATTCCCAAGCAAAGATCAGTAACTTCTAACAATTGGCAATACATTCCTTGGGGGAGGGAGCTGACTTCTCAGCACAGATGGTCCAGGCAAGAATACCGACTCTTCTATTTTCTTGCGTGATATTTGCTGTGAAGTGTTACTGTTATAATAAGGGAATGGGATACTCATTAGGACCAACTGGCAGTCTCTGAAAACGTGCTTAAACCTGTACAGCGAAATGTATCTTGTCGTCTTTAAAATGTGTGTTACTTTGCCATTCTCTTTGTTTTTTTCTGATTCCTCCCACTTACTCACGCCCATCCTTTTTTCATTTGTGCCCTTGTGGTTCCTTGATATTTAACCCATTCTTATACCCACTGTCTTCTCATGAAATTGCCTGTTTTCTTGAATAAATCCTCAAATCTATTCAGAACTTCCTGAGAACGTAGGCCCTATCTTGTTCAGCAGTATATTCCCAGGGTTTAGCATACTAACTAGAGTGGAGTATAAATACTCACACATTTACCTAGTGCATGAATGAACACCCCCTTTCTAGGTGTTACTCTATATGGATACCTGACCATGACTATTAAAGTGAATATTCTGGTGATCAGAGTGGATAAATTCAGGAAACTACCTCTCCTTGGAGAACTGCCATAATGAGGCAAAATTCTATCTGGGTACTGAAGACCTAGGGAGCTAGGAAAACATTATGCCTTTTTTTCTTTTGCAGAAATGAGGCAATTACTGTAAAAGACGTATTATGCAATCATCTTAGCAGCCCAAACAGGGCTGTGAGCACACACTGTGATTATAAAGACAGACGAATTTTGCAAACAAGTGATTTTCCAAGGGATACAAACAGTTCCTGCTGTTAATGAGGCAGAGACGGTGTTACTCTGCCTGATCATCTCGGCCAAAAATGTGCAATCGAATTAGCAGGTCACAAGCACGTTTACCAGTCATCACACTTAATCCACGCCCCCCACCCCCATGAGGTCCCAGTTATTACCACCCCCCATCTCGCAGTTGAGGACCTGCAGCTGTAGAAATGACAGTATTGGTAAATGGCGCAGAGGTCCTTGGAGCTGAGTCCTTTCGCTATAAGCTCTGCCCTCTTTCACCTCGTCCTCTGTTTTCCAAATCCATCCAGATGCAGGAAGTGAACCTCAGAATATCTCAGCTGCAGAGAGGGCAACCATGACCTAGCCCCTCTCTGCAGAGCTGGGGCTCTGGGCCTCCCCTCGGGAGCTCCTGAGTTCTGGCTGTCACCCCAACCAGCGCAGTGGATTTGGACTCTCAAAACATGGTTGTCTCACAGCTTCAGATCCATTTAGCTCAGATGGTTCCTTTCTGGGTGAAGTGGGAACTGCAAGGGCCCCATCGAAGATTAAGGTAAAATTCATATCCCTGTCTTCGCCTGTACTGAGAACATGAGGTCTGGAACCAAGGGGGAGGCAGTTGGCTCGGTCTTCATAGATCTGTCCTCTCTAAGGATGCTGCCTTGTTCTCTGGGCACCAGCTTGAAGAAGGACGTTGATGGGTTGCAATGTGACAAGCAGAGGAAGGGCAGGAGATGGGAGGAGCATAGTCCCCGCCCCCCGCAGCTCCTCTCAGCGCTCGCACAGGGTAGGTAGGCTCTGCCCCCCTCGGGCCTTGGACACCCCATGGGGGCCTTGCTCCACCCTTCATACATCCACCCTCCATCCCCACCCTGGCAGCGCCTTCTCATCCCTCAGCTCTCCCCTGACCCCCTGTTGGCCTTCCTACTTGTAGCTTCTTGTCAGAGCAGTCCATTCTTTTCCTTCCTCTCCCCTCTTACAAGTTGTAATAATGCACTTATTTCTTTACTTAGTGTTTAAAGTCTGTGTCCTCGGTTGTTTGTGGTTTTAGTTCAGAAAGGTTTTGCCCAACACTGTGGCCCCTGCACCTTCCCAGCCTGGCAGATGGTTGGATCTTGATAAGTGTCCGTTGAGTGAACAGATGAATGCATGGCTGCATGAAGGATGGATGGATAAATTCATGGATGGTCCCCAAGTGTTGGATGTTGATGGATGTCCACACTGGAGAAGAGATCATATAGGATGGAGCCCATGCGAACAGGGCCCCAGATAGACAGTACAATTGGATGTTTTCTTTATGCCTCATTCTCACACCCAAATAGGGACCAGTTAATGGAAGCTTTAGGAGGGAGATTTTCACACTGAGATTCCCCACGTGTAAGAGTTATTCAAAGGTGAAATGAAGGAACTGCCTGGCGGTCCAGCAGTTAAGACTCTTGAGCTTCCACTGCCGGGGGCTTGGGTTCAATCCCTGGTTGGGGAACTAAGATCCCCCTTGCTGCACGGCACAGGCAAATAAAGAAGAAAAAGTGAAATGAACTGCTGTAGCAGCAATTTTTTCTGTCTCTGGAGGTGTTCAAGAACCAGCTAGATGATCACTTGCCAGGAGTGTTGAGGAGAGGGGAAGAGATTCCTGCATTAAAATTCTAAAATTAGAATTCCCTGATTCTATGATTCCAGGTGATTTTCTTCTGTTGAGCTGGAGGTGGCATTAATATCCTTTGCTCTTTTATTATTTTTTTCTAAATCTGCTGTTAGCTGATGTGTTTCTCTACTCTGCTTTCTTTCTTTCCTGGGAATATAGATGAGGTCTTGTCGGAAAATTTTCTGGACTATAAGAACCGTGGAGTCACTGGTTCTCATCGGGGCCAGATCATCTGGAAGATTGACGCCAGCTCTTACTTTGTGGAGCGTGAGTACCTTTTCCATTCCTGTTGCTCGGGATGAAGCGGAATTCAACTGCTTTGCTCTTGTGCTGCATTGCCTCACTTAGAAATGTGCCATATGTAAAAGATGTAGATTGAATGAGGTGCTTAAAAGACAGTGAGTAGTGAGCTGTAGAGCAGTTGGGTAACAGCCATCCACACCAGCCCGTGGCCCTTAACTTTCTCTCCCTGGCTCCTCCAGGCGCTTTCCAACTTTGTGAAGGTTGCCCCTTCTGTATCCTGCTGTCCAGTTTGGGCTTTGCTTAACCCAGTTCTTCAAGGCTTCTTGTTCCCCAGTGTGTTGGGGAATTCCTCGGGATGGGAACGATACATTACTACTACCAATCTGTTTCCTTCATTCCTGATCTACTGACATTTCTGGATGTATAAACTCATCATCATGTATCTTATTTTATATTTTCTAAAATTTTCCGCTCTCTTTGAAAATAAGTCATTTTTGCAGTTATGGAAGGAATTTTTCGTAGGTCCCATACTGGTGCATGAGGAAATATCTACATGGGCCTCATATTTGCCACCCAAAGGAATGCACGGACTACCTATAATGTACCCTTTCCCCTCCCACATGGGTACTGGAGAGTGCTAAGTGCACAAATCCCTTCATGCATTTTCTGGTTCATAGCAGGCATTCATTCAGCATAACACTTCTGAAAGGAAATGGAATAGTCTGTTGTTCCAGCTGCCTGGTGCTCAGAGGAAATGACACATGGCCAGGAACCTAAAGTTGTCTATTTTTTAAAAAATATTTTATTTATTTATTTATTTGGCTGCATCGGGTCTTTAGTTGTGGATCGCGGGATCTTTTGTGGCAGCACGCAGGCTTCTCTCTAGTTGTGGTGTGTGGGTTCCAGAGCATGTAGGCTTAGTAGTAGTTGTGGCACATGGGCTCTTTAGTTGTGGCGCACAGGCTGTAGAGCACGTGGGCTTAGTTGCCCTGCGGCACGTGGGATCTGACCAGGGCTTGAACCTGCATCCCCTGCATTGGAAGGCGGATTCGTAACCACTGGACCACCAGGGAAGTCCCCCTAAAGTTGTCTATTATCATTTGACTTGTAGCTCACGAAAAACTATCCTCTAGCATGTTTTGCTCCCATTTTTTTCCAGATGAAAACTCTCATTTTCATTCACTTAATAAACAGTTTATAAGACCTACTGTACTCCAAAGAATAGAGATTGGAGATGAAACCTCAGTGTCTGTCCTCTACTTATGGTGTCTCTGCCCTGGGAAATGACACAAATGCCCCTCTTTTTGCATTGGCACATGCAGAATGAGTAGAGTCAGGAGGTTTGATACTATCAGACGTAGAGGGGACAAGACTTTGTGTTATGTGGTTGCTGACCCTTGACTTTGCGTTAAGCATGATGAAACTCCCAGCAAGAGAGTTCCTTTTCCTTAATACTTACCTCCCCCGCTCTTCTGCACTCTAATCCATCCTGCATGCTGATCCCAGACAAAATGCCTTAAACGCAATCCTGCTACCATGTGCCCCCAAGCCTCATGGCTGCGCTTCCATGCTACATCAGCTGAAACCTCTCTGCCCAGCTGCCAAACCCCAACGAAACTCACCACATCCCTCAGCCCTGCTTCTCCATCCTCCCCAGCAGGCCCTCCTTTGCCCTAGTCATGCCAGCATCTTCTGCTATCCCACAAATGGCATCATTTATCATAAAGAACATGGCCAGGCTTGTTGTGGGGATAAAGAGATGGGCTCCAGCTAGTGGTACCTAATATGACTTCCCAAATGCCAGTAAGAACAAAAGAGGTGAAAACTTGCAGTAGCAATGAATATTAGATATAATTGCTGACTGTATGCCCCAGTCTACACTGGAAGTTCAGTGGAAGGGTCCTTCCTTACCACATACCCATTTTGTTCTTTTGGGTTTTAACTAAATGAGAAAGAGACATAATTCAGGGTCATAATACAGTATCAGCTCAAAATGGTGCAGGCATAAACACACCTTGAAGGTGTTTTTTTTTATCTTTTTAGAGTCAAGGATATAAATATTAAGGATAAGATGAAACCTCATGACTCTGTCTTCATTCTGCATGAGCCACTGTGAAAAAGTGGGATTTGTGTGTAAATTAATCTAGCACTAGTACCATTCCTTTCAAGGCAGTTCTCCAAGATTTCTGGGACATTTAGAGCATTTCCTGTACATTCAGCTCAAATAACAAACCATTTAACATAATTGTCTTCATGAGCAGTATGAAGACACACTTTAAATATCATTAGACAGGTATTATAATGTAAAATCAGCTCTGTAAAATACATAAAATGTTGTCATAATTGAGTGAAAGTGTATTCAAAGTTGGTGAAGTTCCAACGTCCTAGAATAAACAGATAGTTTGCCAAGTCATATTCAAAATAACTAAAAGGGGCTTCCCTGGTAGCGCAGTGGTTGAGAGTCTGCCTGCCGATGCAGGGGACACGGGTTCGTGCCCCGGTCCGGGAAGATCCCACGTGCCGCCGAGCGGCTGGGCCCGTGAACCATGACCACTGAGCCTGCGTGTCCGGAGCCTGTGCTCCACAACGGGAGAGGCCACAACCGTGAGAGGCCCACGTACCGCAAAAAAAAAAAAAAAAACAACTAAACTAAAAGTTCATCACTTTAGAAAACTGACATGTTTTCAAGTGCAAACTGGAGACGATCCCACTCCACAATATACCTCTTAGACTAGCGATACCTCAGTGCTTTCAGAAAATGGATGAATTTCCATTTTGCAAATGTATCAAATGAATGAATGATATACTAAGAATGTATTTCTGTACAAATATAACAATTTGTCAAAAAGTAAAAATTCATTGAGACAAAGCTTAATTGAGTTTGCAAATGATTGGACTGTGGACTCAGGGCACACAAAAAAATCATATAAATTAAAACAATAATGAATTATAGGAGTCTGAATGTGTTAAAACTGTATATAATATGCTATAAAAATTTATATTTTTAATGTGAAATAATTTGCATTTTCAAACCTGTTTGATAGAACAAGTGCCAAATTAAGGAACAGGAAGAGGCTGGATGTACAGAATGTTCTAATGTAACTATCAAAGTGTATGCAAATCAAAGCATCAAAGATCCTCTTGCTATAGTATAAAAATGCAGAATTCAGGCCATTATCCAGAAGGTTAGAGAAGTTTTGTTACGAATCACAAATAAGCTCTTCATGGTCTCTAGGTAGTAATAAACACATTAATCTAATTGGTAAATTAGACGTTCTTAAAATAAAAATAACTTTATAAACTTTGAACATTAAATCTTGAAGTACAACAGAAGGTCATTCTAAGTGGGAGTTAAAATAATAAATGAGGTTTTGTTTTGGTTTTTCCATTTTTCTCTTTATTTTTACCTTTTATTACTTCCTTTTATGAAAGTAGAGGTATATCACTGATTGCCTGGGATCTGTTCTAATAGCACATTTCTTTCAGAGTTATGATTCAGTTGAGAATTAGGTAATTGCTATTGATTTATATGATATTTTAAAGGTCTGATTAAATCAGATTTTGAAAGTACCCCCAAATTAGAAACATTCAAAACAAATACTTTCTGTATTCTCCAAGGAGTTACAAGCATGATAAAATACAGAAGAAAATAACTCCTGACTCGTTTCCTATAGTCCCTGCATAATGTCGCCCTAGAGGGCACGTGGCTATTTGACTATAGTAATAATTGCTGTAATATGAGAGCTGTAAAGATGCAAATTTTAACACTGACAAAAGAAAGAACTAGTGAAATTTTAGCTTTACCTATCCTGACAAAATCTTACAATATTTTATTGTTATAGTAACTCAAATGTTATATTCTAATGTGTGCAGTTGGGCTCAGCGGGCCAGTCTCAAGCCTTCAGGAGCTACCACAGTCTTTGTTGACTATGTGCTCCCCAAACAAACTTATGGCTACCGGGGGGTAAGTGGGTGGGGGGAGGGATAAATTGGGACATTAGGACTGACATCTACACACTACTACCTATGAAATAGATAACTAATAAGAACCTGCTGTATAGCACAGGGAACTCTACTCAATACTCTGTAATGGCCTACATGGGAAAAGAATCTAAAAAAGAGTGGATATATGTATATGTATAACTGATTCACTTTACTGTACACCTGAAACTAACACAACATTGTAAATCAACTAGACTCCAATAAAAGTTAAAGAAGAAAGAAGTCCTTCAGAATCAGGGCTTGCCTTGCAGAGAGGTATTGATTCTGCCTGGAAGGTATCTTTATTTTGATCTCTGGCCCAGACCTGTTACGTGTAGCTCCCTGTTCATTGTCACTCCCCATTGCTGGCAGGAACAATAGAGTAGTGGGTCTGGAAGGACAGCTCATTACGGCCAGGAGAGTTTCTCCCAAACGGACCTCCTTTCTCTACCCACCCTTGTGTCAAGTCATGTAATCACGGTCATGATCACAGCCTTCTCACAGCTGTCCAGGCATAAACCAGAAATCTGCAGTCATTTCGACTGCTCTGTTTTGCCGTGGCTTCCTGCCCACTCCGAACCACTGGTCTTGCATCGCCCGCAGCTCAGACTCTCACGTTCAACCCCTTCCCCATCTCTGCCCTCGCTTCCAGATTCACACCCTGACTGCTACCTGCTCTGATTTCATCACTCCCTGCATTTGTCAGAAGAGCGAACCTCAAACCCCTTCTCAGTACATCATTTCCCAATCCTTTTCCATCACGTCCTCCCAAATTAAAAAAACACAGTGGCCCCTGGTTACACATAATAGCAAATCTAAGCACCTGGTCGTGCTGTAAGGTTTTTTTAAAATTTTTATTTTATATTAGAGTATAGTTGATTAACAAAGTTTTTAACAACACCCCTTGAGAGTGGCAAGGTGAAATGTACACAGGTCAGGGGGCAGAGTTTGCCCCCTTTCCCCACCCTTCAGCAGGTGGCTTCCCAGTGAGAGGCCCGTGGGCTCAGTGTCTGCCCGGTGTGGCCCTTGGACTCTAAGGCTCTGTTCCTTCATCTATAAAAGGAAGTTAATGTACAATCCCCACCGGTGACCCCATGAAGACTGAGAAAGCACACGTGAAGGGCCAGGCACATGTCTGGTACAGCCAGGTGTGCGGTATAATGAGAAGGCTTTGAATTAGGGATTGCAGTGCATTTCTCCTCTGGGAATGGACATGGTGGTGTCTTGGTGACAGCTGTGAACTGAATGGCTTATTCTGGGAGTTTCCCGTGGGGAAATCCTTTGCAGCCAAAGTTGGAGACCGATGGGCACTGAAGGAAAAGCAGGGCTCCAGGAGAACTAGCTGACTCCCCTGGTTAGCACTTCTGGCTGGTGCTTTCTCCTCTGCGGCAATGCAGCAGAGCCAGGACAAGCTGTGCTGGAGCCAGAAGGCCACCCAGATCTGCCCAGAGCAGCCGCAGGGATCCCGTCACGTCAGCAATCCAGATGGTTCAGGTGACACGTTGGTATAGCTTTTTATTTGAATCTGGACATATTTCCACCAGGACTGCTCTGGTTTTAGAACTGGTATGGCTAAGAACTGCACTGTGGGCTACCATTTTCAATCACTGTTTTGTTCTTTCTGAGGAGCTATGTCTCCTTTTGTACCGCAATAAACGTTTGAGTCATAGGCTCTGTGAAAGTCTACTTGGAGAGACTAAATTGTAAATGTGTGTCATAATCTTATGACAATCATACCACTTCACAAAGGTGTTCCTTTAGGAACAAGTGCGCCTCCATAAATATTTGCATGATAATGGCTATTTTATTATTATGCCATCTTAATTTTACTATATAATTCCCTGGAAGCCACGACTACCCCCATCACTTATCCAGGTTCACACTACCCTAAAGAGAAACCATGGTCAAAATTGCACTCTACACAATCATAAAGTAATTTCAGTATTGCTTCTGTTCTTACTTGTCTTTCTTAAATCTCGAGAAAAGAGTCTACAGTTCACAGCAGCACTCCTAAAATGCATTTCCTCTTTCACCTGTGTCCTTTTGCCACACAACTCCCCTGGTGTTCCTCCCGCTAAACTTCTCCATAAGCCTTCCTCACCGCATGCTGGTTTTCTTCCT
This sequence comes from Monodon monoceros, assembly GCF_005190385.1. Lineage (NCBI taxonomy): Eukaryota > Metazoa > Chordata > Mammalia > Artiodactyla > Monodontidae > Monodon > Monodon monoceros. Next base: position 9,992,848 of record NW_021703776.1, on the reverse strand, counting down.
TCCTTATTTCCAGCACATTTTGCTTTAAAAGCCTAAATGAAGTAATCTTGCTAGAGAGGAGCTTCCTGGAATGGTAGAAGAAGGAACCCAAGCCACCAAATTCACAATCATTCACACTTTAGCAGACCGGAGTGAAATGGTTGGAAATATTCATACAGTAATAACGTCTGGGCTCCAGAGGCCAACATAAAGGTGCAGTGGTTCTGACCGAAAGGGACCAATGAGACAATGGGAGTGTGGCAGTGGGAGGGCAGGGGTCCAGGTGGGAAGACAGGACATAGGAATGAGGGGACACACATAGCAGGCTTATCCTCAGTTCACCCAAGGTGAAGAGCCCAAATGTTGTGTGCAACCATCTCTGACTAGGTCAAATAGTCCATTACATCCGGGGCATCAAAATGCATCTTTAGTCCATAGATTAAATATCAGACCATTAAAGAGTGACTAAGCATTGTTACAGGAAACAGCTAGAAAGATACAACCAAATCACTCAGTTCAGATTTGCAGCAATATAGATAGAGCTACCTTCTAGTTTGATGTGTGTCAGATTCTTCCAACGAGATGAAACCTCTAAATCAACACAGATAGACGGTCAAAGGCCTAATAGCCCAAACTGAGACTTTTCTACATTTACCTTGAGTTTCCATTTCATTAAGAGAACATACAGCCTCACCTGCCTCTCTGAAGCCTACAGTGCTGGAGGCCTGCTGGGGACTGTGCTGGTCTCCAGGGACTCTGATCTAGAGGTGAAGGCTTGGTCCCTGCCCGCCGAGGCGCTCACATTGCAGGAGGGGGGACAAGCATCTCCTTCTTTTTGTCCTGTGTCAGTGAAGGGGACCACGAAACCTGGCTTTGGGGCCCAGAGTTGATCACCACCCACGGATAAGAGGAGCCAGTAGGTGGACTTGGCCAGTGGGAAGGAAGGACCGGCATTGGGGGCCAAGAGGTAGAGAGATCATTCTAGGCAAGGAACAGCACTTGCAAAGGCATGAAGGCATGCAGATGTGAGCGTTGAGGGTGGAGTGCTGAGAAAAAGGAAGAGAAGGAGAAGGAGGAGGAAGGGATAGAGGTTGAGGAAGAGAGATCATTGAGTGTGGAGGGTTAAGTATGGCCACAAGTTCCTTGGCATTCCTCTCATCAAGAGGCCCGGTCCATGTCCCCTCCCCTTGGGCCTGGGAGGGCTCTGTGACCCTGCCCTGGTTTCCATGCTGAAGTGATGCTGTGCAGCTTCCAGGCCAGGCTTTCAGAGACTGGTAACTCCCACTTCCTATCTCTTAGAACACTCGCTCTTGGAGCCCTGAGACAGCTGTGCTTTCACAGTGGCCATATGAAAGTTTGCATGGAGACAGCTGCTCCAGCCATCCCCACCCAGGGCACAGCAGAGGGCCAGCCCAGCTGTTACCCATGGCAACAGCATGCAAGACAGCAAGGGAAAGCTGCCCAGCTGAGCCCAGTCACCCCACAGAACTTTGAGAGATGATAATACAGAGCTGTTACGTTTTGGGTTTGATTGTTACACAGCAGTAGTAACCGTAGCATCAGGGGATCCAGATGAACAGGGCCATGGAAGTCAAAGGCGGGGAAGCTATCAAAGGGAGCGTCATCAACAGGACCTGGTGAGTGCCATCAGAGGACTCAAGGGACATGTGGTCTAGAATGCATGGCGGAGGGTTGGAACATGGGGCTTGTGGTGATGTTTGCCAAAAAAAATAATTTAAGGAGCTGACGATGAAGACTGCAGGCTGAAGAGTTAGAATGGCCAGTTCAGATTGATCCTGATCTGGGCCATGAAAGTCCCTAGTCCCAGGAAACCTCTCACACAGGAATGGTGAGGGCCCCCAGTAAATCTGTGTCTATAGAGAAGAGGCAAAGTGTGTGAAGCATCCTCCAGGATGGGTAGCTGTGACAGTGACTCTGAGGGGGCAGCATGAGAAACAGAATGGAGATGAGCTTGAACACGTGTAAGGACTGAATGAAATGAGCCTACAAGTAAGTGCTCTCCTTTCTTTAGGATATCCTTGTGTCCACTTCTTGGCAAGGATCTTACATCCTTTTAAAAATTTTTTTTAATTTTTATACAAGTTTTGAAGGTTACTTTCCATTTGCAGTTATTACAAAACATTGGCTATATTCCCCCTGTTATACCATACATCCTTGAACCTATCTTACACCCTATAGTTTGTACTTCCCACACCCCACCCCTATATTGCCCCCGCCACTGGTAACCACTAGTTTCTTCTTTATATCTGTGAGTCTGCTTTTTTTGTTATATTCACTAGTTTGTTGTATTTTTTGGATTCCACATATAAGTGATATAATACGGTATTTGTCTTTCTCTGTCTGACTTATTTCACTTAGCATAATGCCCTCCAAGTCCATCCATGTTGCTGCAAATGGCAAAATTTTATTCTTTTTTATGGCTGAGTAATAGTCTACTGTGCATGTATATATATATGTACGGCATCTTCTTTATCCATTCATCTGTTGATGGGCACTTAGGTTGTTTCCATGTCTTGGCTATTGTAAGTAATGCTGCTAAGAACATTGGGGTGCATGTATCTTTTGAATTAGTATCTTTATCTTTTTCAGATATATACCTAGGAGTGGAATTTCTGGGTCTTATGGTAGTTCTATTTTTAGTTTTTTGAGAAACCTCCATACTGTTTTCCACAGTGGCTGCACCATTTTACATTCCCACCAACAGTGTACAAGGGTTCCCTTTTCTCCACATCCTTGCCAACATTTGTTATTTGTAGACATTTTGATGATAGCCATTCTGACAGGTGTGAAGTGATATCTCACTGTGGTTTTGATTTGTATTTCCCTGATGATTAGCAATGTTGAGCATATTTTCATGTGCCTGTTGGCCATCTGCATTTCTTCTTTGGAAAACTGTCTATTCCATTCTTCTGCCTGTTTTTTAATCAGATTGTTTGGGGTTTTTTGATGTTGAGTTGTATGAGCTGTTTATATATGTTGTATATTAATCCCTTTTCAGTCATATCATTTGCAAATATTTTCCCCCATTCAGTTGGTTGTCTTTTTGTTTTATCAGTGGTTTCCTTTGCTATGCAAACCTAATTAAGTTTAATTAGGTCGCATTTGTTTATTTTTGATTTTGTTTCCACTACTTTAGGAGATGGATCCAAAAAATACTGCTGTGATTTATGTCAGAGTGTTCTGCCTATGTTTTCCTCTAGGTTTTACAGTATGCAGTCTTACATTTAGGTCTTTAATACATTTTGAGTTTATTTTCATATATGGTGCTAGAGAATGTTCTAATTTTATTCTTTCACGGGTAGCTGTCCAGTTTTCCCAGCACCACTTATTAGCTGCCTTTTCTCCATTGTATATTCTTGCCTCCTTTGTTGTCGATTAATTGATGTGGGTTTATTTCTGGGCTTTCTATCCTGTTCCATTGACCTATGTGTCTGTTTTTGTGCCAATACCATATGTTTTGACTACTGTAGCTTTGTAGTGTAGTCTGAATGCAGCCTTTTATTTTACGCTGATAAGAGCACCATGAGTTGGGTGCCATCACCATTGCATTTGAGGAGAAAACAGTCTCGGAGACATGGTAGTCTTTGTGGCAGGTGGTGGAGCTGGAATTTAAACCAGGCTTATCTGCTTGTGCTCATCAGCCCAAGGGAAGGGTCTATGGGCATGCTGGAGATGCGGGACACAGAAGGGACGTTTAATGAACTGAGGTCCATGAGGAGTTGGAAGGAACAGGATGCAAAGGACAGTTAAGGAGTCCAAACTTTCCTGGAAGCCCTTGACCCACTATGGACTTCCAGTCAGAAGTGTGGGTGGGGCAGGATGGGGACAGAAGAGAGGGAAGGAAAAAAATGTGTTATGCTGACCACTCTATGGTGCCCCTTTTCCTAATCGGAAGGGAAAGAAGACGACACAGGAAGAACTCAGGAGTGATTTTCACTTATACAGACGTGGTGGAGTCAAATTAGAACTCTACAGAACGGTTTCTCTCCATCCCCCTCAAAGCCACTCAATACACAGAATGAATCTCTTTTACTATAAATTGCAGACACATGGAGCTAAGAAACAACCAGGGCTGCAGAGGCCCTCCGTATCTCTGCCTCCAGAGAGGGCTTCAGTAAGATAAGGAGGGAGTATTGTGCCCATTTTAATCTCCATGAAACGGGGACAATAGCTCTCTCATAAAGGCCTGTGGCAGGCCAGGGCCGACAGAGGCCAAATTGGCAGGAGAGTATGTGGGGCAGACAAGAGAAACTGACCTAACTAAGATGCCGTGTCTGGACCTACAGCCAGGCATCTGAAGGGCATAGCAAGCTCATTGCCATATGTCCAATTAGACACAGCAGATGGGAATGAGGTGGCTGCAGCCATCCCAGGTGGGTGGCCTGTGCTTGTCCCTGGGGAATCTGTGCATGTCTCACAAGATCCCACCCCTGGGCTATCATTTGGGGTAAGGCTGCTGTCCTGAATAGAGGAATAATAATAGTAATAGCAGCAACTAACTGTCTCTGAGCTCTCCCAATGTGCCAGGTACCATGCTGAGTGCCTCATACATCTTGCCCCATTTAATCTTCATGAAAACCCTAGGTGGCAGGGGTTTTTTTTCCCTTTTTTGATAAGGAATCTGAGGTCCAGGAAGATAAATGCAACTGGTCTAAGATTCACAAGTAACAAACAAATGGTGGGGTCAGGACTTGAACCCAGGCAGTCTGACCTCTGAGCCTGCTCTTTAGCCACCATGATGTCCTGATAAGACTAAAGTTGGCCAGAAGGGTCCCCACCACTAAGGTGGAGATTTGGTACAGAGTTCTGATCCCATGGAGGGCTGGATACCAGGTAATACATTAGATAGAATTCTGAAGTTGGAGTCAGTGCTGGGGGCTTTCCTCCCGGAGTGATTGGCAAGGAAATTATCTGGGCATCAAAGTGGGAACCCATTTGTCACTGGGCTAGCAAATCCTTAACTAGAGGAAGGAAAGTCAAGATGGTTAACATGGCCTTCCTCCCCTCCAGATGATTCTGAATGGGGAGCTCCATAGTCCCCACCATAAAGAGCTGTGAGAAAGTCAAACTAGAAGACAGAGGCTATCCAAGGTTTCAGTCACTTCCTCCCACACAAATCCAGAATCTCCTTCATTTCAATGTATTTGTTATATGTGTATAAATCCAATTTGTGTACACATTTTTAAAAGTATTATTCCCTCTAGAAACTTTGAGGAAAATATCAAACAGCATCCATAATTTCAGCAAAAATAACATTTTTAAAGATTTTTGTTGTTGCTGGTAGCATCTCCCCTTAGAGGGGCTTAGTAAGTATTTATTCAGTTAATGAATGAATGAATGAAGCTAGTGCTCAAAACACCTGTGCAGGAAGCAGGAGACTTGTGCTCAAGGGCTACAACCGTCATGTCTTATCTTTCCCACCGATGGCCCCTGAGCCATCAGGACAAAGAGATAGAGAAACACAGATGGAGGGCAGAAGCCACGATGTCTCTGGTCAGACCCACAGCAAGAGGGTACCACAAAGAGAACAGAGTCAACTAACCCACCCAGCTTCTTGGAGTATGGAGGTGGCAGAGAGGTACCACCTTTTAAAGCAGAGGACTCTGCTCTCTAGTGAACACAGCCCAGTCCACACTGGAAATCTCACCAAACACTGTAGCACCTCCTCCCTTGATTCAGGCCCAGGAAGTGGATGCTAGAAGAGCAGTGGGAAGGGAGAATTTTCCGTTTTTCCACTTCATTCTTCTCTTTTGACCCCCTGAGCCTTTCAGCCAAGTCTTTGGTCACGCACAGCTGCAGAGTTCTTGGTGAAGACAGAGAGCCACAGAGGTCAGGGTGGTCCTGCCTGCACACCGTGTGTACCTTCCCGGACACTACGTACCTGGAGCCAGTTCAGAGGTCACCCCCAGGAGTCTCTGACATTAGCCAAGATAGGTGTCTAGTCAACTCCAAGGCCATTTTCAAATGATGACAGCTATACTGTCCACACCAGCCTTGGACAGCCAGGAAAGAGTTCAGAATCCAAATAATATGGAAAAAGTAAGAACTCCTCACAAATTCTCATGTATCTCACTTGCCCCAAATTCCAGAGTTGATATGGTACCCAAGAATACCGCAAAAACCACGAACACCCACAAAATCTAGAAGATGCAAAAGCAATGCCTCATCCATTGCAGCAGCTGCTAATCTAAGCCACGTTTCCCTCTTTCCAAGCAAAACCAGAGTCCGCAGCACCTGGTCCGCATTTATGCCCACACTGCTATTGCCAGCTGTTACTGGAGGGAAGAGGGCAGACAAAATGCAGAAAGGAAAAAGGAGCTGATTGTCTTTAACCTTCACCAGAATGAATGCCTGTTTCTCCCAGGTTGCTCAAGGCCAATGAGCTGAAAATCCAAACCAGAGAACTCGTCTAATAAGTGGGGAATTGTGTCTTATGCTTCCATCTCCTTGGGAAAAAATAGAGTTATAAATACTGCACCCTCTACCAGAGAATGACATATAGGAAACACTCCTACTTTTATACAAAATCTATAAATTTGAGCCCATAGACTTAAAGCCTTTTCATGGGACTCCTATTCCTTATATTTAAAACCTGTTAGTCTCTTTCTCTCTCCATGAATAGTTACCCTTGAAAAAAAAAGAGATTTATTTTACAGTGTGAGTTTTCTGTAACAGAGAACACAAACTTCTAGTGAAAACTAAACCTTTAAGGCCTGGCTGAGCCTTTAACAAAGGAAAAGATAAGTAGTCAAAGAATAGAAGGAATATGAAATATTTTTCAGAATGGGAAGAGTGGATTATGTCAGACTTAAACAAAAAATAATAATAGAAGGGAAAGAGTATGGGAACATGGAAAAGAAATAATAGTTAAAATAACCTACGATTAGACTTCATCCTTTTCACTAGCCTAACCATTGGCAGTTCCCAATGAAAAATACAGGCAAACCCAATGTTAAGAAACATCAAGACCAGTTAAATGGAAGTCCTGGGTACTTGACACAGATGAAGTGACCACAGTGCCCTTACAACAGTACAAAGCAAGTGCTTACAAGGGTTGGACTCTTGAAAGAAGACCCAGCCCGCTCTCCGGGATGGAGACGGGCAAGACTCCCTTCCGTCTCCATCTTTCGGCTCCAGCTCAGCTCCCGGCTGGCCCTCCGGTGGGGTTTCCGGCTGCGCAGCCCCTGCAGCGCCCTCTGTCGGCAGGTCCCCGGAGGCCAAGCGAAGAGTAGCAGGAAGAGCGTGCTGCTGACACCGGCTGAAGCTGGACAACAGGCAGGAACATGGAACTCAGCAAAGGGATCAGGAAAGGTGTCCTGAGAGCCCTCGTACGAAACACGGGAGGATGATACGAAGCTTACAGGACGCTCCAAGCTGTCAGTGGGCACCAAGCTAAACTGAGTGCATGATGGGAATAATTTCATAAAGCCTTGTTCTTGTACCTAGAGGAAGGGTAGAAGCGAGTAAGTGGTAGAGTCAGTACCATACAAGCAAGAGCCTGAATTTGGTGTGCAGAGGGTCTTCTATCACCTCTTCCACCTCCACACACTTTCCTCCAGGACGGTTCTTGGTCATCTGGTATAGACACATCGCTGAGCCTACCCAGAAAAAGATGCTGAAATTTCCAGTTCCTATGGATTCTAGACAAAAAGGGAGCCCCTGCCAGCTGAACAAAGGCAGCACCGTTAACCTGCGTTGATAGTTCCCAGGTTTTACAGGATGGCATCTGTGCCTCCTTCATCCCTTTCTTCTCTAACAGCCCTGACACTAACCTGCCCAGTCAAAGCATCTCATGTCTGCAGACCCTTCCCGGTTGACCTCCACAAATCAGCCAAATATTCATGATCAGTGGCTCCACTCAGACACGGTTTTTTCCCAAGAGGCAACAATTCCAGTAAACTCCAAACCTGCAAATGTTTTTTTTTTTCATGAAACCCACACCAATAGAGTGCAGTGTTCCTTTTTCAGAAAAGGAACTTGCTTGTTGTAAAGGCTGCTTTTTTGGTGTCAGGGATCCCTTAGAGGGACCCAGCATCCAGCTACTGTATCCCAGGTCAGAATTGTTGACCTGAAACAAATAGACTGCCAGATATTTCTCCAGCAAAGATCATTTATTCAGGGTCAGCAGAGAATTGCAACCACAGTTCAGGGTCTGCAATCACGGTGAGCCACTTGCAAGTCCCCCTACAGCAAGGGCAGGAGAACACTTTTATAGAGAGGATAAGGAAGTCGGAAGGGCTGTAGTAAACAAAGAGTCCATGGCTTTTCATTGGCTGAGTCCTTGCCAGGAAAGAAGAGGAGGCTTTCTTCTTCCTGTTGGACTCTGCTATCACCACAGGGCGAGACAGCTCCCCTTTCTGGTTTCCTAACTCTATTTAATGTAGGTTTCTGTTTATTAATTTTTTATAGAATCAACTGCAACTGAGATAAGCAGCAGTCAATCCAATATGCAGCATGCCAGATGGCCTAGCATTTTTATTTTATTTTATTTATTTATTTATTTATTTTTTTTGCGGTGTGCGGGCCTCTCACCACTGTGGCCTCTCCCGTTGCAGAGCACAGGCTCCGGACGCGCCGGCCCAGCGGCCATGGCTCACGGGCCCAGCCGCTCCGTGGCACGTGGGATCTTCCCGGACTGGGGCATGAACCCGCGTCCCCTGCATCGGCAGGCAGACTCTCAACCACTGTGCCACCAGGGAAGCCCGGCCTAGCATTTTTATATGTGCTTCAAGTTACCAAGTTCTGTGTGCCAGGAAGCCAAAATGGTGGGTGGGTGGGTGCTCTCGGGGCCCAGAACTACAGGTTTGAGGGTTCCCGGGCTGCAAAATTCTCCCCATAGAAAACTATGGTCATTCAGCCCCCTCTGCAGCTGACCAAGTTAGTCCCAACTGAGCATCAAATTGTGAGAAACTTTAACGATGTCTCCTAGATTCCAAGGGAAAACTGGGCAGGGAGAAAAGAGAGGCACCCTGAGAGGAAAGGGGGAACCCAGGTAAGAGAAGTTTTTTCCCCACTAGGATGGACTCCTGTACTTCTTGCCAAGGAAGCCTACCCTTGAGGATCTCACCTTGTCGTGCAGCCCATTCACGAGATTAAAGCATGGTTGCCTGCTACATAACTCCAGGAGAGCCATTTCCGTAGACTTCTGTGTGAATGGCGCCCTTGGAGTTGGTAACACATCAGCCCTGTTAATAAGGTCACAGGAATGTCTGGTGACCACATATCAGAAATTATACCCTGCCTCGTACTACCATTCCTAACATCTGTGTGTGGCCAAGGATATACCTGGTTAGCCCAAAGGGTTACTGTAACCCTCCCAGCCTCCTGACCAGCCATGAGTTTGAGCTCTGCCCTTCTTTACTGTGAAATTGTGTTGTATCTCATGCTCCAATATCATGAAACCTGTTCATCAGTTACATCTTCTAAAATAGCCACCTGCCATTCATTTGTGGCTCTCACCTCCATCCAGTTTTAAAAGGCGATATTCAAAATCCTCTCCCTGACTATAAAGGGTTCATTTAAAAGTCATGCTGAGATTGCATCCCCCGTCCACCCCACACTCTCAAAAACCCTACTCTTCATACATCAGACTGATCCTCCAGTATATCCTCACACTTCTTGGCACCTAATCTGGAAGAGGTTGGTTAATACCTAACAAAAGTACGTACTTCCCAGAAACACCTCTGGAACACCCTCTAGCAAGTCAAGAGCTGACTCAAGACGTATGTAATCAGCACAGGATATGGGGAAGGGTCTCCGTATGGCCCTCTGCCTTCATGCTAGGACCCATACTTTCTACCTTCTGGAGCTCTTCAGTATGGTAGTCTGTCAGTCTACAGCCTTGTGGTTTGTGTCCTATCTCAGTTCCAGGCAACTCAGTCCTCCACCGTCTGACCAGCCATGACCCTCCCCTCCACTTGGACTGAAATGCAGAGACCCACCCCAGTAAGCCAGGATTTGGGACAAAAATATATGACAGAGAAGGCACTTGACTTTGCGGTCTGTATTTGGCCTTGGAGGATCTGTTGGGAACCCCTACCTCAGCCTGAATGCCCCAGGGCAGCTCCGAGACAGCTCAGCCCACTCCATCCAGGAGGGAGGACTGCTAAGAGTGCCAGCAGCTGTGCAATACTCCTGTTTTGGGGCTTCCCTGGTGACGCAGTGGATGAGAGTCCGCCTGCCGATGCAGGGGACGCGGGTTCGTGCCCCGGTCTGGGAGGATCCCACGTGCCGCGGAGCGGCTGGGCCCGTGAGCCATGGCCGCTGAGCCTGCACGTCCGGAGCCTGTTGCTCCGCAGCGGGAGAGGCCACAGCAGTGAGAGGCCCGCGTACCGCAAAAAAAAAAAAAAAAAATACTCCTGTTTCATTTCACATGCACATTAATCCTCTATGCTTCACTGGGCAGGGATTTTAAATTTTATTAGTCTTTTCAACGAACCAACATTTGGTTTTCTTGATCTTCTATATATATTTGTTTTCTGTGTAATTACTTTCTGCTCTTACTTTTATTTTTTATTATTTCCTTCCTTCTACTTTCCTTGGATTTAATTTGTTGTCCTTTTTCTAACTTCTTGAGATGGATTCTTAGCTCATTGGTTTGGGGCTATCCTTCTTCTCTGTGTATGCATGTAAGGCTGTAAGTTTTCCCCTTAGCAGTTTGTTTGTTTGGTTTTGCTTTGTTTTGGTAAAATCCTAAGTGAAGCACAAAACACACATAGAAAGGGGCATAAGTTTAAATGCAGAGTTTAGGGATTTTCAGAAAGTGAACACATCCATGTACACAGCACCCAAATCAAGAAGCAGAGACTAATTCACATGTCAACCTGTTCTGTTTGCCTCCTTCCTTCTCTCTGGGATCATTTTCCTCCTAACAGAAAGAGCTCCCTTTTAGTATTTCTTTTAGTGCAAGATTACTGGTGATAAATCCTCTCCGTTTTTGTTTGTCTGAAAACATCACTATTTCACTTTCACTTTTGAGCAATGATTTCACGAGATACAGAGAATTCTAGGTTAGCTGTTCTTCAGCACTTAGGAATGTCATTTCTCTGTCTTCTGAAAAATCAAGTTTAGTGTTTTTGTCTTTCCTTTAAAGATAATGTAGGTTTGGTTTTTTTGTTTGTTTGTGTTTTGCTCTGATGCTTTTAAGACTTTTCCCTTAGCCTTTGGATTTCAGGAGTTTAACTACGACATGCTTACAAGTGATTCTTGTTTTTATCCAGGCTTGAAAATAAGTTATTGTCTCCTCAAAAGTTGCCTTTGCCCCACTCATTCCACTGTGTCCCTTATTCTCTCCTCTGTCCTTTCCATCCTCTTTTCTCTCTCTTTCTTCAATCTGGATATTTTCAATCAACCTATGCTCCACTTTACTAACCCTCTTTCTGCTGTATCTGATCTGCGGCTAACCCCATGCATGGAGTTCTTAATTTCAACTCTTCGGTTTTTCAATAATTAAATCCCCATTTGATTCTTTTCTGTTGGTTCTAATTTTCTGGCAAAGTCTGCACTTCATTTTCTGCATGTATAAATCATAGTTTCATTGAGGTCTTTGTCTAATGACTTCAATATCAGGATCCTAGTTCCATTTTCTTTCTTGCTTTTGGTCATTTGCTTCTGTCTCTTATCATACTTGGTGATTTTCAGTTGCCGTAAACTGGGTGTGGAATATTGTAGATACTTTGGCGATGGCATCTTCCCTCAGAAGATTTTGCTCTTCCCTCAGTGAGGTTGTTGGGGTGCTGGTAGCCTTGACCCAATAAGAGGATGAGCTTAGTGGAGTGCAGTCCAGTCTTGGTAAGCCTCAGTCTCCCTTTAGCTCGCCCTCTTCCTAGAGATCCCTCTCCAGGTCTTTCATGGAGAGCCGAGGGTTTTCACCTGGGACCCTTCCGTGACTCTCCCTGCCAGGTCTCCTCAGTACCAAGAGACAGAAGATTTCGGCTCACTTTTCAGATGTTTTCATGATGCAGGATTCAGCAAATGTCTGAGGGGAAACCAGCTGGGTACTTGAGGTCTCTGGTCCTTCACTCCGGCCCCAGAGGGCCACAGCAGCTCTGCTGGTTTCCCTACCACCAGGACAAAGGGACTGCAGGTAATCAGCTCGTCTCACCAGTACTCCGTCGTCTAGAATTTGTGGTCCTTGTTGCTTCCATTATTCTGCAGTGCTTTAAATATTTTGTTTTTAAAAAAAGCTTATCTAGTTGGCAGCAGAAGCATTAATCTGCTACAATTACTCTATCCTAGCAGGAAGAGGAAGGCTCTAATTGCCTTTTAGCAAACACTCCACATGCGGTGATCCCAGAGAACAGAAACACTGTCTAGGGGGTGATAATAACCAGCACTAAAATAGGAAACAAAAAGCATTTATTGGATTGTTTTTGAGTTTGGATTTGGCCTTGTAACACCCGAAATAAGTACTTCCCATAAAGTAAAATTCTAGCATCATTTCACATAGTGATTCATTTTCATCAATCTCCCACATTTGCTGTGGTACCATATTTGAAGCATTAACATAGGATTTATGCTGCTGTTCTAAATAGGAAATTAGTCAAATAATATACAGTTCTTGGTATTAAAAAGATGTACCAGTTAACACAATTGAAAAAAAGGTTACAATTAACCATTTTTCATTCAAATAATCATAAGTTAGCTATTAGAGAAACATGACTTTATCACATGGCAATTTTTATGTTAGGAAAATGTGGAATACCTAAAGATGCAAATATCTTCTCTGCTCATTCAAAATTTATGACTTTATTTTCTTCACTGATTTTCCAATTTTGTACAAAGTGAATATAATTAGTCCATAATACAGATGTCTATATCATTTCTGGAAGTGCAAATCCAAGTAAGATTATATCTTTACCAAATTACAAAATTTTGACAAATCAATATGATATTCTCTAATATAATAAGGTGACTTTTTTCTGTTAGAGTCATATATTACTTTAATGAGAATTTTACTACAAAAGATATCATCTGAGAACCAAATAGAAACACCATGTCTTTCAGGGCTGTTTATAGGAGAGCAAAGGTTTTTTTGGTAAAACTTAATATGGCTTATACACTTATATAATGTTCTTCTTTTGAATGAGGTATTGGATTCAAGTTGCTGAGATCAAATGTAACAGAACAAACGTGTGTAAAAGGTGACTGCTTCATTTTGGATTTGTCTAAAACCAGGGCCCCCTGCATGAGGAACTTTAAAACTCTACCTTAATGAGATCCGGCAGGCAATATCAACTTTAAATTAAAATACCTTTCCAATGTTATATCTTTACATATGTAATAGAATCTGCAATGTTAGATGCCTTGTCAATGCACTGACAAGTGCATTCCATTTGTTAAGAAGCCCTTCACCCTTCCTTTTGTTTTGATCAAAAGTCACAGCCTTTCTCTAAGCTGCTTATTTCTTAAAACCCATTTAATTCATATTTTTAAATAAAAAACCAAGTACAAACGAACATACTGCCATGTAGGATAGACTGGGAGGACCTCAGGTTTTATACCATTAATGTTGATTATTTCTTTGAAAGAACTGCTCTTGCTGTTTCCTCTTACTGAAGCTAAATGTTCTTCAGACTCAAAATTTAATTTATGTCTTATTATTGCATTGCTTCTTGATCTTTTTGATCATTTGAAGATATTGTACTTTCCATTACTCCTTCTAGATTACTACTGAAACTGTTTCTTTCACAACGATGATAGCTTCTTGAGTTAAAATTGGGTTTCCTGGATTTTGAGGATGTGGTTTACATTTGTCTCGCATCTATTTTGCAAATGAAATATTCATAGACTTACGTTCATTGTTCTTGCTAAAGAATGTTACTTACATAGATAATTTGGTTCCTTTTACACAAATAAGTGATTCACAATGGAAGACATTTCGCTAATGCGCTGATCCATATGTCTGTCTAGTTTATCAACTCTGATCACACTTCTGTTCATGAGATTTGGGCATTTCTGCACTGCAGACATTGTAACATATGGATAATTAAAAACTTGCTATGAAGTTCAGATATTTGTGGTGCTTCAACCTGTGCAATGTCTGGATAGCAACAGGAGTAAGCACCTTATTCTTAACGAATACTTTTACCAGTTGCAGAATTCTCTGTTGACAGTTATTTTCTTTCGGCACTTTGAAGCTGTCATTCCTTTCCCTTCCATTGTTTCTGTTTATGTTGAGAAGTCATCTGCCAGTCTAACTGTTGCTCCTGTGAAGGTAACCTAGCTCTTTTCTTCATTGGCTGATGAAGTGATCATTTTTCTTCTTCTTTGAACTTTTACAGTGATGTCTGGATGCTGTGTTCTTTCTGGATTCATAGGGCTTTTTGTATCTATAGCTTGATGTCTTTCATAACTTTTGGAGAATTTTTAACTTTAGCACCACTGTCTCTCTCTTCTCTTTTTGGATTACAATTTACAGGTATTTTAGACCACTCCCTAGTATCACATATGTTTATTATTTCTCTTCAATATTTTATATCCTTTTTCTCTGCATGCCTTATTCTGGATTTCTTTTTCTGACCTATGTTCCAGTTTCCTAAGTTTTCTCCTGTATTTTGTTAAATCTGCTTTAAACCCACCCATGGAGTACACTATTTCAAAATTGTAGTTTTACAGATCCAGAATTTTCTGTTTCATTCTTTTTTAGAGTCTTCATTATTTGCTGATATTTTCAATCTTATATTTTATTTCTTTGAATGCTTTAAGTATATGATCATTAAAGCTTGTGTCTGATAGCTCCGATATCTGAAAACCCTGTAAGTCTATTTATAGTGCCTGGTCTTTCTACTGGTATTTTTACCAGTAAAAAAATACTCTGCACGTGCCTGATCAATTTTAGTTGAAAACTGGACACTGTAAATGAAAACTTATGGAGATAATTTGAGGCTTAGAATGGTTCTTTCCCTGCTGAGAGGATTTGCATTTCCTTCTGGGCTATACCTAGCAATCCAGAACAACCTCAATTGAATTTCAAGACTTAAAATGATTTGAAGGGCCAGGGCTGGCGTATTTCTCTGGTATCTGTTCTGCTGTTCAGGGCTCCAACTTGAATCATGAAGGACTTAGCAGAGTCCTCCTCTTTGGCAGGCTCTAAATTCTTTAAGTTTTATCCCCTTAGCCCTGCAAGTCTGTCAAAAGTTCTTTTCACCTTCCCAGCCTCTCAGTGCACTTTTCTGGAATCAACACAGCCCCCCCCCCACCAAGGGAAACAGCAGAAGTTTTCTTCTTCTGTATCTTGTCCTCAATATTTTCCATTGTCTTGCTAGGTCTCTGATGTCCTCAGGCTAGGATTTCCAGTTTTAGGAGGAAACGATTACTGGATTCCTAATAAAATTGGAATTTGAGATAAACAGTGAATACTTTTTTTAGTTTTTTGTCCATTGTAATAATTGGGACAGACTTATACTGAAAACTTATTCCCTGTTTATCTGAAACTCAAATTTAAGTGGGTGTCCTTTATTTTATCCAGCAATCCTACTTCAGGATTGCTGATTTATTTCCATATTTTTCCAGCTTGTCTAGATGTTCTCTGAATTATCTAGTACATCATCACTTGAAGTGGAAGTTCACTTTTGCTAGCTGGTCAACAATCTAGCATTATTAAAAAAAATTTTTTAGAGACAAATTACCAAATGAAAAGTTAATATGTTTGCTTAAATCCTAGCTGCCATGAACTACATGTGTGACCTTGTATAAGTGGCCTTACATTTTGGCCTCATTTTCCTTAGATGTAAAATAGGAATGATAGATGACATTTATTGAGGCCTTGTTATATGCCAAGTATTGTGCTAAGCACTTTTTTAAAAGGTTAATAATAATTACCTGTACTTCACAGGGATTTTGTGAGGGCCAAATTAGAGAATAGTATGAATGGTCTGGTGCATACTAAGAACTAATTAACTGTTAAGACCAGTTTGTTATAATTTTTAAACTAAATCGAATACTATACTTACACCAGGGCGACTACCATCATTACATACTGATGTCTCAAGTGCTACAACAGGCCTACTAATCCCTAAAAAATGGAGAGGAAGAAAAACAATAGTTTTCTTGTTTCTTTAAGTGATACTGTAAGTAAAGTGAAACAGTCTATACTTTTTGAATACAGGCCCACCCAATAAAAATTATAGTTGTAAACACACAAATTTGTAGAGGTAGAAACTTCAGTATCATTCCACTTTGTGAATGAGCTGATCACTCGTGCCCAAATCTGAAAACAAATCATGTGCCAGGCAAAAGTAACCAAAATGTGATAAGGAGATCTATTTCAGGTCCACCATTAATCCACGAGATTTTAAGATGTCAACCTCTTCCTCTGGAAGGGCAAGGACTACACCCATTGGTGAGTGGAGCATGGGCTGGATTTCAACCCCCTACTCACCCCTTGGTTGGACAACTTTATGTAGGATGTGCCTGAACAACTATACAAGACAGTTCTGTTGATGGCAAATGAATATACAATGAAGAAGGGCAACTCTTATGTGTTGACTACTTCATGCGTACTAGGCTTCACACATTATTCCATTTGCTGTGTACAACAGCCATACATGAAACAATACATACAAAGCTGGCAATGGTATCACCATTCTACATTAAATCTAAGGCTCAGAGAGTCTGTATAACTTACTCTGTTAATGACGGGCAAGTCAAGAATTGGACTTACATCTATTTGTTCCCACATTCCTACTCTTTCCTTAGATCACCGTGCCTTCCTAAACTTCTGTTACTACATACATAATGACTCAAATAAACAATAAAAACTATTATAACAGAGATGCCTTGTGTTCAGACTTTGAGGGGATTTTTGAATTATTATTATTTTAACTATAAAAGCAGAGGAAGATAGAACTACCTACCACAGGTCTCCTTAGATGAAGTATCTGAAATAATAACCAACAACCCTCTAATATTTCTTGGGCTTTGAACCTTGATACTTTTCTCAGAGGCAGCAGTAATAGCGAAAATGTAGCAATGTCTTTATCTATACTTGAATCTATTCCAAAAGTCATGTAATATTAGGCCATAGAAAATTCTCTGTGAAGAATTAGGACCCACCAGGACACTGTACCTGCTCCTGGGTTAACAGTAAGGCAGTGGAGTCAATCAAATGAAACCAATAGTTCATCAGTCATTTTTTAACAGGCATTTATAGAGAATCCCTACACTGCATGACACTGGAAATATAAAGATAAATAATACTTAGTCTCCTTCTTCTGCAAAAACTCAGTGTGGGGCTAATCAAACAGACCAGCTGAATGTAACTGTCACCAAAGTAGCATGGAGTTTTGCAAGATGAAGTAATCTTAATCCATACAACAAATCATTTGTATATTATATTTTTGCATGGGTTTTAACATTTGTGGGTGACTTCCCTTCAGAGCCCATCCCTAAATAAGAAATTTTAAATAATTTAATATCTCTTTCAAGTCTAAATAGGAAATCATTTTAAATTACAGGAGATATTTAGATTAAATAAAAGGGAGATCCATTAATAATCAAGTTGCTAAATACTGGAACAGACTCTTAAAAAGCTTAAGAAAAAAAATACAACCTTTGCCAGTGATTTTTCAGAAAAAGATTACAATACTTTGAAGGTTTCCATGCATTCTTGGCTCTAAACATGAATTGACCTGCTCACCTAGCAAAAGGATTCAATACAAGACTGTATATAATTTCCCTGACCTTTTTTACTCCAAGGCACTGGAATAATTTTCTTTGACAGGAAAGCTAGTACTGCCTTTCCAGGATACCTGTTATACATAATTTCCTTCTGTGCAACTAAACTTGAGGTGAGGTCATTCGGCCCCTCCATGCCGATCTCGCTGGCACCTACAGGCAGAGTAACACGTATTCTGAACTGCACTGACTTGGTGTGGTTACCTGGCCATATGGCTCGCTGCTCATGGTCCCTCCATGATCCCTAAACTACAAGATACCTGCCTCTCAGGCTGAGACAGTAGTAGATCTAGGTCTGTAGACCTAGTGTGGGGTGACTTGGAGAATATGGAACTAAGTTATAAGATTGTCCACCAAGAGCTTAAAAGGCAATCACAGATATGCAGAATCACTGCAGGGAAAGAATGAAGGGAGGAAACAAAAAGTATTGATATATGTAAAGTAAGAATATGTCCACCAAAAGGTAAACACCCAGGCATCATCCAGGCAGTGGGAAGTCTTAACAACTACAATTCAATAGATTAAAAAAAACAACAAAAAAACCTAAATACAAATGTCTAATTAAAATCTGATAAACAATGTTTAATCTCACTAGTAAATAAATGATATAAAAATGCGATGCTATCTTAAGAGTATATTTAATTGATAATGTTCAGTGTTAGCAAGGATTCAAGAGATGACCAGAGTTACATTTTTTGGTGGAAGTGTACAGCACTTTTTGGAAAGCAGTTTGGCCACAGGAAGGAAGAATCCTTAAAATACTCCTATCTTCTAAGGAAGAATATTGCTATTCTCGTATCATTTATATGATATATAGAAAGAAACCTTTCCACATTAGCTAGGTTTAGGTTCAACTACATATAATAGAAAATCCAAAATAACAACAGCAAACAACATAACTGTGATCTACGAGGGAGGCTACAAAACGTAGTTCTTTATCTGGGCGTTACCACCCAAAATAAAACTGAGATTCAGTCATTAAGGAGGAAAGGGAGAATGAGTTTTGATATAGAAGTAGCAATTTTTGCTCCATTATCCTAGAGAGCAAACTTGAACTTAAAAATAATTTTCAAAAAGACATTAATTTTAAGGGAAAATCCCAAATTTCCAAGATCAGGGAAGTATTTCCAAGTTACAAATTGATTCAATGATCCCATAGAACAAGCAATGTTATCTACAAAGTTTGGAATTAGTAGTTGAAAATGCTTATTTAATAATGTTAATTTCAAAAAAAAGATTAAAATTCATTATTAAAGTTCATACACTCAAGTATGCAAAAATAAACCCATAGAAGATTTTTTATACTTTTCTGCATTGTCCGTATTTTCCGTAATGAACATTAAAATGCTTGCTAAGAAAATTGTAGACATTAGTTATAAAAACATTATAATTGGAGACAAATTCCCACATTTGAGAACCAGGACCTCTAACTGGAGATTCCTCATGTTGTTCCAAACAAAATTAATGTAAGGGACTAAGACAAAGCCTGGTAAATTTTTCAAATTTAAAGAAGAACATACTATAAACAGTAAATTGGGAAAAGCAGGTCACCTTCCAATGAACCAAACTCAGGTTGGCCACAGATTCTTTTCTGTACAAAATGCCAAAAAGTTATGGATTTTCAGCATTATTGTCTAGTCATCGTCATCAGAAAATATGCCTCTCATCCATGTATTTCCATAACTTCTCAGAGTCTTCCTTCAGATCCCCAAGATGCTAATCACAGTGAATTCAATAACAGAAAATTACAGAAGAAACAGATTGGTACCACCTGAAATCTTAGAACTGAGAGTTTAAAAGCAATAACTTCTGATGGGATAGGATGGATGCTGAGAAGTCTAAATGATGGATTTAACTTGGGTACAAAATGCTAAAACCAAAACAATTTTGGATGATGGATTTTCAGAAAGAAGTTGGACCTGTTCATGAAGCCACAAGTGAAGCAGGGTTACCAGGTGTGGCTGCCTGACTCATGGGAGGAATTGGGTAGAAGTTCCTGGGGGAGTCCTCTCTGGCCATGGCTTCTCTTCCTGGATTATACCCTACTTCTCAGTACCATTTTATTTTTGTCTTTCAGCTGAAACTAAGATCTGCTTCAAATACTACCATGGAGTGAGTGGAGCCTTGCGAGCCACCACCCCCAGTGTCACCGTCAAAAACTCAGCAGCTCCTGTAAGTCCTGTGTCCTCCTCTTTGGTCAAAACTAACTCTGGTGCTTCTTTACTTTCCTGCTCTGTTCATATGTTTTAGTGTGTGTGTGTGTTGGGCGTAGGGGTATACACACACATATGGAGATATGTTGATAGATTATAAATAGGTAGACAGACAGACAGATAGAAACGCATCTCAAAATCCTGAAGAGGAATGAGATCCGAAGTAAACGTATTAGAAGGCACACATACCACTTGTTGTTAGAGAAATGTCAGGCTTCAATAGATAGCCAGATATTTCTAACAGACTCAGGCGTAATAGCAGTGAATGATAAGTCTCTCTTTGGAACACATTTTTTTTTAATTCCTTGGTGTTAAATATTTGAATTTCTGTATATTTCAAATTTTTTAGGCTTTTAAGTAAATTTCTGGAATAGAATTTATGATTTTAGACTGATTTTAGTCATAGAATTATAAAATGACAGGCCTAGAAAAGACTAGAATTTCTGATCCTTTTTTTTCTTTATATAAATGAGGAAAGTGTGCCCAAGGAACTCAAGTAATGTACCTAGGGTCACACAGTTAGCTAGCTGTAGATCAGGCATTTAAATCACACCTTCTGTTCCCTACTTTGTGGCTCTGCTTAGTTCTATGGTGATAAATGCCATCTTTTCCTCAATTACAGTCTAGTTTTTACCTCTGTTGTGCTTCCTACCTTAGTTCTCAATACATCAGATGAGGCTAGCTGAAATCTCCTTACAAATGGCATTCCTCTTCCTTTCATGTAACTTAAAAATGACTGACTTGGGGAGGCTGAACAAAAACCACTGAAGACTTTGTCACACTAGTGTAAGTAAAAAAGATTTGGGTCTTTCTCCTATGTAAAAAAGAGAGAGAGAGAGAAAAGGAAGAAAGAGAGAAATTCAAATGAAATGTGAATGATTCAGAAAGAATTTCGGCTCTAAAAGATACTATTTGCTGTTTCACAAGTCATTTCTTCCATGTGCTGAAGAGGATTGCATTGAGTCCTTGGTGGGAGCAGTAAGACAAACAGGCTTGAGGACCAGGAACCCATCTGCTTCCATTCTGGCAGATGGAGCAGAACTGGACACCGGGCTGGGGCAGAAGGAGGGTGGGAGTGGACAGGGCTTCCCGTGAGGGGACACACAGTGGGAGGGGCAGGGAGAAGCGAGGGAGGTACCAGCCACACTTTTCCCTGGCCCCACCATTTCTCCCTACGCTCTCCCTGCAAACTGGAACGTGATGTCTGTCATTTTACTGGGTGGGTCAGGACTCTGAGTGTGAGAATCTGAGGAAGTATCCGCAGAGTGCTGGACCCCCGTTTCCAGACCCATTTGTAAGGCCCATCTTCCAAAGAGCGTACACAGAAAAGCTGAAGCATGTTGCCAGCTGTTCAGGCAGGAGCGAGGGCTAAATGGAGGCAGTGAAGCTGGGTCTGAATTGAACCAGAGGCAAGGTGGATTGAGGTGGACAAAGCAGGAATGCACTGAACACACAAGAGAGAAGGAAGAGGCTGGAAGTGGAGTCTAGGTGGTGCAGACGCAGGCTTGGCCAGCTTTCCCCTGGCAGGCTTGGCCGGGGCAGAGGGTCATCTTCCCACTGCCTCATCGGGGATGAGTCCTGTGGCAGAAGAGAGCATGCATTTTCCTGCAAGAAAGTATTTTAATGTGCATTTGGGTTCTGTAATAGTTAAACTCTTGGTGGCCCTTATTGTTCTGTACCATGGTGTACTTTTCAAAGGCATTTTACTTGCATTATTCTAGTTGATTCACAGCACAGCTGTGAGACAGGCGGGAAGCATTTTTTGGTTAAGTGACCATTGCCTATATGCTAGTGGAGCTTAATTAAATCTAGCCTTTGCTTTCTGCAACTCAGTTCAGTGACTGATATAATCTAGCAGAATTCCAGGTTGAGTAAGCCTTTGCAGTTTGGTCTGGGACTTAAGCTCACTGTTTCTAAGAGGAAATTGCTGTTCAAGTTTTCCAAAATCAACTTGTCAATAAACTTTGAGTATCCATGTTTAAATTGAGGATGTCTGGTACTGCACTAATCTCTTATGAAGAGTTGTTTCTCTATAGCCACTATATCATGTCCCAAAAGTCATTGTGTTAGTTTGTGGCACTATGCTAAAACCGTAATTCTTTGAAAAGGAAGGAAAAGATTCCAATTTTCCTTTAGTATAATGAGCACTTCAATGCTTTGAGCAGAACAGGGTCTTAATATGTGTGTTTCTTTTCTCATTTCCCTTTATCTTTTGCCTTTGTTCTACTGACATCTGTTGAGGTCCCTGTGATAAAAAGAGGTTGTCATTTATCTTTCAGAGACTCTCATTTATTTATTAGTCTTAATTGTATATCAGAAACTGTGATGAGGAAGGGTCATAGAGATCCATGTCATATAAGCTGTGTCATAGAGAAGGCATAGTTATTCTGTTATAAATGATAATACTGTCTGAAATGTCCAGTACTGGAGTATGAAAACCCACTGTGCTGTGTGCAGAGAAATCAGTGAGTTGGTACCTGCAACCACTGGGAAGGCTTTCAGAGGAGGTGGTGTGCAGGCTGAGTCAGCCAGCATGAATAAAAAGCACTTTGCCAGGTTTGGAAGGGAAGTAAGGCCCAGCCTGGACAGCATGTGCAAGATCACAGGGGTATGAAATGTCACAGGCCTGGTGGGGAACAGACCTAATTGTGTCAGGTCTAAAGAACATATAACTTACTTCATTTTCTCCATATATCACCCTGCATTTTGTTTTTCATGGATTTTTGTATCTTACTGGGAGCACTTAGCATATGCTTTATATTTTTCTTCTATTTTCTGTAGAATATCATTTTCAAAAGTAAGCTCTTCCTCTCAATATTTTTGTCCAGGCTCTCTTCCCTTTGTGCTTCACAGTCTCTGAATAAGCCTCTGATAGTTTTCTCCCCTCTCCATTTATACATCAAGGGACAGAAATCTATGCATAAATAGTCCTCAGCTCAGTGCACTCTCCACTGTGAGCCTTCAAGCTTCTCCCTCCAGGTCTGTGTCTCGACAGGAGGTTTATACATCCGCCCTTCCCTCTGTGGGACCATCACACATCCTCTGATAGGTGGGCATCTTCTGGATGGGATGAGGGCGCTCCCTCTGCCTGCTGGGTTCTCCCATAGTGCAGAGACTCAGACGCACCCGTAGCTGTTCTCAGTACAAAGTCCTGAGCCTCGTTTCCAAGACTTGCTCTGAGGAGCAGTCACTTGGCACTGCAGTGGCCACCACGTTTCCCTTGCCCCCAGCAGTGCTGAGACCTGGGGACTAGACCTCTGGACACACAAAATAGGTGGCTGTTGGAGCGATGACACCTGCAAGCCCAGGGGGCGGAGCCCAAGGAGCAGGGGAGAGACCACTAGAGTGAGGGGGCAGGCAGAGGATGGAATGTTCCTGCCTTCTTTGGGGCCAAATGTTGAGGGTCCCCCAGATTGAGAGGCCAGACCATGTGTAGCCCAAGAATGTATTTCTTACTCTGTCTTCACCAATGTTAAAAATTGTGGAAATCCCTTCAGGATTTCATTATGCTGGATGTTTCTTGTCCTTACTTCGCATTGCTATAGTCTATCTATTTACATAGTCTGTACTTCTAGAAATTGGAAGTGAACGTTTCAAGTTTTTCTTCTTCTTCCACCGTTTTCATCTAGTGTCTCTGAAACCAAGCTTTTCATAATAATAGAACAGCATAAAGTTCAAAGTAAAGTTCTCTGCCAAAACTTGAAATATCTTCGTGAGTTCATGTTCACAGATTCATTTGCTTTGTCAGACCCCTAAGCAAAGGTAGAGTTGATATTCTCAAAAAAAAAAAAAAGCAACTGAATAGGACATTTCCTTGGGAATGTAGGTTAAATCCATACTCTGAGGTAGGATCAGGTCAGGATTTTCCTCCACAGATAGTCTGGGTCTCCTGCGACAGACAAATAGGTGATTAGTAACCCCCAAACTCTAAGTCGTTAAGGTTGGCAATAGTAATATTTGTCTTGAGAGTTTTCAAAGCAGATCTTTCAAAACGTATTTTAAATCATAATAAAGCAGCTGTGGAACAGCTAACTTAAAGTTATGAAACGAGCTGGAAAACACTCCAACAAAATTAGTTGCAAAATTAATTCACGGGTGACTGATGTGATCAGCCATCTCGAATTGTTGGAACATAAGCCAGTGAATTTGGAAGGCACCTGGGTTTTGTAATAAATGATCTTGTGCCCTTGTATTTGGCAGAGATTAAGTGGCAAGACCTGTTGCCAATGGAAGGTGCTCTTGATGAGCATCAATCACAATGTATCATCCATTGGGGATGAAGGTCTCCCAATTTACCAAAGGGTCCCCTTCATCCTGTGTGTCCACATAGAGTCTCAGCTTCACCCCAAAATGTGTCAAGAGGGAGAATCAAAAAAATTAATGAAGGAGCAGAGAGTTTATTTTCTCTTTTTAACAGGGACTCGCTGTACTACTCTAGGGAAGGGGGCCCCAGCATTGAGATCCTCCAGAGACTGGCCAGTGATCTTCACAGCCCCCCAGTCAGAGACAGCCTTAAACAAACTTCTGGACAGAAGCATTTCCTAACAGTTATTTTTTCACCATTTCAGTTTTTAATGAGTTATGCTATGTAAAGAATCGCCTCTACACAAGGAAAGAGGAACTTGAGGAGAGTTTAGATCCATTTTCCTTAAATCATCAGACAACAGTGCCTCGTAAGGATTTAGTCAGAATCAAGCCTTTCGTGATCTCACCAGATTCATGCCCTACAATCATATCATATTCTTAAATCTGCCCTCATTTCCAGTCCTGATCTGGAAACCTGGTCCCATGACATTTTGGGAAGATGACATGATATTTATTTTATGACTTGGATTTTGTAATGGCCATAGGAGCCTTTTATGAACTTATTCTGTTTTGCCTGTTGCCTCACCAACACATTGATCATTTATTTTTTGCAGCATGTCAAACCAGGCACTAAAAAGGAACTTCATCGGCGATCCTATGATAAGACAAAAGTCTAAGACTTAGTCCCTAATATTCTGAAAATTGGTCTCTGAATGAAATAATCCGTTACACTAAGACTGCAAGAAGTCTGAAGCAATTGCACAGTATAATATTCTAATTTTTCATTTCTTTCTTTCGTGTATATTTCTGTTAGACTTTCCTTAGGGGAGAATTTAAGGGAATATTTCGATTTGTAGAAGCTATCAATCGTATGCTACAGATAAAACATGATCAGTGTAAAGTCAAGTGCTTAAGCTAGAATTGCACACATGATTTATTTACATGCAAGGGATCAGTGTTGGCCAGACATTTACTGGTGAGCCTTAGAATGGTTTTGTGAGGCAGTATTTGACAAGATCTCCGGGCTATTGGAGCTTTAAATTCTGTCTCCATTCCACAAAGCCACGGGTGGAATGGGAATGGAGTTTCTAAGGGGGATAGAGAGGTTGACAGATATAGACAGAACATATAATTTCTTCCAGCTGAGAATCCACAGCCCCATTTCATCTCACTCCTAATTTAGCAAAGTGATTTATGGTGCTCAGAGTCTCCTGCCTCTGATCCTCTTTCCCCAGGACCCACCTCCTCAGCACCTACCCCCCTGCCAGTACATGCAGTCCTCTGATCCCCCAACTTTGGAGGTCTGCTTAGCACATAGTTATTTCGTGCATCTTTGTGTAGCCTGTGGCTTCAATAATTTTTTTTAGTAAATATGTGTGAGTGAGCTCCTCTATGCTAATTACTAGGTATAGAAAACTGAACAAGATAAATCCCCATCCCCATGAAGCCACCTGCCTGGGATGGGACAAGTGAGTAGTGGGGAGACAGATGAGAAGAGAGGCAATGACAAAGGACTCTTCCATGTGCCGTGTTAGTGGACCTATAGGACACTTTGGGAAGAGCAAGGATGGGCAGGCCCAGAACATGATGGAGGGCTTTCTGGATGGAATAAACCCAGTCATCTGCACGCCATAGCCGTGATTCCTGATCAAGCCCTTTATTTTGTCTATGCCAGTTTAACCCAGAGTGTGGAGATCTGCTATTCACATATGTAGCTTCAGCAAAAGTCCCTTGAGGTTTTGATTAAACTAAAGCAGGGTGATATTTAGATACTTGTATTTTGGTTAACACATCAGGTGGACTCGCTCTTCCAAAAGAGGAAGAAGGGGAAGGGAAGTCACTGCCACAACAGGCATCCTCTCTTGGAGGATTTACCCGGGCCCTGCCCACAGTCACTCCTCCCTAAGAGGCACCCCAGAAGTTCAGATCCCATCCTGGCCCAAGATTAAGAAATTTATTCAGTTTTAGGGGAAGAGGTTCAAAGTTCGCTCTAATGTGGTATTTTGGGGTCTTGAGTCTGGAGTTGTTGTTTCCTGATAAAGTTTCCCCAGCAGCCTCATTTCAGCTTAAACAACAGATGTTTATGTCTCACAGTTTTGAAGGCTGAAATCCAAGATCAAGGTGTCTGTAGGGGTGGTTTCTTCTGAGGCCTCTCTCCTTGGCTTGCAGACCACTGCCTTCTCACTGTATCCAGAAATGTCCTTTTCTCTGTGTGTCTGCATCCCTGGTGCCTCTTCCTCTTCTCGTAAGGACACCAGTCCTATTGGATTAGGGCCCAACCCTAAAGACCTCATTTAACCTTAACTACCTCTCTAAAGGCCCAATCTCCAAATACATTGGGAGTTAGGGCTTAAATATATGAATTTGGCCGGGGGACACAATTCAGTCCGTAACAGAGACCCACTGTCTCCTTGGGTTGACTTGACAAAGTCTATCCCAGCCGTCTGCTGCAGTCTCTGTGCTCCAGGAATAATCATTCATCTATCTATCTTTTAACTGTTATTAGACAGACAGACAGACAGACAGACACACACACACACACACACACACACACACAGGATTTGATTCTAATTTTCTGGAACTCTTAATGAAACAACACTGGAGAAGACCCCTGATCTAAAAGAGCCAGTCCTGTCTCCCTGGTCATATAAATATAAATATACACATACTTATATATACACAGATATGTTTATATACAGTTATATATATATTATTTTATTTTATTTTTATTTACATGAACTTGATCATTTCTACACAATCCAACAAAACAAACATATACTCATCCGTTACAATACTTAACCGTGAAACACTAGAGAGTTTTTAAACTAAAATGAGGACCAAAATAAGTATATAGGATGTCACCATTTTTAACACTTAAAAAATACGCAAATAATATATCCTCTTTGGAAATATTTATAAACAAAGAGAAAAAAATCACTCATAATCCTACCACTCAAAGAGCCTCAGGAACTTGCAGAAAGGAAGGACTTTTGATTGACTCTGGCCTTGGAGACAGCATTTGGAATAAGGTTAACAAGTGTCACAGTGAGAGGGTGGCCAGCCAGTACCTGGCTCCGTGGACCCTCCGGGCCACTGGCACAGTGGCTTTTACACAGAAAGTGTCCGATACATGGCCATCAGGTTGACAAAAGTCTGGCTGAAAACACTCTGGTTTAAACCCTAAATGGCCTTTCTATAAAAACACTTTTTATTAACATTTCACTGAAAGATAAGAAATCTCAAATTACAAAGATTCCAGATTTGCATCTTTCAGCTCAAGTGTTCAACTCAACTCCGGGAAAAACATTCCTTCAGGGAAAGAGTCTGAGAGAAGGTAAGTTCTTCCTTCCCAAGGACCTCACAGAGCTGACATAGTAAGTTAAATCTGACCTGTGAGCAGAGCGAATGAAGGCAGGGTGTCAAGCATCCAGTAGGTCAGAGATACCTGGGATTGGCAGGTAGGGCCCAGGTCCTCCCCGCCTCAAGCAGGAAAGTAACCCACTGCCCACACAGGTTGGGATGCCAGCTGGAGAGAAGGGCAGGCCAGGTGGTCTCCTCCCTACACGCAGAGGGCCACCCTCCATTACACCCACCACATTTCAGACCTAATTAAGAGTCCCACAGCTATCCTGTACAGCGAACTGACATCAGTACTTTTGTCTTTCTTGGTCTATGAGGAGAGCAAAGTTCAGCTTGACTAATGAGCGGATTAACTCTGCTCTCCTCATTTCTTTGGTTCAAAACACACGACCTACAAGGCTGGCCTGAGGAGCAGAGCCGTCAAATGTGCTTACTCAAGGGTTTGTCGCTCTCCCTGCCCCTCACAATAATTAATCTTGTGTCTGGTAGATCATTAGGTCCTACCCCTTTCAACCACCTGAACTGGGCCCCGGATTTAAGGTACTTTGGCTGCCTGGGGAGTCAGGGCCCACACTTTTAGATCAGGGGTCTTCTCCAGGGCTGTTTCATTAAGGAGTCCCCAAAACTCAGGAGCAAACCCGTGCATTCTGATGCACAGAGATAATTTTTTTCTCCTTTGGAGTTTTCCTGTGTTGCTCTTAACAAAGGTAGCAGAAGCCCTTAAATGAGTGAAGTCCTCAGGCATATGCGAGGGTGTAAAGGCCCCTGTCTGTGTTCAGCCAAGGAGAAGTCGGAATTATCAGGCAGCCCTAGGATCCAAAGCAGAGTCTGACCCTCGGGATCTTCTTATACCTCCCCCCAGGGCTGTGGACCATTTCCCTGCTCACGTTCTTGACTGCAATTAACTTTTACGAAAAATGGCTGCTCTGTCAGAACCTAAAGAGGACTGCATTTCACAGGAGGTTAGTAGAACCTTAGCGTTAATGCTTCAGTTTATGGGTACAGCTATTTGTGCACCCAACTAGATTCATTTACACAGTCACTAACAGGTTGTTTTAGAGAGTTCCCTGAGTTTAACTGGAGCCTTTCTAATTTTATCAGCCTATTTGCGTGTTACACTTTCAGATTAAAAAAAAAATCTTGCTTGCTTAAAATTGGCAACATTATCCTAAGATTTTTTTTCTTAATCTAGCTACTTAAAGTCATTATTCTTTTTCTTTCTAGACCCTTTCTAGCAATTTCTAAGTCTCTTTAGTTGCCTTTTTTTAATGACTTAGCCAATCTGAGGTGATTTTGCTTTCCTGGGTGCACAGTGACTACTGGTGAGGAAAGGGGGAGACTTGTCAAGGAGGAGGTTTATTCAAGTAGGAGAGTCTAACTTTTCAAAGAGTTCTTTATAACCTGAAACAACCCTGTGGTTTATGGATGGAGCTCTCTCAGATAACCTGCCTTAGGAAGATTCTGCATTGCGCCCTCAGACATCCCAAATACGCATTGTTGAAATACTTGGAACTGAAAAGAAAGTATGGACAACCTCCATTCCAGGCGTAGGACGTGGGGCTAATTATTGCTTATGGGTGGGGGAGGGGATGCACACACACAAACACGCTGTCTACCTTGTTGGACGTTAGTCCACCTTGTAGGACTAATAAGAGTAGGAAGCGAAGATCGCACTGAAATCCAACAGAACTGGATTCAAATCCCTGCTCTCGGACTTCCTAGCTGTGGGCATTTGAAGGGGGACAAAGGGACCGTTTCAGGCCAGTTGGATACCCAAACCCAACAGTTACATGGGCATTTCTTGCCTTATTCCTTTTTACACTCAGTTGCCACTCTTAGAATGCTTTCTTGAATAATACAGAAAAAGAATGGAATAAAGTAACGGGTAATACCATTTTCTCATAATCTTTCTTCTTACTTGGGTTGTGCGAATTAAAATGGGACTAATGCATTTCTCATTCACTTAGCAAGCATTTGTTGCCAAATGTTAGAGAAAATACCCCACTGCCCTGTATTTCCCAAACAGTAAAACAGAGATACCAGAAAATGAGTTCATACTCCTGACCATCAGGATCACTCATGTAGAATTAAGGTCCAGAAGTAGTAGTTATGGGTCCAGGGTTCTGTCCTCCACGAGTCTAATCCTGTATATGAGCATGAGCAAAACTCAGTGACTACTGTTCTTCTTACCCAGACTGGTACTATAGCATGCAGCTAAGAGATAACTCTGTTATGATTCTTGATGGCTTCCGTATTCATATAAAAGGGACAATCCATCCCACGCTCTGGCTTCTCAGCTCCTAAGGCCAACCTACCTCAGCCGTCGACTCCCGTGGTTCTATTCTAGGTCTTCCCAACACCAGTGACTGCATCGCTTCCAAACTCTCAGATCCAAGTACACCACTCGTGGACCATCATCTCTCCCCTTTGCAGCTCGCTTCTTTGCCTGCAGTCTGTTGATCTTAGCTACACGACTGCACCCACGTTTCACCTCCCTCCTTAGCTGAGATTCCTCCATATATAAGTGGCCCCTTTATCTCTCGGTCACTCTCATCTGGCAAAGTTCAACCTTGGTTAAACCCAATTCTGTCAACCCTTTACTCGTTCTAGGCAGCAGAAGAGTCTTTCTGACCACAAATCTCAAGGGCCCTTTAGCACTGCCAGGAAGCACTCACCTTTCCCACATTTAAAGACGGCTATTTCATAGTTTCTTCTTTTTCCTCAAACCTATAGCACTTGTCCCCTCTCCACTGTCAGCTGATGACCTGCCTTCCTTCGCTGAGACAATGGAGGCCATCAGAGCCCAACCAACTTGCCTCAGCACTACCCACTCTGCTAACCTGCCTGCACGTGGACTCACAGGCTCTGTTCTTTCTTGTTCCCACCGTCTCAGGTCAACCTCTCTATTTGTGTGCAGGATCCTAGCCCATCTTGCCTTCTAAGAAACTCTGGTCCTGAGATCTGTCTCCTGCATAGTCAATTCTCCTCTCTGCTGGAACTTTCCCATCTCATCACGTAACATTTCTGCTCAAAAGTGGCTTTCTTCATACAACATTCTTTCCATAGCCTTCAAGTCCTAGATGGCCTGCTCCCACCTACTGCTATCTCCTCCTTTTCCACTTATTTCCAGCCTCACTGGTTGTCTTTCCCACCCCTGAATACAGCAAACCAGTCTGCCCTCAGGGCCTTTGTACTTGATGCTGGGAACATTTACCCCAGGTACTGAAATGGCTTACTCCCCCTCTTCATTTAGGATTTTTCTCAACGTCAAAGGCCTCCTCGGAGAGGCCTCCATAACCACCCAATGTAAAACAGTCTCCACCCACCTGCAGTCACTCTCCAGGCTCCATCATGCTTTGTTTTCAGTCATGGTGCTCATGGTGTAATTTCTGTGCGTTTGCTCCCCCTATTAAAGTCTAGCCTCTAAGGTCAAGGATGCGCCTGCCTGTCCTATTCAGAGCTGTTTCCCAGCACTGGCTAGAACAATACCTGGCATGTGGTAGGCCCTCCATAAAACATTTGTACCCAGTAGGCATGGGTCCAGACCCTGGCTTGGCCACTTAACTTGGTGGCCTTTAACTTCTCTGAGGCTCAATTTCTGAATCTGCAGCAATATAGATGGGTGATAAAAATAGGACACGCTGCATCAGACTGTTAAAAGGTTGTCTGAGGATGAGACGAAATGATGCCATGGATGCTCTCAGCATTTGCCCAGCATGTAGTGAGGCTACAGTAAGAACTGATTTGTATTATGAGTCTCATGAGCTGATCCTGTAACTGTTTCTCTGTGGGTCTCCTTCACCTCTCTGGTTGCAAAATACATAGATTTCAGTGAAGCTAAACGCATACTTAAACAATATACAGAAAGGTTGAAAGTGGCAAAAATAATGAGTTACTACCCATAATCAGGGGTTTAATTCCTTCATTCAAGATGTTTTCTTTCTTTCTTTTTTTTTAACATCTTTATTGGAGTATAATCAAGATGTTTTCTTTAAAGGAATTCACTGCCCCAAGAATAGTACCTGTGAGATGGATGGATGGTTGGATGGATGGATGGATGAATGAGGAGTAGTTCAAAATGATGCCTGAACTGTGGATTATAGTTTAACATGTGGGAAAAGAACTAGGTCAGAAGTATTACAGATTATTTCTAGTGCCCAAGTGAGTCTTTTGCTTAGAGACCTTGTCTTAGAAAATCACAATGTAAGCAACGAGAGGGCGGACCTCGGCTTCCCACACAGCCCCTGGAAAGGCAGAGGGCGTCGGTATGAGGTTCTTGGATGCTGACCAGTATTTAAGGAAACAGCAAGAATTTTCCTGCCATCTGAGAGAAGAGGAGGTACCCACTCATCACGTGATCCAGCAAGTTGTAGAGAGCAGGAGCCTCCACGATGCATTTGGAGGTAAGGCAGCTGCCGCTGTGAGGGGATGAGGGCCCTGAGGTGGCAGCGTGCCTGGGGGCTAACAAGCCCATCCGTGGACCTTAGTGGGCTTTGCTTAACTTCTCATGGAAGATGAGTATCCCTGTGCCATGTCACGGGACGACAGACATTGCACTAGAGAGAGACACACATTTTGCCTAGAACCTAGGTATATTTTTCCAGGGGAATACATCTTAGAAATTTTAAAGCAAGTCAGTGAGGGGGGAATGGTTTATATGAAAGCAAAATCATTTTATAGGCATCTTTTCAGGAACATCTTTCATTCTGTGAGGAGTAAATATTGTTGCAGTCTCACCACACACTCTTGCGGATGAACCGTGTGCATCCCTCCCCGGGTGATCCCTCACGTTGCCTGTCTATTCAGTCAGAGGGAGTAGGTGGCTGCAGAGAGCTCTGTGCAAAATGCAGTCCTTGTCTTTCACTGAACAGACTGTGTGATCCAGATGGAAAGGCAGCTGACATACTTCCTATGATCTAACTTACCCAAAGGTTTTGCAGTTCATTAATTTAAAAGCTGTTTTTAAAAAGTAGAATTAAAGCATTTTTTTCCCTCCAACCTCATAGACTTAGATGCAAAGACCTAATTCTTGTCACTCCTCCTTAGCTGGACTTGCTGGTGGTAAAGGACAAAACCAGCATCTGAAGGACAGTGATTTTGAGGAAGTTCATAATCTGTAAAAAAGAGATGCTAAATTTAAAGAGAATACAAAGAAATAGATAGTCCAAATAGGGACTCCTTTCTTTTCCTCAACACCCTCTTCCAATCAGTCACCAAATTCCATCCATTTATCATCCAATGGTACAAGCCTCCGCTCTGCCCTCCTAACCATACTGTCAAGACCCTCTTTAGGGTTTGCCTGGACCATTACAGCTGTCTCCAAATTAGTCCTCTGCCTCTATGTTGTGCTTTCTAAATTCATGGTTCTCAGCCTGGGGTCCACCCTGGACTTGATACCAAAAACTCGGCCTTGTGCACTGGTGCCAAATCGAATCTCAGACAGAGTTTTGGGTGAAGTAGAAAAGAATAGCTTTATTGCTTTGCCAGGCAAAGGGGGACACAGTGGGCATGCGCCCCTCAAAAACTGTGTCCCCCAACCTGGGAGGATTAGGGAGGAGTTTTAGAGCAATGGTTCAAGGGTGGCATTGCTGACAAGATTAGAGTGAGTTGCAGGGCCTGCACTCCTTTAATCTGGTATCAGGTACTCTCTTGATGAGCTTCTCTGGTTCCTTTCATCTGGCCTCAGGTGATCTTCTCTGGAATGAAGAATGCTGACATCTTCCATTTGTTGGGAGTTTTAGTTCTGTAGAAGAGCTCAAAGGTATTGTTATGTGTATCCCTTGAGGGGGAACCAGGACCCTGCCCCAAGGCTGCACTATGGTTTCCTGACTGCTCCTCCCTTGTCTCTGCATCCCCTCTCTTCCCTGATTAGCAACTGTTCAAATCTGCCCTTTGGAACTCAGGGAAGGTTATGGAGGCTGGAGTCTGTTCCCTAGAAACAAGAAACGGGAGACATGGAAAGGCTTCCATGCCCAGGAGCCCCAAAGGTTCCTGCTGGGTTTCAGACTCACCTGGGGAGCTTTCAGGATTGATTCTGGTCCACCCCCACAGGGTCTGCCTCCCCTGGTCTGGAGAGGCCCTTTGCCCCTACAGAAAACCCCTGCACTGTGGCCTCTAGGCTGTCGCGCAGTGAACCTTCAGAGCACAATCTAAGCATTGCAGTCCCCTGTCCAGAGCATCTCTGATCGTCTTCAATGAGTACATATTACTTCTTAAATTTTATCTTTTTTTTAAAAAATTGGGGTATACGTGTTCTACAATGCTGTGTCAGTTTCCGCTGTACCACAAAGTGAATCAACTGTATCTATACCTATAACCCCTCCCTCTTGGACCTCTCTCCTAACCCCCCCATCCCACCCATCTAGGTCACCACAGAACACTGACCTGAACTCCCTGTGCTGTACAGCAGGTTCCCACTAGCTATCTATCTTACACATGGTAATGTATATATGTCAGTCCTAATTTCCCAGTTCACCTCACCCCCCCTTCCCCCACTGTGTCCACACATCCATTTTCTACGTCTGCGTCTCTGTTCCTGCCCTCCAAATTGGTTCTTCTGTACCATTTTTCTAGATTCCACATATATGTGTTAAAATGTTATTTACCGAAAAATAAAGCCAGACTTTCAATGGCTGTCTCTTGCCTATGTGGTAAAGTTCAAATTCCTAAACATATACCACAATAAAAAAGAAACAAAAATAATTAAAATGTCTCAAACATGGAACTGGCCATCCCCTGCAGAGCCGCACGGCCACCACACATTCCAGCCCAGGGAGGTGAAAGGGCTTGTGGCTCCCCAAACACCAAGCTGGTGTGCATCTCCCTGCCTTTGCTGCTGCATTTCCCTCTGCCCACAGCATCCTTCCTCCCCGTCCTCCCCTGGCTCATTCCTTCTCATCCAGAGATTCCCAGTTCAGGAATCCTCAGCCTTCTGAGCAAACCTCAGTCACATCTCCAACTGTGAAGTAGTGAAGCAGTGGGTTGCTCCATTTGTCAAAGATTAATTTGTTAACAGAAGATGCCAGGTTCCCCCTGGCTCTCCAGGGCCTCAGGAGTGATGACGGTGGGCAAGCCTCCCCCTGTGACACTCACAGCAGCCCCTCGCTCACCCCTCTAACTGCATTTCTCCCCCTCATGCACTTTTGTGGTACCTCCCCAACTTCTGTCCCTCTGGCTTTCAGAATATATTCTGGCATGGTTTGACTTTAGTATGACCTGTCAGTGCATCAGCACACAAAATGGTTGCAGTTACAGAAGGAACATGGGATGATAAAAGGATTGTTACTTAAGGGGAGGTTGTCATTCAAGGAGACTAGAGAGATAGTCTTACATGTATAATACAGAACATAAATTATTCTATATGCTGTATTAAGTGTATTATCCACATACATGTATTTCCAAAAAGTTGGGAAATGGAATAAACTCATTTTTAGAAAGGGCAGCTATATTTCCAAATAATATAGTTAATATATTTTTCTTTGCCTCCAAATACCTCTCCTGGTGTTTTAAATTTAAAGCTATGAATTCAATTGTTAATCATGAGTTGCCAGTTTCTTGCCCTATTAGGTGTCCTAAAACTCTGTAAACACAAAGAAAATTGTGTGTGTGTGTGTGTGTGTGTGTGTGTGTGTGTGCACATGCACATGCCCTGCCTTGATCCAGAAAAGATTTCAGGCTAACTTTCAAAATACATGAGCATGTACTTTTTGCCAGTGAAGAGTGGGGCTCCAGGATCAGGTAAGTGTGCCCGTGACAGTAGCAGGCACACTGATCTCTAAGTGTTCAATCGGTCCTTGCTAGAAAAGGAACAAGGATAGTTATACTGTTCATAGTTTCTAGGGTGCTGAAAACTGACCACAGTTGCTCAGGAGAAACATAACCATTGTTGGTTCTGTGATCAGGCAGATATTTCTCGCAAGGCAAAACAATGTGTTGAAAATGAGTTCTGGATCACCAAGGAAATAAAGTGAAGAAAGTTGTCTCAGTTTTCTATTGTCACAGAACAAATTCCCACAAAGCTAGCAATTAAAATGACATGTATTATCTCACAGCCCTGCAGGTCAGAAGCTCAGCACAGATGGCTGGGTCCTCTGTTCAGTGTACTGCAGGTTAATACCTGAAATCAAGGTGTCAGCCAGGCTGAGTTCTCAGCTGGACACTCTAGGGGAAATCCTGCTTTCAAGCTCAATCTTGTTGGAAGAATTCAGTTCCTTGTGGTTGTTGGACTGAGGTTCCCATTTCTTTGCTGCCTCTTCAAACTTGCAATAGTACATCAAATCCTTCTCACTTTGAATCTCTGATTCTCTCTTTCTCACTCCTTCTCCCTTTCTTTCTCTCCCTCTCTCACCTCTAGACCCAAATTTAAAGGTCTCCTGTAATTAGGTTAGGCCCATCCATATAATCTCCCTCTCTCTAAGTCATCTGTGACATATAATGTAAGCTAATCACAGGAATAACTCACAGTCCCTGGGATTATGCAGGGCTCATATACCAGGGGCAGGAAATCTTGGGGCTCTTAGAATTCTGCCTGCCACAAAGGCTTGAAAGGGCCCCTCCAGCCCTCCTGGTGTTTGGGAGTTGAAGATGGAGGAGGAAACAGAGCAGACAAGCCATCCCAACTCAGTCCAGAATTCCTAAATACCCACATAATATAGAAGCCCACTCCCAGTGCTGGTCCTTGAGAAAGCAATGCTGCCCTGCCTCAAACAGCTTTCCTCCCCCATGAGCTGACAAGTACTTGCCCTATATTCAGCCTGATCCCTAACTCCCTACCTGCTTCTCCTGTCTTCTGATGGAACTCCTCCAGAAATTCTGCCCACCCCCACCTCCCTGCCCCCCATCCCAGGATCTCTAACCATGGCCACCCATCCCAGGATCTCTAACCATGGCCCCTCATCCCAGGTCCATGGGCCCTAAGATCAGCTCCAAAGTGAGCTGAGGGAGATGCACTCATCACCTCTCTCGTCTGCCAAACGAAGGGTGTAGAAGTGAACATAAGTTCACTGCACTGTTGCTTTTATTTTTTCTTTATTTCATTAAGGCCAGGTTTTGCTTGAAAAATGATTAAAAGAGCAGCTTGACATGAATTTGTTGGGAAACTGAGGATAGAAAAAGATGGACAAGACTCCAAGCGTATTAAGTTAATCCAGATGAATGTGGCACAACAGACAGTCCATTTGTGGTCCTGAGGTGTATATTTATAATACAGTCTGCCTTAGCAGAAAAATGATCTAGCCGTAGGGAAAGGGCTGAGAGAGCCTCCAGAACTACCTTTTGGTCACATCTCTTTCTCACAGCCAGCCAAGCATGTCCCTTTACTGACCTCTTTGTGCTTCATGCTTCTGGTCTGTAAAGTAAAGAATCAAATATTAGACAATCTGCTAACATAATTCTTAATAATAAAAGGTCAGAGGTTAAAAAACAACTAACAATATAAATAATAATTGGCCTAAGTTAGAGCACTTACTATGCGCCAACCTTCATGCTAAGTGTTGTACGTGCTTCATCTCATTTAGTTCTCAGGAGAACTCAGTGAGGTAGTTCTATTCTGGCCTCCATTTGTTAGAAAGGAAAACTGAGAATTAGTGGAATTGATTGCCTGTCTCTGGGCCTCATGGTATGGGGAGGAGCTGGCAGAGAAAGGGGAGCACCAACCAGCTCGAGCTCTCAACACCATATTGTATACCTGCCTATCACAACCTCCGTAAATGCCCAGACTGTCCATCTGTTCACTCCAGATTCAGGAAATTCAACATCCATTCCTGAATTTTTCATCTCTTTGCAAAGTAGGAATAAAACATTAATTGGTTATTATACTATATAAAATCATCTTTAAACCAATGGCTAAGATCAATTTTTGGTTAAATACCAGAGTAGGAAACAAACTGTGAGAATGACATCATCAAGATGCTGGTATAGGAGACCCCATCTCTGTCCCCCTACAAAGATCAACAATTAGACAGCTATCCACTAACAAACACAGCTCTGGGAGATCTGTGGAGTCCACTTAAGAAACTTTAGCAACATAGTCAACAGAAAACCTTTGAATAATCACACAAGAAGAGAAGGAAGACAGCTTCATTTGCCTGCATCATCCCATTCCCCAGGCTGGCACTGCTCAGCACCAGAAGAGAACTCCCCAGCTAGAAAGAGTTCTCCTCACTAGGAAAGGGAAAGCAGAATGAGCAACCAGCTTCTCCAGGCTTTGGGGGCATCACACAAAGATCCTTCTTGGCTTTCACTGCACCCAGACCAGCAAAGTCAAGATGGCTAGGAACAAGGAAGAAAAGCAGGATCTACCAGTAGCCGCCATGAGGTGGGAATGATGGTGGTTCACAGTGCCCTGCTCTATAAACAAACCCAGCAGCTTTTACCAATGAAGAAGGAACCAATGACCAGCACACCTGCAGTGGAACCACTGCAGATTTTAGCAGCTTTTGCCCCACAGGTATTCGCGTTTGCTCACGCAAACTATCTGGGTCCCTCCCTGCCCCTGCCAGAGCCTGGGAACCACAACAGGAGCCACCCCAGGCCTCTGAGGATGCACAAGTGTAAGATGCCATCCTCTACACCGTTATGGCTGACCACCATCATGCATGCACTCGGGGCTGGCTCCTCCAGCTGTGCACCTGCATGCTGCCAGCCTGACCCTTGTCATCAGCCTGCACTGTGTGTACACACTCAAGGGGAGACTGTACAGCCACAGGAGAGCACGACTAACAGCCAAAGCCCCCACAGCTGCTTGTGGGCCCAAATTAGGCACTGGTTTCTGTCACTGGCCTGCACCACTGTGCTTACCTGAAGCTAGCCCCTCTAGCTGTGCACCTGCACACCCCTCGCTTGACCCCCATTTCCAGCTTCCACTGCTGTGCACTCGTGGCAAGATTCAGCAGGAACAGTAGTATGTGCTGAAAGCCACAGCACCCACAGTTGGCCCCAGCCCTTGCTGCCTGCCTTGGCCCTCACAACTACATGTGTGTCTGCAACTGGCCCCTGCCACTACATAGCACCTGCAGCTGCACCTCACAGTTGAGTGTGTGCTCACCATTGGCTCTGGCCACCACCACTGTGTGCCCTGGTCCCTAGCTGCTGGACCTGGAGAGACTGCTGAAGACCACAATAGCCCTGGCAGCCACAACAGACGCCCCCCAACAGTGATCAGTGAACCAAAAATTTGTCAATGCTATAAACCCCAACAGCCTGGGCCAAAGAGACACTGTGCCCCCCTAGACTCAGAGCTTCCAAAAGCCCCTGCAGTTAGCACCCTGCAACACTAGACCTGAGGTCACAGCACGCTCCAGCATGTTCCCACCCACAGGTGAAAGTCTTCCCTTACCACAGTTAGTCTGTAGAGTCTGGAAGAGATGATTGCTTCTTAAATTGCACAGACCCCTATGCAAGGCTACAGGGATCATGAAGAATCAGGGAAATGTGATTCCACCAAAGGAATACAGTAAACCTCCAAACTGGCCCCAAAGAAACAGAAGTTAAAAATTACCTGGCCAAAAATTCAAAATGATTGTTCTAAAGATACTCAGAGAGATACAAGGGAACACAGATATGTAATTCAACAATATCAGGAAAACAATACAAGAATAAAGTAAGAAATTTAACAAAGACTTGGAAAACATAAAAAAGAACTAAACAGAAATTTTGGAGTCGATGAAAACAATGACTAAACTGAAGAATACAATAGAGAGCAGACTTGACCAAGCAGAAGAAAGAATAAGTGAGCTTGAAGACAGATCAATTGAAATTATCCAGAGGAGCAAGAAGATAAAAAGAATGAAAAAGAGTGATGAAATCTACATGATCTATGGGATACCATCAAAAGAACCAATTTACAAATTATTAGAGTTCCAGAAGGAGAAGAGAGAGAAAAGGCAGCAGAAAGCTTATTTAAAGAAATAATGGCTGAGAATCCCAAATCTGGGGAGAGATTTGTATTACCAAGTTCACGAAGCTCACCAAACAAACTCAACTTTAAATGATCTTCTCTAAGACACATAATAATAAAACCATCAAAAATCAAAGACAAATTGAATTTTAAAGCAGCAAGAGAAAAACTTGTTAACTTATGAGGGAACACTCATAAGGCTATCAGCAGATTTCTCAGCAGAAACTTTAGAGGCCGGTAGAGAGTGGGATGATATATTCAAAGCACTGAAAGAAAAAAACTGCCAACCAAGAATACTTTACCTGGCAAATGTGTCCTTCAGAAATGAAGGCAAAATAAAGACTTTTACAGGCAAACAAAAACTAAGGGAGTTTATCACCACTAGACTTGCCTTACAAGAAATGCTTGAAAGGAATTCTTTAAGCTGAAATGAAAACATATTAATTAGTACCATGAAAACATATGAAAATATGCAACACACTGATATGGGTAAGTATATAGGCAGATTCAGAATAGTCTAATACTGTAATATAGTGGAGGGTTAACCACATAACTTTAGGATAAAGGAAAAGGACAAGAGTATTAAAAATAACTGTAGCTACAATAATTTGTTAATGGATACACAATATAAAAAGAGGTAAATTGTGACATCAAAAACATTAAAGACAAGGGGAGTAAAAGGGTAGAGTTTTGTATACAATCAAAGTTTATTTATCAGCATCAAATAGATGGTTATATCTATAAAATGTTTTATGTAAGCCTCATGGTGACCACAAAATAAAAAGTTAAATTGGATTCACAAAAGATAAAGAGAAGCTCAGAGCATACCACTATAGAAAATCATCAATTCACAAAGGAAAGCATTAACAGAGGAAGAAAGGAACAAGGGAACTTCAAAATAGCCAGAAAACAGTTTTTAAGATGGCACTAGTAAGTCCCTATCTATCAGTAATAACTCTAAATGTATGTGGATTGAATTCTCCAATCAGAAGACATAGAGTAGCTACATGGATTTTTTTTTTAAAGGCAAAACTTATGTTGCCAACAAGAGAATTAGCTTTAAGGACACACATAAGCTTGAGATAAAAGAATGGAAAAAGATATTCTATGCAAATGAAGCCAAAAAAGGGCAGGGGTAGCTATAATTATATCAGACAAAGTAGACTTTAAGCCAAAAACTCTAACAAGATACAAAGGAGGTCATTATATAATGATAAAAGTGCCTATTCATCAAGAAGATACAACAATTATAAATGTATATGTACCCCCAACATTGGAGCCTCAATATATATTAAACAAGTACTAACATATCTGAAGAGAGCCACAGGCAATAATACAGTAATAGTAGGAAACTCCAATTCCCTAATTTCAACAATGGATAGGTCATATAGATAGAAAACCAACAAGAAAATGTTGGACTTGAACCATACTTTAGATCAAATAGAACTAATGGACATATATAAAACATCCCATCTAGCGGTAGCAAAATGCACATTGTTCTCAAGCACACATGGAACATTCTTCAGGACAGATCATATGATAGATCACAAAGGAAGCTTAGCAAATTTTAAAAGATTGAAATCATACCAAGTATCTCTCTTCCAACCACACAGGTATGGAACTAGAAATCAGTAACAGAGGGAAAGCTGGAAAATTCACAAATACATGGAAATTGAACAACACATTCCTGTACAACCACTGGGTCAAAGGGAAATCTGAAGATACCTTGAGACAAATGAAAATGGAAATATAACATACTAAAACCTATGGGATGCTGCAGATATGGTATATATATATATATATATAATGGAATATTACTCATCCATAAAAAGGAATGAAATTAGGTCACTTGTAGAGATATGGATGGACCTAGAGTCTGTCATACAGAGTGAAGTAAGTCAGAAATAGAAAAACAAATATCATATATTAATGCATATATGTGGAATATAGAAAAATGGTACAGATGAACTTATTGCAGGGCAGGAATAGAGAAGCAGACATAGAGAATGGTTGTGTGGACACAGTGGGAGAAGGGGAGGGTGGGATGAATTGGGAGATTAGGTTTGACATAAATACACTACAATGTGTAAAATAGATAGCAAGTGGGAACCTGCTGTATAGCACAGGGAGCTCAGCTGGGTGCTCTGTGATGATCTAGAGGGGGAGGATGGGAGGGAAGTCCAAGAGGGAGAAGATATATGAATACATATAGCTGATTCACTTCATTGTACAGCAAAAACTAACACAACATTGTAAAGCAATTATACTCCAATAAAAAAAATCTGGGATGCTGCAAAAATGGTTTTAAGTGACATGGTTATAAAAATAAATGCCTACAGTAAGAAGAAAGAAATATATCAAATAAATAAGCTAAATTTATATTTAAAGGAACTGACAAAAGAAAAAGAGAAAACTAAGCCCAAAGTTAGGAGAAAGAAAGATATAACAAAAATCTGAGCAGAAGTAAACTAGGGACCAGAAAAACAATAGAAAAGCCTAACAAACTAAAAACTAATTTTTTGAAAAGATAAACAAAACTGAGAAATCTTTAGCTACACTAAGAGAAAAAGAGAGAAGACTCAAAATCAGAAATGAAAGAGGAGACATTACAACTGATACCACAGAAATACAAAGGATAATAAGCTACTACTATGAACAATTTTACACCAACAAATTGGATAACCTAGAAGAAATGTATAAATTCCTAGAAACATACAACCTACTGAAACTGAATCATGAAGAAATAGAAATTCTGAACAGATCAATAATGAGTAAGGAGACTGAATTGGTAACTAAAAAACTCCCCAAAGAAAAGCCCAGGACCAGATGATTTATCAATTATTTCAATCAAACATTTAAAGAATTAATGTCAGTCCTTTGCAAACTTCAAAAAAATTGATGAGGAAGGAATACTTACAAACTAATTTTACAAGGCTAGCATTACCATGATACCAAAGCCAAATAAGGATACTACAAGAAAAAAAAAAAAACTACAGACCAATATCTCTGATGAATATAGATACAAAAATTCCCAACAAAATATTATCAAACATAATTCAACTGTACATTGAAAGAATCATACAATATGACCA
The DNA here is from genome assembly GCF_005190385.1 of Monodon monoceros. Lineage (NCBI taxonomy): Eukaryota > Metazoa > Chordata > Mammalia > Artiodactyla > Monodontidae > Monodon > Monodon monoceros. Next base: position 9,950,306 of record NW_021703776.1, on the reverse strand, counting down.
AGTAGGATTTATCCCTGGGATGCAAATATGCAACAGTATGCAAATCAACATATGCAAACCAATCAATGAGAAACACAGAATGAAATAAAAATCAAATGATTATGTCAACAGATGCAGAAAACACATGTTCACACTACTGATAAAGAACATAGAGCAAATAGGGCATAGAAGGAACATACCTCAAGGTAATAAAGGCCATATATAACAAGCTCAGAGCTAACATCATACTCAACAATGAAAGGTTGAAGGCTTTTCCTCTAATATCAGGAACAAGACAAAGGTGTCTAGTCTCACCAACTCTATTCAACATAGTACTGGAGTCCTAGTCAGAGTAATCAGACAAGAAAAAGAAATAAAAGACATACAGATTGGAAAGAAAGAAGTAAAATTGCCTGTTTGCAATAACGTGATCTTATATAGAGAAAATTCTAAAGACTATACCAAAAAACTATTCAAACTAGTCAATTAATTCAGGAAAGTTGCAGGATACAAGATCAACATACAGAAATCAATTGTATTCCTATATATTAACAAAATATAAAAAGAAAGCAAAAACCCCCATTCACAGTAGCATCAAGAACAATGAAAAACTTAGAAGTGTATTTAACCATGTTATAATTATATATTTCCTTAGTGACCCATCTTTGATTCAGTAAAGTTATTCAGAAAAAAAAATACATTTAACTAAGGAGGAAAAAGATCTATCTGTACACTGAAAAATACTCAACTTTGATGAAAGAAATTAAGACACAAATAAAAGACATTCCATGCTCATGGAGTGAAATAATTAATTTTTTTTAAATGTCCACACTACTGAAAGCCACCTATAGATTCATTGCAATCCCTATCAAAATTCTAATGGCATTTTTCTCAGAAATGGGAAAAAAAATCCTAAAATTTTGTATGGAGCCACAAAAGACTCCAAATAGCCAAAGCAATTCTGAGAAAGAAGAACAAAACTGGAGGTATTACGCTTTCTGATTTCAAACTATACTACAAAGCAGTAGTAATCAAGAGTATGGTACTGGCATAAAAATAGAAACAGACCAATGGAACAGAAATGAGAGCTCAGACATAAACCCTCGAGTATACAGTCAACTAATATTAGACAAGGGAGCCAAGAACACTCAGTAGGGAAAGGATAGTGTTTTCAATAAATGGTATTGGGTAAACTAGATAGCCACATGCAGAAGAATGAATTAGACCCCTGTCTTACACCACTCACAAAAATTAACTTGAAATGGATTAAAGACTTAAATGAAAGACCTGAAACCATAAAACCCCTCAAAGAATACATAGAGAAAAAGCTCCTTGACATTGGTCTTGGTAACGATATTTTGGATATAACACCACCACAACAAGCAACAAAGTAAAAATTAGTAAGTGGGACTATAGTAAGTCCCACATACAAAAGAGTTCCATTCTGAGAGCACGTTTGTAAAGTCCAATTGCTTGTAAGTCCAGCAAAGCTAGCCTAGGTACCCGACTAACACAATCGGCTATATGGTACTGTACTGTTTTAGGTTTACAATACTTTTCACACAAATAATACATAAAAAACAAACAAACACAAAAAATAAAGAAAACTTTTTTTTTTGGCCGCGCTGCACAGCACGTGGGATCTTATCTCCCCAACCGGGGATCGAACCCATGCCCCTTGCTTTGGAAGCAGGTAGTTTTAACCACTGGACCTCCAGGGACATCCCAAAGAAAACATTTTAATCTTATAGTAGAGTACCTTGAAAAGTACATTATTACAGTACAACAGCTGGCATACAGGGGCTGGCATCGAGTGAACAGGCAAGAAGACTTACTGACTGGAGGAGGGAGAGGAGGTGGGAGATGGTAGAGCTGAAGGATCGTCAGTAATAGGAGATGGAGGGCAAGCTGCAAGTTCACTCACACCTGACATTGATTGAACAGGTTCTGGTTCCTTGCTGGATTCAATTCTATCTACCCTCTTGAAAAACTGATCTGGTGATGTCTGGGTAGTAGCTCTATTTTTCTCATCATAGATGACACGGTAGCACTGGATTGCACCCTGAACGACTGCTGTAAACTTCATGTACCATTCTACGTTCGGGTCCTGTGCCTCAGAATCTAACAGTGCCTCCTCAAATAAAGAAAATTCTCTTGCTATTTCCTGCATCATGAATCTCTTCCATTCTTCAGTTACTTCTTCCTCTTGTCTCAGTCCTTTCTCTGGGCCTCCAATTCCATCAGGTCTTCATTAGTAAGCTTCTCATGTTGCACAACAAGGAGTTCAATGAAGTTGTCCTCTTGCAGATCTAGCTCCAGCTTCTTGCTGAGTGTCACTAAGTTGCTGAAGATCTCTTTGGACTCATCTACCTTCTCAAATCCAGGAAAATCATGAACAAACTGTGGGCAAAGGTTCTTCCAAACCCCATTCACAGTGATGGCCTCACTCCACTCTCGATTATTTTCACTTTTGTTTCCATCGTTATCATTTGGCACTTCTTAGCAGTACCAGCTACATCACTGCTGCTTTGACGCTTGCTTCCAGACATCCTGGGCTTGAAATAAAGATACCGTACTATTGTGCCCTATACAATACAGCAAAGTACACAAAGCACAACCACTGGTAGAGGATGCACGCACGTGACAATGTACGACAGACACGTGAACTTACGTGATTGGACGTGCGACTGCACGTTCGCATCTTTGAAAGTTGGCAACTTTAAGGTTCGTGTGTAGGGGACTTACTGTAACCTTATATACTCTTCTGCAGGCCACCAACAGATTGAGGGGTTTTTTTACGTAAAAAAAAAAAGTAATTTCTGCAAGGTGTTTCACTAATGAATACATTGTAATTTATCTAACATTCCCTTATTGATTAACCTTTAATTTCCCTTCCAATCTTTTACTTTATATAAACAAACCTACAATAAATTTCCTTTTATACACAGTATTTCACACACAAATAAGTAAAGCTGTGATAAGCTCCTAGACGTGAAATTAATGGTCAGTTGCCAGCTTTCTTGGGTGTATGCGTGTGTATCAATTAACATTCTCCCCAATGATGTATGAGGCTCCCTGTGTCTCCACACCTTTATCCACTGTACCAGTTAAGAGCCAATTAGACGCCATACCAATTACTTAGAGTTTCATATGAATAATTGTTAAACAGGTATAAAGCTGTTAAGAAAACAAGAAGAGAATCCTAAGGTATCAGGGAGGTAGCAATTGCAAAAAGCAGCCGCCATCTGTAAGGCTCGAGGAGCAAGTGAAGAGATTGAAATAATCAACTTAGAAGCTTAGAGGAGGGACCTCGCAGTATTGAAACGCAGACCTCTTTGGAGGAGGATTTTATTCAGCCGTGCTGTGAGCTTGGAGGAGGGACCCCATGGGCCCGGACCTGACTTCTGAGAAGGTTACTGATGCTTCACTGAGATGGAAAAGGTCAGACTGAATCTTAAAGTGCTGGAAAAAGCCCAAAACTGGATTCTGCTGCTGCAAAGGTGAAGCATTGACGCTGCAGGTGGAAACAGTTGCTGGGCTAACGTGGACCAGCACAGGAAGCAGAGAGGGCGGAGCTAGTCCCTTCTCCCTCTTTCAGCCTCCTTCTTTCACTGTGGCATCTCCTATTGGCAGTGCCTGCGCAGGCGCCAGGTGGCAAAGCAGAGACGGGGTGAGCAGTCTCCGCTCCAGCGTCACAGTTTAGAAGGGTGGGAATGGAGTCGAAAGACAGCTCAAAACCTGGCAGGTCACGCTGGTAAGTTCTCAAACTTTTTGCTCATTGCCACCGTGACAGGTGAAAACTCAGAGCTTGTAGTTTTGATTAGCATTTTTTCTTATTGGGCCTGAGGTTGAATACCTCTTAATTTTTAGAATTGTTTGATTTTCCTTTCTATGAACTGTCTTTTGATATGCTTTGTTCATGCTTCTTTTCCTTTGGTCGTCGTTTTTGTTTCTTAGACATGAAAGAAATTGGGTTTTTGAATATAATGTGAGTTGGAAATACTTATGCAGGTTTGTCATTTATCTTTTGATATATGGTGGTTTTTCCATGTATGCATTTTAATTTTTTCCAGAGTTGAGTTTATCAATGTTTTCTTTTGTGACTTCAGGGTTTTTCTTAACCTGTAGGAAGATCTTTTCAACTTTGATATTTTAAAAATGTTCTTCCACTTTTTCCCTAATGCTCTTATGATTTTGGTTTTAAATTTTAAATATTTGATCAATTTGGAATTTTTTCTATTATATAATATGAGATATTAATCCAAATGTGTTTCCTTCTTCCGGATTTACTATCCAGATGTCCCAACACCATTTATTAAATAATCCATATTTTCTCCACTGATTTGAAAATTCACCTTTATTATAATTCCTGTATGGTTTTTAAAAACATTTTTGGTCTATTTCTGGACTTTCTAGTCTATTTTGTTGCTATGGCTATTCATGTACTAGCACCACACTGTTTTAATTACTCTAGCTTCATTATATTGTTAAGTATCTTCTATAGCATTTTTTCCTCATTATTTTCCCCTTTTAGAATCCAGTTTGTTCTTGATTTTTCTTTCTCCCATAGAAAAATTTGAGTCAGCTTCTCTAATTTTAAATCCTATGGGTAGTTTCATTGGGATTGTATAAAAATAAAGATTAAGAAAGTGCTGAAATTGTTATCATGTCAAGAACATGGTATACCTTTCAGTATCTTTTTCTTCTTTTGCATATTTCTTCAGTATATCCCCAGGTGCACGTACTACCTTTTTTCTCCTCATTTGTAGTCCTGTGCATCTTGGTGTCTTCCCACACCCCAATTTTACCTCCAGTGCATATGGAGGCCACACTTCATATACTGTGCTCAGAGTTATAGATATCTTGTGGTTTTATTGAAGACGGAGTTTGCCTTTTTGTTTTTCTTTTCCTTGTTGATTTTGAGTGATTCATGAGATGATAGGGGGAACAGCTTTTTCCTCTTATTTAAAAGTTGGATGCTGTTTTATTTACATGGTCAAATACTCTGGGATACCATCATATTGACTGCAAGAAATCCAGTTTTTATCACCAAGTATTTCTGGGAATCTCTGGAATGCGAAATAGTTCACAAATATGCTCAGAATATCATTGCCACCTCAGCTAGGCATCTGTCTCTCAGGTAGTTCTCAACCATCTACAGTTAGCATTTCTCTGTCTCAAAACCAGGTGTTACCCCTTTCACCTATCCCACCTGTTTTCAACCTGGGGTAAATATTTCCCTGGGCATATATGATGGCATTCCCAGGAGTAACAGGAACAATGATTCCAGAGTCTCAGTTTCCATATGTTTGCTTTCCTGAAATTGATCTGCCTGAGAATTGCCCGTGGTCTGTAGGTTCTCTTTTCCAACTTCTTTCACTCTTCCTCTTTCACACATAGTTAAGGAAAGGCATCAGTCTCACCCATTCTAGATCTTATTATGTGCATTGGCTTTGGGGTGGAAAAGCATCTAGGGAGCAACCAACCAATCCTGGTGCTTGCTGAGAAAGTGAGTGGCTGCAGTGATTGCCATTTGCAACTCAGGTGGTTCCAATTCTTGGCTCTCATTAGAGCTGAAGGAAGACTTAAAGGGATTGTCAGTGGATAGGCAATGTAAATTAATTTTTACTCATTGATTATTATGTTTTTGTTTTTTACATAGCTTGTAGAGATTTAAAGAAAATGAAGGACATTACTATAATAAAGCTGCTTGTATTTGCACCTACTTCTATATATGAACAGTTGTCTCAAATGTGTACATAAGAAGGAATAAAACATGATAAATTGTCTCACTCTAGTAATAAAAAATGTTCATCTGTGTAGATATAAACTACTTTCTTTTATTACAGTATAGTTAATTTACAATATTGTGTTTCAGGTATATAGCAAAGTGATTCAATTATATATACATTTTTCAGATTATTTTCCATTATAGGTTATTACAAGATAGTGAATGTAGTTTCCTGTGCTATACAATAAATCCTTGTTGTTTGTCTACCTTATGTAGTTTGTATCTGTTAATCCCATACTCCTAATTTATTCCTTCCCTCTCTCCCTCTCCCTTTTGGTAACCATAAGTTTCCTGTGTCTGTGAGTCTGTTTCTGTTTTATATATACATTCATTTGTATTATTTTTTAGATTTCACATATAAGTGATATATAATATTTGTCTTTCTTTGCCTGACTTACTTCACTTAGTATGATATTCTCTAGGTCCATCTATGTTGCTGCCAATGGCATTATTACATTCTTTTTTATGGCTGAGTAATATTCCATTGTATATCAGTACACCACATCTTAAACCAATTGTCTGTTGGTGGGCACTTGGTTGTTTCCATGTTTTGGCTGTTGTAAATAGTGCTGCTAAGAACAGCGGGGTGCATATATCTTTTCTAATTAAAGTGTTTGTGTTTTTCTGGATATATGCCCAGGAATGGGATTGCTAAATCATGTGGTACTCTATTTTTCGTTCTTTAAGGAATCTCCACACTGTTTTCCATAGTGGTTGCACCAATTTACATTCCCGCCAACAGTGTAGGAGGGTACCCTTTTCTCCACACCCCCTCCAGCATTATTATTTGTAGACATTTTGGTAGTCATTCTGACCAGTGTGAGGTGATGCCTCATGGTGGTTTTGATATAAATTTCTCTAATAATTAGCCATGTTGAACATCTTTTCCTGTGGTTGTTAGCTATCTGTATGTCTTCTTTGTAGAAATGTATATTTAGGTCTTCTGCCCATTTTTTGATTGTTTGTTTGTTTGATATTGAGTTGTATGAGCTGTTTGTATATTTTGGATACTAACCTTTTGTTGATTTCATCATTTGCAGATACTTTCTCCAATTCCATAGGTTGTCTTTTCATTTTGTTGATGGTTTTCTTGCTGTGCAAAAGCTTATAAGTTTGATTCAATCCCATTTGTTTATCATTGCTTTTAATTCTTTTGCCTTGGGAGACCGATCTGAGAAAACATTGCCATGATTTATGTCTGAGAATGTTTTGCCTACATTTTCTCCTAGGAATTTTATGGTGTCATATCTAATATTTAGATCTCTGAACCATTTTGAGTTAATTTATATATTTGGTGTGAGGGAGTGTTCTAATTTCACTGATTTACAGGTAGCTCTCCAGCTTTCCCAACACCACTTACTGAAGAGACTGTCCATTTTCTCCATTGTATATTCTTGCCTCCTTTGTCATAGATTAATTGACCATAGGTGTATGGGTTTATTTCTGGGCTCTTTATTCTGTTCCATTGATCTATATGCCTGTATTTGTTCCAATGCTACACTGTTTTGATTTCTGTAGTTTTCTATCATTGTCTGAAATCTGGAAGGGTTATGCCTCCAGCTTTTGTTCTTCTCCCTCAGTATTGTTTTGACAGTTCTGGGTCTTTTGTAGTTCCATGTAAATTTTAGGATTATTCTGGTTCTGTGGAAAATGTCATGGGTATTTTAATAGGGGTTGCATTAAATCTATAGATTGCTTTGGGTAGTATGGCCATTTTAACAATATTAATTCTTCCAATCCAAGAGCATGGGATATCTTTGCATTTCTTTGAATCATCTTCAATTTCCTTTATCAGTGTTTTATAGTTTTCAGCATATAGATCTTTTACCTCTTTGGTTAAGTTTATTCCTAGGTTGTTGGGGTTTTTTTAATGTGATTTTAAATGGGATCTTTTTTTTTTTAACTTTCTCATTCTGGTATTTCACTGTAAGTGCAAAGAGATGCAATAGATTTCTGTATGTTAATCTTGTATCCCACTGCTGTGCTGAATTTGTTTATCAGTTCTAGTAGTTTTTGTTTGGAGTCTTTAGGGTTTTCTGTATGTAGTATCATGTAATCTGCAAATAATGACAGTTTTATCACTTCCCTTCCAATTTGGATACCTTTTATTTCTTTTTCTTGTCTGATTGCTGTGGCTAGGACTTCCAATACTATGTTGAAGAGAAGTGGTGAGAGTGGGCATCCCTATCGTGTTCCAGATTTTAGCAGGAAGGTTTTCAGCTTTTCACCGCTGAGTATTATATTGGCTGTGGGTTTGTCATAAATGGCTTTTATTATGTTGAGATATATTCCCTTTATACTCACTTTGAATTTTATCCAATGGATGTTGAATTTTATTAAATGGTTTGTCTGAATTTTGGATGTTGAATAGATGTTGAATTTTATCAAATGGTTTGTGTACATCTCTTAAGATGATCATATGTTTTTGTCTCTTCTTTTGTTACTATGTGTTGTATCACATTGATTTGCCTTATGTCATACCATCCTTGTGACCCTGGAATGAATCCAAGTTTATCATGGTGTATGGTCCTTTTTATGTATTGTTGGATACAGTTTGCTAATATTTTGTTGAGTTTTTTGCATCTATATTCATCAGAGATGTTGACCTGTAATTTTCTTTATTTGTAATATCTTTGGTTTTGGTATCAAGATGATGGTGGCTTCATAGAATGACTTTGGGAGTTTTCCCTCCTCTTCAATCTTCTGGAATAGTTTAAGGATTGACATAAGTTCTTCTTTTAGAATAGTTTGAGAAAGATTGGTATAAATTTTTCTTTGTATGTTTGGTAGAATTCCCCAGGGAAGCCATTTGGTCCTGGACTTTTGTTTGCAGGGAGTTGTGTTTGTTTGTTTTTTGTTTTGTTTTTACAGATTCTATTTTGCTTTGTGATTGGTCTGTTCAAATTATCTGTTTCTTCTTGACTCAATTATGGCAGGCTATATGTTTCTAGAAACTTGTCCATTTCTTCTAGGTCGTCCAGTTTGTTGTCATAGTAGTCTTTTATGATTTTCTATATTTCTGTAGTATCAGTTATTATTTCTCCTCTTTCATTTCTTATTTTGTTTATTTGGCTCCTCTCTCTTCTTGGTGAGCTTGGCTAGAAGTTTGTCAATTTTTTTTGTCTATTCAAAAAAGCAGCTCTTGGTTTTATTGATCTTTTCTATTGTTTTTTAAATTTCTATTTTATTTATTTCCTCTCTCATCTTTATTATTTCCTTCCTACTGCTGACTTTGGATTTTGTTTGTTCTTTTTCCCGTTCTTTTAGGTGTTAGGATAGGTTGTTTATTTGAGATTTTTCTTGAGGAAGGCCTCAAGATTGTTTCTTGAGGAAGGCCTGTATTGCTATGAAGTTGCCTCTTAAAACTGCTTTTGCTGCATCCCATAACTTTTGTAAGGTTGTGTTTTCATTATCATTTGTCTCAAGGTATTTTCTGATTTCCTCCTTGATTTCATTGTTGAGCCATTGGTTTTTGTTTGTTTGTTTGTTTGTTTTTTGCAGTATGTGGGCCTCTCACTGTTGTGGCCTCTCCCGTTGTGGAGCACAGGCTCCGGACACGCAGGCTCAGCGGCCATGGCTCACGGGCCCAGCCACTCCACGGCATGTGGGATCCTCCCCGACCAGGGCACGAACCCGCGTCCCCTGCATCAGCAGGCGGACTCTCAACCACTGTGCCACCAGGGAAGCCCCGATCCATTGGTTTTTTAATAACATATTGTTTAGTCTCCATGTGATTGTGGGTTCTTTTCCTCTTTTTCTTTCTGTGGTTGATTTCTAGTTTCATACCATTGTTGTCAGAAAAGATGCTTGAAATAATTTCTATCCTCTTAAATTTGTTGAAGCTTGTTTTGTGTCCTAGTATCTGGTCAATCCTAGAAAATGTTCCATGTGTACTTGAAAAGAATTTGTATTCTGAGTTTTTTGGATGTAGTGTCCTGCAGGTATCAATAAGTCCAATGGCTCTGTTGTGTCTTCTAGGATCTCTGTTGCCTTATTGATTTTCTGTCTGGAAGGTCTGTCCATTGATGTCAGAGGGGTATTAAAGTCTCCTACTATAATTGTATTCCTGTCAGTTTCTCCCTTCATGTCTGCTAGTATTTGTTTTATATATCTAGGTGCTCCTATACTGGGTGCATATATGTTAACGAGTGTAATATCCTCTTCTTGTATTGATCCCTTTATCATTATATAGTGTCCTTCTTTGTCTTTCTTTCCAAACTTTGTTTTAAAGTCTATTTTCTCTGATATGAGTGTTGCTACCTCTGCTATCTTGTTGTTTATATTTGCATGAAATATCTTTTTCTATCTCCACTTTCAATCTATTTGTGTCTTTTGGCCTAAAGTGGATCTCCTGTAGGCAGCATATTGTAGGTTCTTAGTTTGTTTATCCAATCTACCATTCTGTGTCTTTTGATTGGGGTATTTAGTCCATTGACATTTAAAGATATTATTGTTAAGTATGTATTTATTGCCATTTTAAACCTTGTTTTCCAGTTGATTTTGTAGTTCTTCCTTGTTCTTCTTTGAACAAACGTTTGTTCTTTTTATTTTTCCTTTTGTGGTTTGATGGTTTTCTTTTGTATTAAGCTTGAGTTCCTTTCTTTTTTATTTTTGTGAATCTATTGTATATTTTTGATTTGTGGTTACCTTGGTTTTCAAGTGTAACCCATAGCTATATCTACTTGATTAGACTGATAGTCATGTAAGTTCAAACACGTTTTTTTTAAATCCATATTTTTTAACTGCCCTCTCCCACATTCTGTGGTTTTGATGCCCTATTTTACATCTTCATGTTTATCCTTTTACTATATTGAGGTTATGATCACTTTTACAAAAATGGTTTTATTTTTTAATCTATGGACTGGCTTATTTAAGTGATCTTCTGTCCTTTTATATATTTGCCTTTCCTATTGTGATTTTTCCCTTTCCTGTAGATTTTTGCTTCTTTCCAATTTAGAGAATACCTTTCAATATTTCTTTCATGATAGGTTTAGTATTACTGTATTTTTAGTTTTTGCTTGTCTGAGAAATTTTTTTTCTCTCCTTCTATTCTGAATGATAATCCTGCTGGGTAGAGTACCCTAGGTTGCAGGTTTTTCCCTTTCAGGACTTTGAATATATCATGCTACTCACTTCTGGCCTGCAAAGTTTCTGTAGAGAAATCAACTGACAGGCTTATGGGGGTTTCCTTGAAAGTGACTCTGTTTTTCTCTTGGTGCTCCTCTCTTTATGTTTAACTTTTGCCATTTTAATTATGATATGTCTTAACGTAGGTTTGTTTGTGTTCCTGTACCTGGATACCTGTTTCCTTCTTTAGGTTTGGGAAGTTTTCAGCCATAATTTCTTCAAATACATTTTTTCATTTTCTGTCCCCTTCTCTCTTTCTTCTCCTCCTCAAACCTGTATTATGTGTAGATTGGCACACTTCATATAATCCCATAGATCTTGTTCATCACTTTCATTTTTTTCATTTGTCTTTCTGTCTGCTGTTCTGATTGAGTGATTTCCATTATTCTGTCTTCCAGATCACTTATTCATTATTATGCACTATTTAGTCAGCTGTTCATTGCTTTTAGATCAGTTTTTATCTTGGCAATTGAGTTATCTAATATTGATTGGTTTCTCTTTATAGTTTCTAGTTCATTGTTACAGCGATCTGCATTTCTATTGGTGATATTTATTAATTCCTTTAGTGTTTCTATTACTTCCTTTTTCAACTTGGGGTCCAGTAGCCTGGAGAGGTATTTCATTTTTGTTTTCTCAGGGGATTTTTCTTGTTCTTTTAATTGGTTCTCAGGGGATTTTTCTTGTTCTTTTAATTGGAAGTAGTTCCTCTGCTTTTTCATTTCTCTGTCTCTATGAATTTAGGAGAAATAGTTATCTATCATGGTCTTGAAGTGCTGTTTTTATGTGGGAGCATCCCTGTGTAGATTGTGTCAGTCCAGTATTTTTGGTGTGAGGGCTATTTCCTCAGTGTTCTGACCATTATCCCCTTGATAGGAGGTGTGATTCATGTGGTATCCAGAGCCTGCAGATGTTGGGTGGGTCCTCCTCTTTGCTGCACGGCTGTCACAGCCTTGTCAGGGGCAGGGTCTGCTCCCTAATTGTTGGAGTAGAAGCCCTGAGGGTTGGGTTTTATAAGGTTCCATTGCTGTATGTCCTGTATCCCCAAGGAGGTGAGCACAGAATCCACTGAGGCCCTTGTGGTCACAGCAAACCTATGTGCTGCCCATGCAGGTATCTGCGGTTTTGCACATAAGCAGCCCAAGGTCACATCCCTTTCTCTGTTGTGTTCATCCCAGACCCTAGTGCTAGGCTGACAGTGGGGCCGGAGCATTGTGACTGCAGGAATTGAGGTGGTTGTGCTGCTGCCTGGGGCCCAGGCTGCCTCTATGGTAGGGCTCTCCCTGGACCTTTTCACCGAGATCTGGCTCCAAGCTGCCATGTGAGGAGTGCACCCACCAGGAAAGGAACCTCTGCATACTCCTCCCCAGGGGCTGCCCACCAGAGAAACTGATATCTGAGTCCATTATCAGTCTTCCACAAAGCCCACCAACAGCCAGAGTCACACTTTGCTGTGAACACACTGACAGGGGGGCTTCACTGGCGGACCCGTGCCCCACCCGGCACCACTCTGATAGTAGGGCTCCAATGGTGAATGCACATCCTATCTCAAGTGCACTAACCATGGCAGCCTAGACCACACTCCAGGCCCTCTAGGCTGTCTCCGTGCAGCTAGACCAAGTCCTCTCCCAGGGTTCTTCCACCCGAGTTTTAGTGTGTAGCTGATGCATGTACTAGCAGCCCCACCCGGCATGCATTTGGGGCTGGGAGGTACAGAGAGGTGGCAGCCATCAACACCAGTCTCTCTCTGCCCTTATTGCTAGCAAGCCAGCATGCAGACACTCCTTGCAAGTGGAGTACAGGCTCCTCCAGCTTCCTGTCTGTCCCAGCAGACCTCCCAGCAGACAGGGATTTCTCAGAGCAACAGCCTTCCTGTGCGGACACTCCCCCTTCACAGATCCCTTCCAGGAGCACCAGTCCCATCCTGATGCCTTTTTTTTCTTTTATCCTACCCAGTTACATGGGGATCTTTCTTGCAGCTTTGGTTGTATAAGGGATCTTCTGCCAGTTTCTGGTTGGTTTTCTGTGAGAATTGTTCTGCAGGTAGATGTAATTTTCACTGTCTTTGTGGGGGAGGTGAGCCCCACACACTCCTGCTCCACCCTCTTGATCCCCCCCTCCCAGAAGATTCAGCCTTGAATCTGTTAAACCATTTGCCAAGTAGGCTTGGTTGTGGAAATAAGTTGCATGCAAAACACGGTGACACTGTGCACTGCGTCTAAGAGGGGACATCATGACCCAGTGCCCGGTGCTTGGAATAACAACTGGGCATCAGACAGGCTGAAAAGCCGAGGGAATGTGCAGACCTGAGAAGATGAGCAATTCCCTGATGTTCCCCTCAATCTTAGGTTGTTCCAGGGTGAGACTACTTTTCCTCAGTCTTCACACCATTTTCACAGTCAGTAAATGTTAGAGCATATCTCTGTAATGCAGCAGATTTCTGAAACTCAGACCAGCCTCTGGAACTCATCTTGAGCAAAAGGCCAGGATGTAAAACCTTCCCAGACATCTTTACTTCCTGGAAAATGTTTATCACCTGTTGCCTCCCCCTTTGTATCATCAGTCTGGCGCTGAGATGACTTGATAAATAATGTTAGCAAAAAGCCATGAGTTAGGGAAATGTTTATGAAGTTTTAAATGTGTGTCTCCCCTCTGAACTTAGTAGCTTCTGAAAAATATACATTATCCTCTTGTCTACAGGCTTGTTTCGATGTAATAAATATGAAGGACCTTTTTGTAAATACCTTGAATTTCCAGCAGAAAAATATTTAAATACGAGGGATCAAAATTATGTTTTAAATAAGAAGGAACAGATGTACTATTCTTTGTTATCATTGCAAGTTTAAGCTCGTTTAGACTAGCATGAAATGTGCAGTTTAATCCTACCTTTTAAACAGTGTAAAATCAAGGCTCTATTAAAAGTATACTTTTTGTTGTGCCCTCAAGGAACTTATGTTCTGAGATGGAACAAGCTAAATGTTGACATCTTTAAGCTAGAATTAGGAACAGTCAATTGTAATTGTCCCATATAGGCAGGTACATCACTGGAAGGGAGTGTGGCCATCCTGCCCAAGTCTCCCATGGCCTTTGCCCAGGCATAGATTTGAAAATGAAGAAAAGTCCTCAACATGAAGAAATTTTGAACCCTGATTAGGCCGATGCACATTGGCCGCTTTGAGAGCTAGGAGAGTTGTCCAACCTGAGGATGCAGCCTCTGAACTGTTGACCTCTGCTGCTGGGGGTCAGCCAGGCAAAGAGAAGAACAAACACAGACTGGGAAGGAGCAGGCTGTCCGTTGTGAAGAGGGCTGATACTTCAGCCCAACCAGTGTTCTGACTCACCCCATTCCGTATGTCACTCACATTTGTTCCCTCTGCTGGGCAGCCCAGCATCCCCGAAATGCCTCTTGCATGTGGGCCTAAAAGCAGACATACTGAGAAGATTGGCACACAAGCTGCAGCCGAGCATGTAGGCCCACCAGGGGCACCTGCTTTACGAGGAGGTGTTCTCATAATCCCTTTGTATTCTCCTTGGGAGAAAGCTGTGAGCCCTAGTGATGCCCGGTCCCAGTCTCATATAAGGCAAGATGATGGTCACATCCACTCACAACTCTTCCAGCATCAAAAATACTGAGAGGCAGTAGGAAGAGAGCAAGCCCACAGAACCTCGAAACAGAGAGACTTTGCGCAAGAGGTCATCGAGTTCTCCATTTTTTGCTTCTTCAGTACAGATTACCTTCTAAAAAGTGGACACTGTATGGATTTGCTTAATGCTCAGATTTGTATATTATTTTCTGCAAATATATAACGTATGCAAAGGTAACCCTGCCTTTGAATAGATACTCAGAATCATTTCTAAGTAAAACTTGCCTAGAAGAGAATGGAAGCAGGGACTCTAGCTGCTTTGATTAATCCATTAACATAAATATTGAGCAATGATGGAAAGTAAAAGATTTTGGCAACCTGGTTTGCAAATACCTACTAGACGAAGATAACCCATGTAACAACTGTGTTCTGAAACATCCCAGGAAGGCAGTTAAATAAAGAGACCTCAGAATAGCTTCTTAATGCCATGTTCAGTCTCCTCCCTAATAAACAGAATTTCCTGGGAATCTCTAGGTAGTAATACAGATCAGAAGGAATGAAGACACAGCAGTTTAACTCTATACTTTGCTAATGGAAACATATTGTAATTACAACAGTAAACATCTATTGACCTATCATTCTACTGCCTTAGGGTCTGCTTTAATAAATACCTTTTGCAAATTTGAATGTGAAAAGGCCTTGTTTACATAAGTGGTTATAAAGGGCCTCTAATATTACAGTAGTTATTTTTGTTGATTTCCATTTCCCTGAAAAGTACCCCTCATCCCCACTAGCATTTCCCACTCTATTACTGGGAAAGACATTAGGTTGCTAAAAGCTTCTTTTAATCAGTAGTAACCTAATGAAATCACAATGCTACTGTCTTTGTATTCTGTAGCTACAGAAATAACTGTGATTAAGCATGTTTGTATTGAAGTGTAAGTATCTATTTCAATGCTTTTTTTGCTTGTCTCCCATTTTCTGTCTTCTTACAGATTTTTAAAAGTATTGGCTCTGATGAGACTGTGCAAGGGCAAGGAAGTCGGAGGCTGATCAGCTTTTCTCTCTCAGGTATGTATTGCTCATATGAAGGCCTTGTGGAGTGAATAAGAATGTCAGTCAACAGTCAGGAGACCCCTTCAATTTGACTCTTATCTATAAGTTACTCAACATCTCTGTGCCTCAGTTTCTCCACCTGTAAAACAAAATTTTAAAATATCCGCTCCATTCCCCTGTTGCCTAAAAAATATGCACAACCTGAAAGTTGAGAGTTATGTTTTCTTTGGTGGGAATTTTTAGGACTTCAAGCTGGGGAGGTAGCATCTCAAGTAACCCCAAGAGAACTGCTCGGGGGAGGCAAGGGTGGGGCTAGGATATATAGGAGTTTTGTTTTTTTTTAATTTATTATTGTATTGGTTACAGCTGATTTTCTTTTTTTTTTTTTACATCTTTATTGGAGTATAATTGCTTTACAATGGTGTGTCAGTTTCTGCTTTATAACAAAGTGAATCAGCTATACATATACATACATACGTTCCCATATCTCTTCCCTCTTGCGTCTCCCTCCCTCCCACCCTCCCTATCCCACCCCTCCAGGCAGTCACAAAGGACCGAGCTGACCTCCCTGTGCCATGCGGCTGCTTCCCACTAGCTATCTACCCTACGCTTGGTAGTGTATATAGGAGTTTTGCACAAAAGGGCAGGTAGTCTGAATGTCAAAAGATTACTGTTAAGTAAAGAAAACCAGATGATCTCAAGTTAAAGCATTTAGTGCTTTTCTATGTTTGGGAAGATGCAAGAGTCTGCGTTCCTTTGATATGCACCTCAGCTATCTGGGGCCAGTATCCTGTGTTTTCATATCCTGAGTTTCCTCAGGGCTCACCAACTCCCCGTGGGTGGTGGCTGCAGTCGCTGATGACTGTGACATCCTTTGTTTACTGATATGGCAGAAACATTCCATTTCTCACCCCTTGACCTCATAAGGGCACAAGAGGATTCAATAAGGAATAGATGCATTCCTTAGATGAGGTGAGAAGATGAGAAGAGAAGCTGCCATTCTACTTTTCCTTCACGGCTAACTAGCAGTAATTGAGAGTTTATAAAGTGGAGGTAGGGGAAAGCCTGAGGCAAGCAGCAGCTAGCAGACCCTTGGTCTAAATAAAATCTCACAGGAAATCCAGTTGGTAAAACAGATTAAAAACTGAGCTGCTCAAAAAAGTACACTTGTGGAAAGATCAGTGAAATCCAAAAAAAGCCTGTCATTTAGTTAATCATAATTAGTTAATAGTTAAGAGTAATTTAGTTAATTTTTTAGTTTTCATCATGTACCTTAGTTCTGGAACCTGTTAACAGTAAGGGAAACTGGGTAGACTCTTCTATGAATCTAAAATAATTTCAAAATTAAAACTATAAACAAAAACTGAGTTGCTCTGGCTAAAATGATATACAGAGTTCAGAGCCCCATGCACTCAATCTCACCCTAAGTTGTCTTTGTGAAGACACAGTGGCATGAAACTGTAGGGCACAGAACTGTTCAGCACAGTTTGAAAACTATTGCTTAACTTATTATCAAACCAACAAATACTGTAGGCCATAAATATCAGAGATCTGAGATCACAGAAATGAAGTTCATGAGTGTCCTTGGGAGATGGATGGTCGCCTGAGGCTTTTCATGTCTAAGTGAGCCCCCAGTAAAGCAAACGTGTGTCTAAAAATCCATTGAGAAGTGATAATAACAAAGTTGATATACAAAAAGTCAGTCTCTTTCCTATATACCGGCAATGAACAAATGGAATTTAAGTTAAAAACGCAATACCATTTACATTAGCACCTCCCCAAAATGAAATACTTAGGTATAAATCTAACAAAACGTTGATATGTACAAGATGTTTATAGGGAAAACTACAAAACTCTAATGAATTAAGTCAAAGAAGAACGAAATAAATGGAGATACATTCCATTGTTCATGGATGGGAAGACTTAATATTGTAAAGATGTCAGGTCTTTCCAAACTAATGTTTAGAATCAATGCAATCCCAATCAAAACTGCAGCAAGTCATTTTGTGAATTCTGACAAACTGATTCTAAAATTTATAATGAGAGGCAAAAGACCCAGAATAGCCAACACAATGTTGAGGAGAATATCAAAGTTGGAGGACTGATGCTACACAACTTCAAGACTTACTATAAAGCTGCAGTAATCAAGACAGTGTGGTACTTGTGAAAAAAAGAAAAAAACAGAAAAATAGATAAATGAAATAGACTAGAGAGCCCAGAAATAGACCCCCATATAGTCAGCTGATCTTTGAAATATGAGCAGAGACAGTACAGTTGAGCAAAATAGTCCCTTCCACAAATGGTGCTGGAACAACTGGACATCCACATGCAAAAAAAAAATGAATCTAGACACAGACCTTATACCCTTCACAAAAATTAACTCAAAATGGGCCATAGACCTAAATGTAAAACACAAAACTATAAAACTCCTAGAAGATAACATAGGAGAAAACCTAGATGACCTTGGGTTAGGGTGGTGCCTCTTTAGATACAACACCAAAGACACAATGCATGAAAAAAAATTGATAAGATGGACTTCATTAAAATTAAAAACTTCTGTTCTGCCAAAGACAATGTCAAGGGAATAAGACAAGCCACGGACTCAGAGAAAATATTTGCAAAAGACACATCTGATAAAGGAAAGTTAATCCAAAATATACAAAGAACTCTTAAAACTCAACAATATGAAAACAAACAACCCAGTTGAAAAATGGGCCAAAGATCTTATGATCTTGTCAGCCATCTCACCAAAGAAGCTATACAGGTGGCAAGTAATCAAATGAAACGGTACTCCACATCATATGCCATTAGGGAAATGCAAATTAAAACAGCGACTAGATACCAGCTATGTACCTATTGGAATAGCTCAAATCCAGAACACTGAAAACACCAAATGCTGGTGAGGACGTGGAGCAAAAGGAACTCACAGTTATTGCTGGTAGGACTGCAAAATGGCACAGACACTCTGGAACACAGTGTGGTAGTTTCTTTCAAAACTAAACATTCTCTTACCACATGACCCCATGATCACATTCCTTGGAAATTACCCAAATGGAGTAATTTTCATACAAAAACCAAACACAGATGTTTACAGCAGCTTTATTTATGATTTGCCAGAACTTGGAAGCCATCAAGATGTCTTTCAGTAGCTGAATGCATAAATAAACCATGGTACATTCAGATAATGGAATATTATTCGGTGCTAAAAAGAAATGAGCTGTCAGGCCGTGAAAAGACATGGAGGAATCTTGAACGCATATTACTCGTTGAAAAAAGCCAATCTGCAAAGGCTACAAACTGTATGATTTCAACTATATCACACTCTGGAAAAGGTAAAACTATGGAGATGATAAAAAGATCAGTGGTTGCTGGGAGACAGGGGAAGGAGAGATGAATAGGCAGAGAACAGAGGATTTTTAGGGCAGTGAAGATACTCTGTATGATACAGTAATTATGGATACATGTCATAATGCATTTGTCAGTGCCCAGAGAGTGTACAATGCCAAGAGTGAATTGTAACGTAAACGATGGATTTTGGGAAGAGAAGTAAAGTATCTCTCAACGGTGATTATGATGTGTCGATGTGAGCTCATCAGTGGTCCTCATCAATGTACCACTCTGGTAGGGGATGTTGATAATGGGAGGAGATGCATGTGTGGGCAGGCAGTATATGGGAAAATCTCTGTACTTCCTTTTAATTTTGCTGTGAATCTACAGCCACTCTAAAAAAATTAAACCTTCAAAGAAACCCATTGACAACATTAGCATGTGTCTGTCTAGGTTTAAAAAGAAAAGAAAAAAGAAGAAACTCAATACTTTTGTATTACTAGGACAGAAAACTAACAACTCCTGATTTGTTATTCTTATGTTCCCATTGAAATGCTTGATAACAATTATTTGTACAAACCTTCATAAACAGTAGAAACGAGGAAAACTACTGTCTGCCGGAAATGAAGAATTTTCACTAACCAAAGCTCACTAAAATCCTAAAGCCTAAGAGGGATGCCATACAGGAGGGACCGCATGGGGCTGGGGAAGGAGACGAAATATCCATTCACTGGTTCCCATTTTGGCTCTACCATGTAGACATGGGCTCACAGACTCACCACAGGAAAGGAAACCACGCCCCCCCCAGCTTGGTTCAAAAAGTTACTTTATAAGGTGATCAGGATGGACTCATCCCCTACAGCCCCCAATATATCATTTTTCTTACACTTATCTCAAGGAAAAAATTGCCAGCAATGAAATGTGACTGGAGATGTAAACTTAGCAACTAAAGAAGCAAGCCTGGAATGGTCGTGGACATGTAATACTTTGTAGTTGAATATATGTATATGTTTAATTCACTACGTCTGTCAAGGAAAAATAAAAGTAAATACTGCTTAAAGTAGCATAATCAATTCCATGCCTCAAAGAAAGATGAGATAAAAAGATCATCAAATCTACAGCTAAGCAAAGCCCACAAAGTATCAAAAAGTTGACTAGATGCTGGTCCTCTCCAGGTGTAAAAGTAGGGACGAGGATTCCAATAGCAGCTCGTTGGACAACCAAACTAACTAAAGATGGACAATACCAGGGGTACACAACCTACTCATGGGTAAAGAATAGACAGTGTGGCTTGAAGAATGTGTGGAGAATAGATTCTACCTTAAAAAAAAAAACAAAAAACGTTGAAGGACATAACACTCAAGAGGAAGAAGACAAGTATTTTGTTGGCAAATATCTGCTCAAGAGAAATAAGGGATTTATCACTCGTCTGCTTGTACTCTCTATAAAAGACAGGAAAGTGCAGGACCTATTAAGTAAGAGGTCTAGGATGAAGAAAAATGGTAAGGGATTTCTTTGAAGTTCTTTGAAGCTAAAAGAAAGTCAAGTGTATCTGTTTCCTGTTGCTGCTGTAACAAGCTACCACAAAGTTAGTGGCCTGAAACAAGACAGGTATTCACTCAGCTCTGGAGATCAGAAGTCCAAAATGAATCTTAAGGGACTAAAATCAGGGTGTCGACAAGCAGGGCTGGTACTCTTCTGGGGCCTCCTGAGAAGAATGCACTCCTCATCTCTTTCAGGTTCTAGAGTCTACCTGCATGTTTTGGTTCGTGGCTGCATCACTCCAATCTCTGCTCTGTTGTCACATCACTTTCTCCACATTTTGCCCCTCCTTCCTCCATTTTATAAAGACTCTTGTAATTACATTGGGCCTAACTGGATAATCCAGGCTAATCGCTCCATCTCAATAAAGATCCTTCACCACATCTGCAAAGTCCCTTTTACCATGTAAGGTGACATATTCACAGGTTCCAGGGATTAGGTTATGGTCATCTGTGAGGGACCATTTTTCTGTCTATCATAGTCAAGGAGAGATTTAAAATAAATTCTAAAAGATGCAATCACAGAATTCAAAGTGAGCTTTGAGAGCTTTTAGAAAGCAGTAAGAGCATACTCACCACTACAGAATTAGAATCAATGATATGGTGGACTGACTTGAGATTCTCTCCTAGAAAACATGGAAGAAGGGTCAGACATAAAAAGGATAAGGAAGTAAAAAGATGGATGACATATAGAGAGCCAATACATAGATATTTAATGGTTTTGATGAAATGATCGGAACAAATTGAAAGGAAATAATAGGAGAAAGGTTTCTTGAGTTGAATGTGATTTTGAATCTTTAAATTAGACTGTAAGGTGCTAAGAAAAACAATGTATGTGCAGAGACCAACATCTAGACAAATGCCAATTTTTTTAAAGAAATTTTCAAATGCAGACACAGTAGGCATCTGAGTGGAAAAAGCATGATACTTACAAAAGAATAAACCATGTTAATCTCAGACTTGTCTTCTTATCATACAGAATGCTAAAATCATGAAACAAAGGCTACAGAGTTTTAAGGGTAGCATGTTTTAGCCGAAGATTTCTGTGCCCACCAGGTTGTCATTTATGTAAGAAGGCAAGAAAAACACATTCTCAGGTTTGCTAGGGCTCAAAGAACTTCATCTTTGCATCTTACCTGAAAGTAATATGTGAACATCCACGCCAGCATACAGAGAGATAAATTTAAGAAAACTCAAGAACTGGAGATACTGCATATAATTGGACTGCTTTTCTTTTTAGAATTTAAAATGAGAAATAACCAGAAAGATAGATCATGGAATTGTCTCCTCTGGAAATTTTCCAGAACGGAGTAGCATGTCAAAGCAAGATTGTTGATGCAAATGCTTTACTTCTCAAATCTGTTTATATATTCAGTTTTTACCACGCCTTGGTGGTAATAAATTTCCTGTGTAACTACTATCCCTTTAATTTTCAGTGAATTAACACTACAACCTTAAAAATCATAAACGCAAATACAGATTTTTTTCACAAGTATTGGAGACAATTTAAATATTCAAAATTACCACAGAGCCAAATAATTATATACTGTTTAAGAATTATGTATACAAAATGTTCTAAAAGACATGGGACATCCTTATGGTATAATCCAGGCAAAAGAAACAATTTAGGATACAAGTTTGTATATACAGTATGGTCGCAACTATGCAAAGAAAATTACTGAAAGGCAGTAAAGAAAAAGTCTAGCAATGGTTGCCACTATGCAGTACAATTTGAAATAATTTAAAAATTCTGTTTCTTTTCCTTCTATATTTAAAAAAGTTACAGTAGGCATCATGTTTATCATCAGAACAAAAAACAATGCAGGAAAAAATGGGGGAAAATTAAGTATTTTCCCATTAATGTATCATTTACTGTTGGAAAATCACAAAACTCTGTGATCTTATAGACATCCATTCCAACAATCTCATAGTTGAAGAAATTGAGACCTGAAGAAGTTTTTTTCTAAAGTTACAAAGTTCAATAGAGAGTGTTCCAGAACTAAAATCTGGATATACTGACTCCCAGCCAAATGTTCTTTTAACTCCTAATTAGCTCCTTATTGCAGCAGTTTTCAAACGTTTTTACTCCGTGAAACATATATTTTTATAAGTATACAAATTGAACTTAAACTATAAAAGCTCACTGAAAGGCATGAAAGGAGACATGAAAAAATGAAGAAACCTATGTTCTTGAATAGGAAGTATTGTAAAGTTACCATTTCTCCCAAAATTAATCTATAGATTCAATGCAATTCCAATCAAGATCTCAATTTTTTGGAGGGGAGCTGATTAAAAAATTAAAAGATTAATCCGGAAGAATAAATGTGTGACTGGTAAAGAAAGATGTTATCTTTTGGAAAAAAAACAAGAACAATAAAGAGTAACTAGACTTATCAGGTATCAGACGTATGATGAAAACATGCAGATTTAGACAAGTTGTTTGATGGAAGAGAATTTTTTAAAAAGACCCATTTATGGGCTTCCCTGGTGGCGCAGTGGTTGAGAGTCCACCTGTCGATGCAGGGGACGCGGGTTCATGCCCCGGTCCGGGAGGATCCCACATGCCGCGGAGCGGCTGGGCCCGTGAGCCATGCCCGCTGAGCCTGCGTGTCCGGAGCCTATGCTCCGCAACGGGAGAGGCCACAACAGTGAGAGGCCTGCGTACCGCAAAAAAAAAAAAAAAAAAAAGACCCATTTATGCTTGAGAATTTGACCTATGCCAAAGTTGTCATTTTTATTAAAAGGTAATATCACATAATGGTTAAAAACACAGACTTTGGAATCAGAGAAGTAGGTTCAAATTTCATTTCTGACGTTGACCAACTCTGAAGACCTGGTCAAGTTACTTAACTCAGAAACCTCTATTTTCTCTTCCTCAAATTAGGGATGTAATAACTATCTTGTAGAGTTTGTGGTTAGGATTAAATCAGATAATGTATTTGAAGGGCATAGAATGGTCCCCAGAATTTAGTGGCTGATCAGTAAATGACAAGCAGCAGTGATGGAGGTGATGAAGGTGATGGTAGTCATTATTTTATGATGGATAAATTTATATGTCTGTCACACTCTGGGCCATATTCCCCAACACCACCCCCAGATTTGATGGTCCACTGGGAGAACTCAGCATGTAGTCATACTCGTGACTCTAATCAATAGTCAATTACATTGACTATAATCAATGTCATCAATTACATTGAAAAGATACACAGCAAATTGCAAAGGAAAAAGGTGCCTGAGATGAAGTTTGGAGGAAACCAGGCCCAAGTTTCCATGAGTCCTCTCTCACTGGAGTCACACAGCTTGGGTTTATTTCTCCCAGCAACAAGTTTTGAAATACTATGAAATACTATATACCAGGGAAGCTCATTACAGACTCAAGAGCCCAAGGTTTTGATTGGGGGCTGGTCATACGGCCAAAGTGCTCCTAGCACCTACCAAAATTCCAGACTCCCAGAAGAAAAGCAGGTGTTCAGCATAAACCATGTAGTTTGCACAGACACTTGAGGCACAGAGAGCCACTCTTATCAATTCTGAGATGTGGGAACCCTGCTGAGATCCGAGTTCCCAGATCCTAGCCAAGGACCAACCCCAGAAACAGACCTTTCGAAGGCGAGAAGTCTCAGGCTGCTTTGTTACTTCTTTTCTGCACACATTCCCATGGGTGTAGCCTGGGTTTTGCAAATTTCTGTGATGTTTGTACTTTCTAACCTTTATTCCGCTTCATGGCAGTATATTATAATGCAAGAGAGTAAGAATAATTTCATTATGGAGACATCCTTGAGTCAACTCAAAATGACATTTAAGTAAATGCACATGAAAAATTCTGTACTTTTTTCATCAGTAACAAATTCCTCCAACACCTCACAACTTATACCATACTTGAGAATCAGTTCAATGTATTTTTACCTGTTTCTTTCACTTATATATAAATATGAACAATTTTGGGGGAAAAATACTTTGATAATAGAAAAATTTTAATTATATTTTTTGATATCATATATTTCTAATAAATATAAGATGATTTCAAGTTATCTCAGACCAGCCATAAACCATTATCACAAATGACCTCTTTCTCTCTCCCCCCCACACAGAGCATGAAATTGTACATGATCAGACATTTTCAATTACATGGAACGGCTCAGTTGTCAAAGCCTTCCCTCCCGACCACACGGTCTCTCCTCAGAACCCTCCTCACTGATGTGCATTAGCTCTATGGAGGCCATGTTTTTTCCTTTCCTCCAATGTCTGTGCTCTTTGCTCTTTTTTTTTTTACCATCTTTTTTTTTTTTACCATCTTTTTTTTTTTTTTTTTTTGCGGTACGCGGGGCTCTCACTGCTGTGGCCTCTCCCGTTGTGGAGCACAGGCTCCGGACGCACAGGCTCAGCGGCCATGGCTCACGGGACCAGCCGCTCCGCTGCATGTGGGATCTTCCTGGACCGGGGCACGAACCCGTGTCCCCTGCATCGGCAGGCGGACTCTCAGCCACTGCGCCACCAGGGAAGCCCTCTTTGCTCTTTTAATCCTCACCTTTCTCTTTATTTCTTCTGATGCACTGTCTCCTTACTCAGTGGAAATCATATTTATTGTGAGGCTAGAGCCCTTGGTTTTCTGTCTTCACTTTGAAGAAGTGGTTCCTGCTTCCCTGGTGGCGCAGTGGTTAAGAATCCGCCTGCCAATGCAAGGGACACGGGTTCGATCCCTGGTCCGGGAAGATCCCACATGCCGCAGAGCAACTAAGCCCGTGCGTCACAACTACTGAGCCTGCACTCTAGAGCCCGTGAGCCGCAACTACTGAGCCCGTGTGCCTAGAGCCTGTGCTCTGCAACAAGAGAAGCCAACACAATGAGAAGCCTGCACACTGCAACAAAGACCCAATGCAGCCAAAAATAAAATAAAATTCACCTGGACCCACTGAATTTTCCAAGTTGGATTTCCTCCCTCAGTGTGCACCAGGTTTCCCGAAGTGACCCTCAGCCCCTCACCCCAACCTGCCTGAGGAACGCCAGAAGCCCAGACCACTAGGGGCCAACAGTCCTCTCTTGAAAAGCATAGTGACCACAATGCCAGTCTTGACTTATTACAGGCACTTCTTAACCAAAACAATTTAATACAGTAAATGTTCATTTAAATCAGTAAATGTTCCGTGTAATGGGTTCTGGAGACATATCAGTCTATATTTGTAATGAGGTGGAAAATGGTCTAGAGATTGAAAAACGTTTTACACGTTTCAGATGGACTCTTCTCCTTGTGTGAGGCCTAATATAATCTTTAACCTTGCTAAAATACATGAAATTAGAATATCCTCTGTTTTATAGATTTCCAGGCCATGGGGTTGAAGAAGGGGATGTTTTTCAACCCAGACCCTTACCTGAAGATTTCCATTCAGCCTGGGAAGCACAGCATCTTCCCTGCCCTCCCACACCACGGACAGGAGAGGCGATCCAAGATCATCGGCAACACCGTGAACCCCATCTGGCAGGCCGAGGTGAGTGCCCTGGCCCTGAAAAGGAGCTTAAGGGACAACGAAACCGTTGACCCTGAAGCCCACGTGCTACTCCCTCCCTCCTTGGAGCCCCAAACTCTGCTGCTAAGTTCATGGTTCTCTCGGTCCTGGAAAGTCACCATGTTCTCTTTGGATTACAACTCCTAGAGATCTTGATTAGTCTCACAGCGTGGGACCATGAAACTAATCCTTGCAGCTGCACTCAGTAGCCATACGCAGTCAGCCTTCTGTATCCGCAGGTTCTGCATGTAGGGATTCAACCAACCTCGGATGGAAACTATCTGGGGAAAAAAAAAAAATTCCAGAAAGCAAAACTTGAATTTGCTGTACACAGGCACTATGTACCTAACATTACATTGTATTTTCAACTATTTACATAGCATTTACACTGTATTAGATATTGTAAGTAATCTGGAGATAACGTAAAGCATACAGGAGGACGTGTGTAGGTTATATGCAAATTCTCTGCCGTTTTATGTAAGGGACTCGAGCATCCATGGATTTTGGTGTCCTCAGCGGTACTGGAACAAGTCCCCCAACATACCGAGGGACAACTATAATAGCCTCTTGCTCTGATTCTGAACTTGCACCTGAAAGCAGGACAGGAGAAGGAAGTGATGTGTTTTAATCCAAGTATGCTCATTCTTCCCACGCATGTGGTCCTTAAGCAAGAGTGCCAAATTTGAATTGTGTCCCTCTGGACCGGTTCCAGAGATTCTGAAACTGTCAGGTTTCCTAGGACAGGTAAATCAATAAGTCTTAAAATGACACTAAGATGGGGTTGCATATTGTTTGATTGAAATAGGCACGGAGGCTGATTGTTCATGCCATCTTCCCGGTTTACACAGTGCTAGGCAACTTGCTGGAGTTTCAGATAATTTGTTTTATCTGATACAGGCCCTTCTCCTCTCTTACATGTGTCTCCACCACCAGCTGGGAGCTAGGAGGCTCCCCAACAAAGCCTCATCAGGCTCAGCCTCACAGTGACTAAGTCCTGTCCTAGAGAAACAGCAGGAAGTTGTCACACCCATTGACTGCCTAGCTCCCTGCTTTAGCTTGAGGGTATAACCTGCAAACTGCATGGCTTGGGAGACAGCGGGGTTTAGGGCATGGAAATGCCACAGTATATAACGTAGGGGTTAAAAGTACAGATTTGCAGTCACACAGACCTTGGTTCAAATCCCAGCTCGGCCAGTTGTATAACTTTGAGAAATCGGTTATCCTCAATCTGAGCATCAGATTATCCTCATCAGGCTGGTGCTGATGGAAATGTGTTGCTACTACCCTGGGCACTCGCTTTGGGCAGGGTTCCTTCCTTTATTGTTCAAAGTAGATCCTCTCTGATGCAGAACTTTCAAGCATCCTTGACAAGAAAGTGTAGACGTTTGGGGCCAAAGCTTTTTCATTGTCTCTTAAATTATACCACCTACTTCCTAGGCTTAATTTAGCCTGACCCAGGTTTTACAGAAGATCAACATTAGAGCTTTTAAGTGGCCATCAGGGAAATAGAATTGTATTTGAACTTCTTACTGCTTTGGTTATCAGCAGACTCTAAAGCGCCCACAGGACCGCTAGCATGGAATCACGAATCCTACATTATTTGTTTCTTCAGTCCTGGCTGTTCTCGCCAATTATTTATGGACTCCTCACTCCATTCCTGGAGATAATACAAGACGCCACAGGAATTTATAGCACATGGAAAAAAAAAAAAAAGAAAGCCTCTCCTAAAGAACTTTAGAGCAGCTTGTACTAAGACATTTAGTCATAAAGGTGTTATAAGTCTCAAAGAACATTTATAAAATCCAGCACCATCAGAATATGTTTTGGCTAAAAATGTCAACTAGAATCCACTTTAAGTTCTGAAATTATTTCCGAATCTTTAGTTCAGTTATACTTTGCAAGGACACAGGCCAACCCTCACTCTCCCTCTGCTCTTGACCTCCTTGTTCTTTCCAGTGTGCTGTGGCAGAGGTCAGCATCCAAAGGTAAGTTTCACCACATGTCTCCCTGACAAGGCTCAGACTGAGGATAACTGATTTCTCAAGCTAAACAGCAAGTAACTGGCTGAACAGTGATTTAAACCACAGCGTGGTTTGCGTGATTGCAAAGCTGTATTTTCAAACCCCTAAATTAGCTTACAGTGCCCAGAGCTCAAATGTGGGAGTCTCAACCCCGAGGCAGAACATTCGAGGCGTCAATGACCCAGCATTGCTTACCACTTGTGTCAGTTAGGGATGCCTCAGGCTCTAAGCTAGAGGAAGCCTGGTCAGCTGTGATATTTCTCACAAACCAGAAGTCCAGAAGGAGGTGGTCCAGGCAGTGCAGCTACTGAGTACGGCCACCAGGGACCCAAGCTCTCTGGGTCTTGCCACTACACCTTAGCAGGTGGCTCTCGTCTTCCTGTCTTAAAGCCTCAAACCCGAGTTCCAGGTAGGAAGAAAGCAAAAAGACTGAAGAAACTTTCTCCTTGAAAGGCTTTGAATTACTATCTTGTAAGAGAAGCCCTATTACCTATCACAGGACCTCACCTGGTTGGGAAAATCTAGTGTTTCGCTTCCCTGACTCTCTCGTCGGGAGGGCCGGGGACTAGACGGTTGGCTGCATAAATTGTGTCTTTGCTTATATCTACCTAATCCGTACATCCTCAACTAATCCAACCAGAGATTCCTGCTCATGCATCAATTCTCAGCTAAAATACCACCTCCTACCTGGCACCCCATCCCAGGCCTCAGAAGGAAAGTGCTTCCTCCTCTTTGCTCCTTTGTCCAGACCTCTACATAGTGTCCTCTATTTGCACAGCTGTCTTCCTCACGAGACTTTGAGCTCTTCAAGGAAAGGAATCACATCCAATTTATCTTGATACCTCCAGTTCCTGGACCTAATACTACTAGGTTCTATAGGGATTACTATGCCAAGCAGTGTTTGAAACATTTTATGTAATTAACTCATTTCATCCTCACAACAACCCTATGAAATATGTACTATTATTATCTCCATTGAAAGATGAGGAAACCAAGGCACAGAGAAGTTAAGTGAATTTCCCAAGGTCACACAGCTGGTAAATGGCAGAACCAGAATTTGAACCAGTTCAGAGCCTGATACTGATCAGTTTTGTGCACAGGTGGTTGTGAATAAATTCTGGAGAAAATATCCATAGCTTATATCAGATACTCAAAATGATCATTATACCTCCTCTTATTTCAGGTTAAAAAAAATCAGTTAAAATTGACAGCATTGAGTGATAAGGCCAAAGGCAGTTATCAAAAGCTTAAATTCGTCTTTCCAGCTAATCATATGAGCCCCTCCTTCTGGAGGCTAAGTTTGAAGGATAAATGAATTTTTTTTTAAATGGGGGAAAGCAAGGTGAAGTTCTCATGGCTGATTATTAATTCATTTAAGAAATATTTCTTGTGCATGTACTCTGTATTAGAAATCGAAGCGGCAAAAATGATTGATAGAGAAGACCCTGCAGGCTAGTGGAAGGAGAAAATACGATGAAATAAATGTCCTAATCAAGGTGTGGACAGAATGCTGTGAAACACTGAGGGAAGATCTCACAGAGGGTGTGCTCTTGGACTTGGGTCTTGACGAGTGGCAGGATATTTGGGGGACGGGGAGAGCATTCCAGGTGGATGGAACAACATGTGCAAAGGTACCAAGGCAACCGCAGACACTTAGGGGACTGTTCAGAAATGTCATGTGGGTGGAGCTTGTCGTGTTCTCAGATAAGAGATGGCAGCTGGGCTGGGCTTATTTCAATCATGCATATCTGGCGTGGTTTCCTGATTGCTTACAAATGGAAGCTAATGTTGGCTTCTGGGGTCTCACGTTGCACCTTAGTGAGCGAAATGAAGATTCCCTGTTCCTGCAAGATTCATGCAAGTCTTTAAATCTGTATGCAAGGAGGTAAAGGAGAACTAAACTGTCCTACTTCCCGTATTTGTTGATTAACATACCAAGGATGTTCAGTGAGAAATAATCGAAGTTGCCTGCACTTAAGAGCAAGAATACCCTTTCATGTGTAGTTTAAATGCTCAATTTATTTCTTTGATTAATGTTGCATTAAAGTCTTACGTGGTTTTTTTCAAATTTATTCAAGTTCAAACTGGAAACATATTTTTGCTAATGAAAACATGATAAATCTGAGAAAAAATAAAGTTACTGTCAGAAGTTTTAAATGAGGAGGGAAAATTGAGAGAAATACATGGTAAACATAATGCAAACTAAAGAAATTAAAAAGAAGACTTCCATGGTGATTGATTTATCTCCTCTTTTTTATTCCTGTAATTAGAAACTGTTTTCACTCCGGGAACACTGTCCTTGACTTTTAGGTCTGTTTACTCTCCAGTATGGATGTAATGAGCATTTATAAGATTATAGCTTCACAGAGAAGTTAAACAGAAACAGCAGCAACTAAAGTGTCTCGGGTTATCTGTTCAGAGTGCTTATGTAGACTGTATATTTGTACCTCTAAGTAAAACAGGGAACTCCTAAAAGCAGAGTCTCAGAAACATCAAGAAGATTGATTATATTAAAATCAGGCCTGGGGCCCTGGTGTATAGTAATCTCTACCCCATTCTCCCTGTCTCTGCCCTCAAAGCTGGGTGGATTAATCCCCATACATGTGCTGCTACTCCAGTCTGGTCATAAGATTAGAAGATTAGGTAGATAAGGCCTGGCCTTGTGGAATTTACATTAATGTGAGAAAAGCAAAACAAAATAAATAACAAGATAATTTCAATGGAAGACAAGTAACATGAAGGAACCACCACATCATAATATGATGTGTTTGATGGAGAAGAGCTGCCTTAGATAGCGGTGGTCCAAGAAGGCCTTTCTGAGTTGCTGTCATGTGAACTGAGAAGCCAGATATACAGACCTGGCTGGATGTGCATTTCAGACAGAGGAAGCAGCCAGTGTGAAGTCCTGCATATAACGGGTTTGGATGCCTAAGCAAGAAGGTCACAGTGGCTGGAGGATGGCAAGTGCGGAAGGGATGGGGTGGAGTGTAAGACGAAGTTGGAGAGAGAGGCAGGGACCAGCATCTTGTAAATTCTGGAAAGTGGTTGGGGTTTTATTGTAAATGTGGTAAGAAGCCATTGGAGCAGGGAAGCATCACACTGATTAAAATTTTATAAAAATGTCCTGCTGCTATGTGTGGATTGGATTATAAAGAGGCTAAGATGAAAGCAGTCGATTTCGCTTCTGGCTCTCGTGGAGCGGCATGTTGGCACACTAACGCAAAAACACCTAGAAAAGCCAGATAAAATATAAAACTTAAAAAATGGTGATGACATCTGAGAATGGTTTAATCAACCAGAACTCATGTAGTCAGGCTCCTGGAGAGAAAGGAATTGCAAGTGAGCCATCTTTCTGCTACTACTTTTTAGAAGAGGGATAAGAAAGTAGGCAAAAAGCTACTGAAGGTCAAAGAGGAGTTTGCTGTAATCTCACAGTACTGAAAAGGCAAACTAGGAGTTCTGGATCCTCCAAGGAGGAGGTGGCCTAGAAAACCCCAGATTCTCACGTGGACCCCTGGCTAGCTAAGTACAGGGTCAGGGCCAAGCTGTGGTAGAAAACTTTAAGACAGCTCAGACAGCTCAGTCCCTGATTAAATAAAATAATCTGACCCCACTAGCAGTAAAAAACAGGCACATGGAGGTTTATTATTGGAGTTATTAGACATAGATTTTAAATACTTTTTATGTGTTTTTAAACTTAAAAAGCTAGACATAAACAATAAAACGGTAACTATAAAATGCCCTAAATTGAAAATTAAGCAGGAAAAGCTCCTTAAAAATCTGACTCAAGAAATCACAACAAAAACTAGAAAATATTTTGAGCTAAATAACAATGAGTATATGACATCTCGAAACTTGTGGGATGCAGCTAAATTAGAAAAGAAGAAGAGCTGAATATCAGTGTTCTGAGTTTCCATGTGAATAAGCTATAAAATTAAGAGCAAATCAAACAAAAAGAGCAGAGGGAAGTATAGTGAAGATAAGTGCAAAAATCACTGAATTAGAAAACAAATGCATAACAGAAAATTAACAAAAATCAAAATGTGTTCTTATATTTATTAAAAAGATAAGAGAATATTATAACATTTATGCTAGTAAATTTGAATGGAAAATTCCTAGAGCAACATATCTTACTAAACTGATACAAGAATAAACAGAAATGCTGAGTAGTCTTTTATCTCTTAAGGGAATTTAGTATGTAATTTAAAACGTTTCTACAAGGAAATTCCTAGGACAAGGATTGTCACTATTGAATTCTCCCAAACATTTAATGAAATAACAATGATCTTGTAGAAATTCTTCCAAAGAAAAGAAAATTGTTTTAAGAGGTCAGCTTGTTTTATAAGACCAACAAAACTTTGATACCAAAATCTGACAAGGTCAATACAAAAAATGCAAATTACAGTCCAAGCTCTCTCATGAAAATCTGTGCAGTTATCCTAAATAAAACATTGGCTAATTGAATCCAGGAATATAAAAAGGCTAGTACTTTACCAAATTGTGTTTATTCCAAGAATACAAATACTAAAAAAGCATCAGTCAATGCAATAGTTTCTCTCTGGCACCAGTGAACTCATCATTTTCTGAACTCCAGCTGGACAAAAAAGGGAGTAACTAGTTGTCTATGCTACGGTTTATAACAGGCAGACTTCCCACAAATCTGCCAATGGTAAAACACCCGGAAAGCAATTAGACACAAAACTTGTGCACAAAAGTGTGCCAACGTTACCAGAAGTTCACCTAATTTCTAGTTCATGAGCTTCCCTCCAGTATCTGGTATAATAACTGCTTAGGACTTCAACCAGATCTGCACTTCCAGATCACTGCTATTGATTTTTTGTTCAAAGTCACCAAGCTGTATGCTCCCCACAGCAAATGTGCCATATGATACCCAGTTAGGAAAATCACATATGGAGAATGTGCTTAAAAACTATTGATACCATAATGGTAAACATTTCATTCTCTTAAAAAAAAAAACAACAGCAATCTTCCTGTTATTGGTAATTGTATCAGAATTTTTTTCCTTAAGTATATAACTGCAAATAGGAAAAAAGTGCACAGACGCAGGCTTTGGCATTGTTTTTTTGATTTTTCAATTGTAGTTTTTTTTGGTCTCTAATATGCCTTTCATGAGTATTTTTATCTTTATTATCTTTATTAGGAGATAATTTACATAA
The DNA here is from genome assembly GCF_005190385.1 of Monodon monoceros. Lineage (NCBI taxonomy): Eukaryota > Metazoa > Chordata > Mammalia > Artiodactyla > Monodontidae > Monodon > Monodon monoceros. The sequence goes on along the minus strand of NW_021703776.1, from coordinate 9,917,202 downwards.
TAAATACAATTAATTGCATACAAGTGAAAAAAAAATGCATTCGTTCAAAACAATTTGATGAGCTTTGACAATTTTAGATGCCCATGAAACCACACCACATTAAAGACACACAACATTTCCATTGCTCCCAAAAGATTACTGGTACCATTTCACAGTTCCGACCTGATTTCATTCCTGGCCACTGTCAAATTCTGAACTATTTCTTTTATCATAATAGATTAGTTTGCATTTTATATGAATGGAATCCTACAGTATACATTCTTTTCTTTCTGGCTTCTTGTGCTCAGGATAATGTTTTTGTATTCATGTATGCTGTTGCATACATCAGTAGTTTGTTCCTTTTACTGCTGAGTACCATTCAGTTATATGGCTCTGCCACATATTGTTTATCCACTCACCTGTTAATGGACATTCAGACTGTTTACAGATATTGACTATTGTGAACAAAGCTGCTGTGAACATGCAGCTACAGTCTTTCTCTCAGGAAATACCTAGGAGTGGAATGGCTGAATCACTTTGGTGGGTGAAAACTTGCCAAAAAGTTTTTCAGTGTGATTGCACCGGTACACATTCCCACCAGCAGTGTTTGAGAGTTCTGGTTGCTCTGCATCCTCATAAACACTTGGTATTCTCTTCTAATTTTAGCTCTTCTAATAGATGTGAAGTGGTAACTTACCGTGGTTTCACTTTGCATTTCTGTGATGACTAATGGTATTGATCGTCTTTTCATGTGCTTATTGGCCATTTGTACATCTTCTCTTAAGAAGTATTTGGAGATGTCTAACTTACTGAGATTTGAGAGTTCTTTATATATTCTGATTCAAGTTCTTAGTCACACATATATTTTACACATATTTTCTCCCATTCTGTGGCTTGCCTTTTTGTTAATGGTGTATTTCAAAAAGGAAATGTTTTTTATTTTTATAAAACCCAGTTTATTAAGTAATTTTCTCTTATGATTCATGCTTTCTTCATTCTATCTAATTAATCTACCAAAGTTAGCAAAGATAACTACTAACTTTCCTCTAGGGGTTTTATAGTTTTAGCTTTTTTTTTATATGCCTCTAGGATTCATTTCCAGTTAATTTTTGTGTATGGTATGATGTAAGGATTGATGTTCATTTCTTTCCATATGGATGTTGAGTGGTTCCAGAACCCTCTGTTGAAAAGACTTTCCTTCCTTCTTGGACTGTGTTGGTACCTTTACCAAATTTCCATTGAACAAATATGTGTGGGTCTGTTTCTGGGCTCTCTATTCTATTTCATTGAGCGATCTGTCTTTCATCATTATGACTCTGTCTTGATTAATGTAGCTTTCTGGTAACTCTTGAAACCAGTAGTAAAAGTCTTTCAACTTTGTTCTTCATTAAAAAAAATTATTTCAGCAACTTTCAGTTTCTGGTTCCACATGTAAGGAGCTTACAAGTTGCCAGTCCATCCTAACAATGATGAAAAGCTGAACAGACTGAAAAAATCAACATCTCTGCTTGGATTTATAAGAGAGAGGAGGACACAGAGTAAACTGGTCCCCAAGACTGAAGAGACAGAAAGGCAAATACAGGGAGTCATGGCTTTACCAGAGCAGAGACTCTCGGCAGAAACTACCCCAGGAATCCGTGTCGGGGTGGGAAACCCAAACTGTAATTGATGAATTGCTAGAGGCACAGTGTGCACAATTTTGACAGTTAAAACTTCCAGGGGAATCCAGTTGTGGGGTGGAGATTTACAATATTGTGATATTTACCTCCAGGAGCCCGACTAGGTTCTCATAGTAAACATCAGAGAAAAATCCCCTCATGCTTCTAGCACGGGGAGGGGACAAGGAACCATTTTTTAAATAAATCACAGCACTGTGTTCTTCTTAACAAGGCCTGCACTAAGGAAATTATTTAACCAGAGCCTCACTTGCTCGGGTATTATCAGAGCCTAACTGACCTGGGGGAAGGGAAATACCCAGCTCCAGTCTACTCTAGCCATCCCATCCCACCTAAGAGGGGAAAAATCTGAAAAACACTTGTGAAGTTCACAGACTAGATGCTTAGGTTCACTAGAAGTCTGAGACGTAATCATAGGACTTGGAACACTTCCTCCTTCCCTACATCTTACCACCACTTTACTAAAGGCCTATTTACAGCAGTTTCTTCTATACAGTACATCATGTCTGGCTATCAAGAAAAAATTATAAGCCACACCAAAAGGCAAAAAAAAAAAAAAAAAAAATTGAAGATACACACCAAGCATCAGAACCAGCCATGACAGGGATGTCATAATTATCAGACCAAGAATTTAGAACAACCATGATTAATATGGGAAGGGCTCTATTGGACAACATGCACGAACAAATGAGCAGTGTGAGCAGAGGGATGGAAATCCTAAGAAAGAACCAATAGAGAGGATAGAGGTCAAAAAACCTGTAACCAAAGTGAAAAATGCCTTTGACAGGCTTATTAGTGGGCTGGACACAACTGAGAAAAAATCTCTGAGCCAGAAAATATATCAATAGAATCCTCAAAAACAAAGACTGGAGAGAACAGAACACCCAAGGACTGTGGGGCAACTACAATAGGAATAACATATACATAATGGGAATAGCAGAAGGAGAAGAAGAGAGAAAAGAACAGAAGAAATATAAGAAACAGTTATGATCAGAATTTCCCCAAATTAATGTCAGATACCAAACCACAGACCCAGGAAGCTCAGGGAATACAAAGCTGGATAAATGCCAGAAGCTAACACATTAGGCATATCATTTTCAAATTCCAGAAAGTCAAAGATAGAAAAACTCCTGAAAGAAGCCAGAGGAAAAACCACCTTTACCTACAGAGGAACAAAGATAAGAATCATATCTGACTTCTCGCAAACAAAGCAAACAGGAAGAAAGTGGAATGAAATGATGTGAGAAGTGGTTGAGCGGAAAAAAAACAAAACAAAACACCAACCTAAAATTCTGTACCCTGCAAAATATTCTTCAAATGTTAAGGAGAAAAAAGACATTTTCATAAAAACAAAAATTGAGGGAATTTTGTCAGTCGACCTGCCTTGCAAGAAATGTTGAAAGATGTTCTTTAGAGAGAAGAAAAATAATGTCAGAAACTCAGATCTATATAAAGGGTATCAAAGAAGGAGTAAGTGAAGATAAAATAAAAACTTTTATTTTTCATATTTTTAGTTGATCTAACAGATAACAATTTATTCAAAATAATAATAGCAATAATATATTCAATTATGTATGTCATGTATATATGTATTATATATATATGATTATGTATGATATGTATAGATGAAATAAATGACAGCAATGATACAAGAAATTGAAGGAAGGAATTAGGATTATTTTGTTATAATAAGGTACTCACACTACCCATGAAGTGGTATAGTGTTACTTGAGAGTGGACTTAAATTAGCTTTAAATGTGTATTGCAAACTCTAGGGCAACCACTAAAAAATGCAGGGGAAAGAAAGAACAACTTAATGCTAAGAAATGAGAGAAAATAAGTCATACAAAATACTGAATTAAAACCACAAAAGGCAGAAAAAGAATGGAAGACAAATGTAGGACTAAAGAACAAGTGAAACAAGTGAAATAGAAAACATTAATGAATATGGTAGATATTAATCCAACTATATCAGTACTCACTTTAATGCCAATGGTCTAAATGTACTAATTAAAAGACAGAGATTATCAGAGTGGATAAACAACACAATCCAGCTGTGTGTTGTCCAAAGAAACCCACTTTAAATATAAGGACACATATAGATTAAAAGAAAATGGATGGAAATAAATGTACCATGCTAACACTAATCAATAGAAAGGATGACTAACGACATTAATTTTAGACAAAGCACACTTTAAAGTAAGGAAAGTTATCAGAGATAAAGAAGGACATTACATAATGGTAAAAGGGGTAAATTCTCCTAGGAGACATAACTCTTTTTTTTATTTATTTATTTTTAATGTGAAGAGATTTTATTTTTTTATTTTAATTGAGATATAATTGACACATATTACTTTCAGATGTACAACATAATGATTTGATATTTGTATACTTGGTGAAATGATCACCACAATAAGTCTAGTTAACATTTGCCACCATAACATAGTTACATACATAGTAGTGTTTTTTAATATGAGAAAAAAATGGAAAAGGAAATGTTATTCAGAGGGAAAAAATAAATTGTGGTCTAGTCATATAATGAAATATTATCTAGCAGTTAAAAATCCATGAGCAATGCATTCACTTTTGACAATAAGGATAGGTTTTAAAAATAGGTTGAATGAAGAAAACTGAGTTGAAGAGAACTTTACTACAGTATGGTAGCATTTATGCAAAAAAATTAAAAACACAAAATAATACAAATATGTATATAACAAAAAAATAAAATATTAACTTGAAGGATATATGACATTTTTGAAAGCAGCTGGCTCTGGGGAGAGAAGAAAATGGATCTGGAGAAGGAGAATTTAAAGTACTTCCATTTTATTTATAACGTTTTCTTTATAATATGCAAGAACCCACAAAAATGCTTTGGACAGAGGTATACTAAAATGTTAATAGGCAGTGACTGGGGAAGGTAACATTTGGGGCAATATTCTTCCTACACTTCATATTTTTCTCCATTTTTCAGATTTTCTAAAATAACCAAGTATTACTTTTGTAGTTATCTCCCCATTTTTAAAAACCATACATGTTATAGGCACAATCGTGGCAGCCTCCATTTTAGAAGAAAAGCTGGGTAGCAGTCAGCATGGGACATGAGGAAAGCATTGTCACCTATACCTGATGTTCTTTCCTAGTCAGGTGAAAGCCAGTGGGCTTGAGGAAAGATGATAATTTAAGATGTTCTGACTTCACCACTGCTTATGATTCTCTCCTTATTTTGTCCTCAGTGCATTGAGAAAAGAGCATCTGGAGTCATGATTTTCATTAGAATTTTCCCTGGGTCACATCCAGGTTAATAAGATATGTGGGTGAATCCCCAATGATTATGTACATATTTAATGTACGTGGTCTGTTTTTAGCCATGTTCAAAAATAAAGCTTTTTGGTACTCTTTCTAAATGTATTATGCGCTATATTTTTTTCCCTTCTCAAAATCTTCTCACTCTCCCACACTTAGATCTCTTAAACCAATTTCTCTGTTTCTACATGTCTTCTTTCCCATTCATAATTTTTTAAACCAGTCAAGCCAAAAGACAGCATGTCACAATGTGAGGAATATGGACTTTGAAATGAAAAACCATGAGTTTGAGTGCAGGCTCTGCTTGCAGTTATTTGCATGACTGAGCAAATGACTATCTTTCTGAGCTTCAGTTTATCTCTCAGTTGGAGACTGTATTGCCTGGACCTCAGTTGAATGACCTCACCAGAATAACCAGATCACAGGTGTCAATGTGATTTGTAAGCTAAAAAAATGCTGAAGTCAAGGTTTACCAGCTTTCTTGCACTAAATGGGTGGCTCCAGGATATCTAAGAGGGAGGAAGGGTCTAGCCATGTCCTGGACAATCAATGAGCGAAACGATTTGTAGGTAGGTGTCCTTTGAAGCAAATTACTAATTAATCTGTGAGCATGTACATAGGACACACTGCTGCTCAGGTGACCGGTGACCATCCAAATCCATGGAGCAGGTCAGTGGCACTGATACTTATTTTTTTATAGCTTTATATTCTTGGACTTCTTGACCCAAGTCCCATGGATTTAATTGCATACTGCCACAATCCAAACCTATTGGAAATACAGCAATATTCATTCATTCATTCATTCATTCAATTTTAAATTGAACTTTCAAAAGCATTTTCTTATGCTCCTGGCACTTGTCCTTGTGCAAAGAAACAGGCAATAAACCCAGCCAATCAGGAAACTATATAAATTGTTAGAAAGTGATCTTTGCTATGTGATATGAGTGTAATAAGGCAGGGGGAAGGCTAGGGAGTAAAGGGTTGGACTGCCTTTCAAAAGGATGGTGTGGAGGCCTGGAGAAGGTGCCTCAGGCCTCCAGCTATAGGAAGTGTGTATTTGTTTTCTTTTGCTGCTGTAACGAGTTACCCCAAACCTTGCAGCTCAAAACAGCACACACTTAATATCTCACGGTTTCTCTAGATCAGAAGCCTTGGGTTGCCTTGGCTGGTTCCTCTGGTCTAGGTCTCACAGGGCTGAAATCAAGATACAGGCAGAGCTGGACTCTTATCTGTGGGCTCTGGAGGAGAATTTGCTTCCCAGCTCACTCAGGTCTTTGGCAGAGTCGGTTCCCTGTGGTTGTAAGACTGAAGTCCTCATTTCATTGCTGGCTGTCAGCTGGAGTTCTCTCACCTCCTAAAAACTGCCTGCATTCCTGCAAGAGCACAGAGAGTCCTCCTCATGCTTTTAATTTCTCTGACAACCTTCTGCTACAGTTCTTCTGCCTTTAGTGGGAGAAAGTTATTTGCTTTTAAGGATACATGTGGTTAGATTGGTTTCTTTTCTTTTTTTTTTTTTGCATTTTTGAATTTTATTTTATTTTTTTATACAGCAGGTTCTTATTAGTTATCCATTTTATACATATTAGTGTATATATGTCAATTCCAATCTCCCAGTTCCTCACACCACCACCACCACCTGCCACTTTCCCCCTTTGGTGTCCATATGTTTGTCCTCTACGTCTGTGTCTCTATTTCTGCCCCGCAAACCAGTTCATCTGTACCATTTTTCTAGGTTCCACATATATGTGTTAATATACGATATTTGTTTTTCTCTTTCTGACTTACTTCACTCTGTATGGGAGTCTCTAGATCCATCCACATCTTTACAAATGACCCAATTTCATTCCTTTTTATGGCTGAGTAATATTCCATTGTATATATGTACCACAACTTCTTTATCCATTCATCTGTCAATGGGCATTTAGGTAGCTTCCATGTCCTGGCTATTGTAAATAGTGCTGCAGTGAACATTGGGGTGCATGTGTCTTTTTGAATTATGGTTTTCTCTGGGTATAAGCCCAGTAGTGGGATTGCTGGGTCATATGGTAATTCTATTTTTAGTTTTTTAAGGAACCCCCATACTGTTCTCCATAGTGGCTGTATCCATTTACATTCCCACCAACATTGCAAGAGGGTTTTCTCCACACCCTCTCCAGCATTTGTTGTTTGTAGATTTTCTGATGATGCCCATTCTAACTGGTGTGAGATGATACCTCATTGTAGTTTTGATTTGCACTTCTCTAACAATTAGTGATGCTGAGCAGCTTTTCATATGCTTCTTGGCCATCTATATGTCTTCTTCGGAGAAATGTCTATTTAGGTCTCCTGCCCATTTATTGATTGGGTTGTTTGTTTTTTTAATATTGAGCTGCATGAGCTGTTTATATATTTTGGAGATTAATCCTTTGTCTGTTGATTCATTTGCAGATATTTTCTCCCATTCTGAGTATTGACTTTTCGTCTTGTTTGTAGTTTCCTTTGCTTTGCAAAAGCTTTTAAGTTTCATTAGGTCCCATTTGTTTATTTTTGTTTTTATTTCCATTACTCTAAGAGGTGGATCAAAAGAGATCTTGCTGTGATTTATGTCAAAGAACATTCGTCCTATGTTTTCCTCTAAGAGTTTTCTAGTGTCTGGTCTTACATTTAGGTCCTTAATCCATTTTGAGTTTATTTTTGTGTATGGTGTTAAGGAGTGTTCTAACTTCATTCTTTTACATGTAGCTGTCCAGTTTCTCCAGCACCACTTATTGAAGAGACTGTCTTTTCTCCATTATATATCCTTGCCTCCTTTGTCATAGATTAGTTGACTATAGGTGCATGGGTTTATCTCTGGGCTTTCTATCCTGTTATATTGATCTATATTTCTGTTTTTGTGCCAGTACCATATTGTCTTGATTACTGTAGCTTTGTAGTATAGTCTGAAGTCAGGGAGTCTGGTTCCTCCAGCTCCATTTTTTACCCTCAAGACTGCTTTGGCTATCCGGGGTCTTTTGTGTCTCCATACAGATTTTAAGATTTTTTTGTTCTAGTTCTGTAAAGAATGCCATTGGTAATCTGATAGGGATTGCATTGAATCTGTAGACTGCTTTGGGTAGTATAGTCATTTTCACAGTATTGATCCTTAGAAGACATAATTCTTGATGTGTATGAACCCAAGAACAGAATGTCAAGCTACATGAGGCAAAAACTGGTAGGCCGCAAGGAAAACTAGATGAATCCACTATCACAGTTAGAGACTTCAACACACCTCTCTCAGAAATGGACAGATTCAGCAGGAAGTAAATCAGTAAGGACAGAGTTGAACTCAGTATCACCTTCAGTCAACTGGATATAGTTGACATTTATAGACTATTTCATCCAACAACAGCAGAATACACATATTTCTTAAGTTTACATGGAACATTTACCAAGACAGACCAAATTCTGGGCCTTAAAACACACCTTAACATATTGAAAATGATAGAAATCACACAGTGTCTGATCTCAGACCACAATGAATTAAACTGTAAATCAGTAACAGAAAGATAACTAGAAAATCCCAAAATACATGGAGATTAAACCACACACTTCTAAATAAGACATGGGTCAAAGAAGAACTCTCGAGAAAATTTTTACTGTTCTGAACTAAATGAAAATGAAACCACAACTTATCAAAGTTTGTGAGATACAGTTAAAGCAGTGCCATAAATGTATGGCATTGAATGGATCTATTAGAAAATAAAAAGATTTAAACTCAATAATCTAAGACTCCACCTTAGTAAAGTAGAAAAAGAAGAGTAAATTAAGCCCAAAGGAGCTGAGGAAAAGAAATAAGAAGAATTATGACAGAAAGCAATGAAATTGAAAATAGGAAATCAATTGAGAAAATTAATGAAACCAAAAACTGGGTCTTCTAAAAGATCAATAAAATCAATAAGCCTCTAGCTAGGCTAACTAAGAAAAAGAGAGAGAACACAAATTATTAACATCAGAAATGAAAGCGAGGACATTACTACAGATCCCATGGAAACTAAAAGGATAATAAAGGAATACTGTGAACAACTCTATGCCCACAAATTTGATAATCTAGATGAAATTGACCAATTCCTTGAAAGACACAATTTTCCCAAACTCACACAAAAGGAAAGAGATAATCTGAGCAGGCCTATATCTGTTAAAGAAAGTGTATTAACAGCTAATAACCTTCCCAAATAGAAAGCAGCAGGCCCAGATGGGTTCATTGATGAATTCAAACAAACATTTAATGAAGAAATTATACTAATTTTATAATCTCTTTCAGAGGATAGAAGCAGAGGGAATACTTCCCAACTCATTCTGTGAGGTCAGCATTCCTTAATACCAAAACCTGACAAAGATATTACAAGAAAAGAAAACTACAGACCAATATTTCTCATGAACATAGATGAAGAACCTTCAACAAAAGATTAGAAATTTGAATCCAAGAAAGCATAAAAAGAATTATGTGCCACAACCTAGTAGGATTTATACCAAGTATGCAGGGCTGATTCAACATTCAAAGGTCAACTAATGTAATCCATCATATCAACACACTAAGAAAAGTCACATGATCATATCTATGGATGCAGAAAAAGCATTTGACAAAATGCAACTCCCATTCAATATTAAAACTTAGTAAACTAGGAGCGGAGAAAAACTTTCTCAACTTGATAGAAAATCTCTACAGAAGTCCTACAGCTAACAGCATACTAATGGTGATAATCTCAAAACTTTCCCACTAAGAGCAGAAATAAGGCAACAGTGTACCCTCTCACCACTCCTTTTCAACATTGTACTGGAAATCCTTGCTAATGGAACAAGGCAAGAAAAAGAAATAAAAGGTATATAGATTAGGAATGAAGACTTAAAAATTTTCACAGATTATATGATTGTCTATGTAGAAAATCCAAAAGAATCAACAGAAAACTCCTGGAACTAATAACTGATTGTAGCAAAATTGCAATGTACAGGGCTAATATAGAAAAATCAATTGCTTTTCTATATACCAACAGTGAACAAATGGAACTTGAAATTAAAAATATATGAATGAAATACTTAGGTATAAATCTATCAAGATGTGTACAAGATCTCTATGAGGATAACCACAAAACTGATGAATGAAATAAAAGAACTAAATAAATTGAGATATATTCCATCTTCATAGATATGAAGATAATATTGCAAAGATGTCAGTTCTTCCCAACTTGATCTACAGATTCAAGGCAATCCCAATCAAAATCCTAGCAAGTTATTTTTATAGTATTGACAAATTAATTCTAAAGTTTATATGGAGAGGCAAAGGACCCAGAATAGCCAACACATTATTGAAGGAGAAGAGTAAAGTTGTAGAACTGATGCCACCCAACTTCAAGACTAACCATAAAGCTGCAGTAATCAAGACAATGTGGTATTGCCAATAAATACATACGTACATACATACAAATAGGTCGATGGGACAGAATAGAGAGCCCAGAAACAGACCCCCTTATAGTCAACTGATCTTTGACAAAGGAGCAAAAGACAATATAATGTAGAAAAGAAAATCTCTTTAACAAATGGAGCTGAAACAACTGGACATCCACATGAAAAGAAAATGAATCTAGCCGTAGACCTTACACTCTTCACAAAAATTAGCTCAATATGGATCATAGACTTAATGGTAAAATGAAAAGCTATAAAACTCCTAGAATATAACACAGGAGGAAACCTAGATGGGTTTCCTGGGTAGGGTGGTTTCTTGGGTAGGATGATGCCTTTTTAGGTACCACATCAGAAACACAGTCTATGAAAGAAATAACTTATAAACTGGACTTCGTTAAAATTGAAACTTCTACTCTGTGAAAGCCAATATCAATAGAATTAGAGGTAAAGCCATAGAGTGGGAGAAAATATTTGCAAAAGAAACATCTGGTAAAGGAACATTATCCAAACTATACAAAAAACTCTTAAAACTCAACAATAAGAAACCAAACACCCTAATTTTTTAAATGTGCCAAGGATCCTGACAGACTACCAAAAAATATACAGATGGCAAATAATCATATGAGAAGATGCTCCACATCATATGTCATCAGGGAAATGCAAATAAAAACAATAATGAGATACCACTACACACCTATTAGAATGGCCCAAATCCAGAACACTGACAATACCAAGTTCTGATGAGGCTGTGGAGCAACAGGGACTCTCATACGTTGCTGGCAGGAATACAAAATGGTACAGCCAGTTTGGAACACAGTTTTGCAGTTTCTGAAAAGCTAAACATACTCTTATACCATATGATCCAGCAATCGAACTCCTTGGTATTTACCCAAAGGATCTGAAAACTTATGTCCACACTAAAGCCTGCACATGAATGTTTATGGAAGCTTTACTCATAATTGCCAAAACTTGGAAGCAACCAATATGTCCTTAGCAGTTGAATGGATAAATAAGCTGTTTTATATCCAGACAGTGGAATATTATTTTGAGCTATCAAGCCATGAAAAGACATGGTGGAACCTTAAATGCATATTAAGTGAAAGAAGCCAATCTTAAAAGGTTACAGACTGTATAACTGCAACTATATGACATTCTAAAAAGGACAAAACTATGGAGACAGTAAAAAGATTAGTTGATTCCAGGGGTTTATGGAGGGGAAAGATGAACAGGCAGAGCACAGAGGACTTTGGGGAAAGTCAAAATTCTCTGTGTGATATTATAGTGATGGATATAAGTCATACATTTGTCCAAACTAATAAAATATACAACAGCAAGAATTAACCCTAAGATAAGCTACTGACTTTGGTAGTTATGATGTGGATTACATTTTATGATTCTTCATATGCTGAGTAATTCTGGATGATATCTTGAACATTGAATGCCATGTTGAAGAGATTCTGCATTTTGTTATATTGCTTCAAAGAGTATTGAATTAATATGGCTTAAGCTCACATTTTCATACATATGGTAAGCAGTAGCTCAGATCACAGTTCAGTTCTTTAAGCCCTAAATGCAAGCTGGCTTCATTTGCCCTCTGCTTTTATGGTTCTGGGATTGGCCAGAAACTTGGGCTGAGTTTATATACAGAATTTGCCTCTCTTCTTTCTAGTGTTCCACTTTCATTCTCTGGTAACACCGGTTTCCCTGGGCTCCTTTGCCTGGATCTTCCAGCCAAAAAGATGATAGAATTTTTATTGGAGTTTTATCTGCTCTGCACCACTGTTACAGTGACTATAGCTTCATTCAGGTCAAAACCCCCAAATATGGAGAACTTATTCCACGCCAGTTTCTTGTTTCAGTGAACAAGTGCCCATAGTTCAACTGTATAACAATTACAAACAATTCTTGTACGTTTTTCTAGACATTGCCAGTATTTGGACTTCTTTAAAAGCAAGTAACAATAGTTGTCTGTCTTCTGTTCTTTATGTGTCCTATTAAAGTATAAACTTAAAGTCAATAAGAGAAACCACATTGACAACATAAGGAAAAATATTGTATGTTTATTTCAGTAGATCCAGAAAAAATAGTTGATAAAATTTAATATTCATTCCTTATTTTTAAGAACTCTCAGAAAACTAGAAAATAAAAGGGAACTTCTTCAATCCAATACAGGATTTTAAATAATAAAAATAATAAGAATAGGGCTTCCCTGGTGGCACAGTGGTTGAGAGTCTGCCTGCTGATGCAGGGGACACGGGTTTGTGGCCCAGTCCAGGAAGATCCCACATGCCACGGAGTGGCTAGGCCTGTGAGCCATGGCCACTGAGCCTGCGCGTCTGGAGCCTGTGCTCCACAATGGGAGAGGCCACAGGTGAGAGACCCGTGTACCGCAAAAAAATAAGAAGAAGAAGAAGAAGAATAAAATCCACAGCATACATCATACTTGATAAAATGTTGAAATACTTTTCCTTGAAACTGAGAGCAAGACAAGGATACACCCTTTAGACACTGGGATTTAATAATGTACTAGCGATCCCAGCCAATGCAATAAGGCAAAAATAAATAAGTAAAATACATCAGAAGTGGAAAGGAAGACTGTGCTTACTTCCAAATAACATTGTTGTATAAGTGAACAGTGTAAAAGAATCAACAAACTATTCAAATTAATATGTGAATTTAGTGATGTCACTGAATAAATAAAGGTCAATGTAAATTGCATTTCTCTAGGCAAATAGAAATTTTAAACAATTTAAAGATACCATTGGGGCTTCCCTGGTGGCGCAGTGGTTGAGAGTCCGCCTGCCGATGCAGGGGACGCGGGTTCGTGCCCTGGTCCGGGAAGATCCCACATGCCACGGAGCGGCTGGGCCTGTGAGCCATGGCTGCTGAGCCTGAGCATCCGGAGCCTGTGCTCCGCAATGGGAGAGGCCACAGCGGTGAGAGGCCCGCATACCACAAAATAACTAAATAAATAACTAAATAAAGATACCATTTACAATTGCATCAGAAAACATCAAATACCTAGGAATAGATCTAACAAAAAATGTGGAAATATCTATATTGAACACTACAACATTTCTATGAAAATTAAAAGCAGTCTAAATAAAAGGAGAGACATTATATGTTCAAGGCTTAGAAAATTCAAATTGTTAAGGTGTCAGTTCTTCCTCAGATTGATCTGTAAATTCAATGAAGTATCAATCAGAATCCTAAGAGGTATATTTAATGTTATTTGACATGCTAATTCTAAAATCTATATAGAAATGAAAAAGATTAAGAGTAGGCAAGAGAATCTTGAAGAAAAAAAGCAGAAGGACTTACACTACCAGATGTCACAACACATACAAAGCTGTAAGAATTAAGATGGTACAGCATTGGCACATAATAGACAAACAGGTAATAGAATGATTATAATCCAGAAGTAGATGCACACACATATCGTTATTGTTTTATGACAATGGTAATATTGCAATGAAGTAAGGAAAGGATGGCTTGTTCAAAACTTGGCATTGGGTCAGTTTGCTATCCATATATAAAACAAATGAACTTTGAATGCAGTCTCACAAGATATACAAAAATTCATTCCAAGTAGATTGTAAATCTATATATGAAATAACAATAATTAATATAACAATAATTCATTTCTAATTCATAACAAAACATATAAGGATATTTCATAAATTGTGGAAGCCAAAATATTCTTTTTTTTTTAATTGAAGTATAGTTGATTTACAATGTTGTGCTAATTTCTGCTGTACAGCAAAGTGACTCAGTTATACACAGTTATACTTTTTTTTTTGTATTCTTTTCCATTATGGTTTATTGCAGGATATTGAATATAGTTCCCCATGCTACACATTAGGACCTTGTTGTTTATCCATTCTAAATGTAATAGTTTGCATCCACCAACCCAGAACTCCTAGTCCGTCCCTCTCACTCCCCCCCCCTCCCTTGGCAACCGTAAGTCTGTTCTCTATGTCTATGTGTCTGTTTCTGTTTTGTAGATGGGTTCATTTGTGCCATGTTTTAGATTTCACATATAAATGATATCATATGGTATTTGTCTTTCTCTTTTTGACTTATTTCCCTTAGTATGATAATCTCTAGTTGCATCCATGTTGCTGTGAATGGCATTATTTCATTCTTTTGCTTATGGCTGAGTAGTATTCCATTGTATATATGTACCACATCTTCTTTATCCATTCATCTGTCTATGGACACTTAGGTTGTTTCCATGTTTTGCCTATTGTGAACAGTGCTGCTGTGAACATGGGGATGCATGTATCTTGTTGAATTATAGTTTTGTCCAGGTATATTCCCAGGAGTGGGATTGCTGGATCTTTTCTTAGGAACCTCCATACTGTTTTCCATAGTGATTGTACCAACTTACATTCCCACCAACAGTGTAAGAGGGTTCCCTTTTCTCCACACTCTCTCCAGCACTTTTTATTTATAGACATTTTAGTGATGGCCATTCTGACCAGTGTAAGGTGGTACCTCACTGTAGTTTTGATTTGCATTTCTCTAATAATTAGTGATGTTGAGGATATTTTCATGTGGCTACTGGCCCTCTGTATGTCTTCTTTGGAGAAATATCTATTAAGGTTTTCTGCCCATTTTTTGATTGGGTTGTTTGTTTTTTTTGTTTTTGAATTGTATGAGCTGCTTGTATATTTTGGAGATTAAGCCCTTGTCTGTCACATCATTTGCAAATATTTTCTCTCATTCCATAGGTTGTCTTTTCTTTTTTTGTTGTTTTTTGTTGTTTGTTTGTTTTTTATGGTTTCCTTGGCTGTGCAAAAGGTTGTAAGTTTGATTAAGTCCCATTTGTTTATTTTTGTTTTTATTTCTATTGCCTTGGGAGACTGACCTAAGAAAACACTTGTACAATTTATGTCAGAGAATGTTTGGCATGTGCTATCTTCTAAGAGTTTTATGGTGTCATGTCTTATTTTTAAGTCTTTAAGCCATTTAGAGTTTATTTTTGTGCATGGTTTGAGGGTGTATTCTAACTTTATTGATTCACATGCAGCTGTCCAACTTTCCCAGCACCACTTGCTGAAGAGACTATCTTTTTCCCATTTTGTATTATTGCCTCTGTTGAAGATTAACTGACTGTAAGTGTGTGAGTTTACTTCTGGGCTCTCTATTCTGTTTCATTGATCCGTATGCCTGTTTTTGTACCAATACCACACTGTTTTTATTACTGTAGCTTTGTAGTATTGTCTGAAGTCTGGAAGAGTTATGCCTCCTGGTTTGTTTTTTTATTCCCTCAGGATTGCTCTGGCAATTCTGGGCCTTCTATGGTTCCATATAAATTTATGGATTATTTTTTCTAGTTCTGTGAAAAATGTCATGTATAATTTGATAGGGATCACATTAAATCTGTAGATTGCTTTGGGTAATATTGCCATTTTAAAAATATTAATTCTGCCAATCCAAGAGCATGGGATATCTTTCCATTTCTTAGAATCCTCTTCAGATTCCTTTATTAATGTTTTATAGTTCTCAGTGTATAAGTCTTTCACCTCCTTCGTCAGGTTTATTCCTAGCTTTTGTTTTGTTTTGGGGGTTTTTTTTTTGGTATGATTTTAAAAGGTATTGTTTTCTTACATTCCCTTTCTGATATTTCATTGTTAGTGTAAAGGAATGCAACCAATTTCTGAATATTAATCTTGTATCCTGCTACTTTGCTGGATTCATTTATTAGATCTAGTAGTTTTTGTGTGGCGTGCTTAGGGTTTTCTATGTGGAGTATCATGTCATCTGCATATAGTGACAGTTTTACCTCTTCCCTTCCAATTTGGATACCTTTTATTTCTTTTTCTTGTCTGATTTCTGTGGCTAGGACTTCCAATACTATGTTGAAGAGAAGTGGTGAGGGGGAACATCCTTGTCTTGTTCCAGATTTTAGCAGGAAGACTTTCAGCTTTCCACCACTAAGTATTATATTGGCTGTGGGTTTGTTATAAATGGCTTTTATTATGTTGAGATATGTTCCCTCTATTCCCATTTTGGTAAGAGCTTTTAACATGAATGGATGTTGAATTTTGTCCAATGCTTGTTCTGCATCTCTTGAGATGATGATGTGGTTTTTGACTTTTCTTTTGTTAATATGGTGTACTACATTGATTTTCATATATTGAACCATCCTTGTGAACCTGGGATGAATCTCATTTGGTCATGGTGTATGATCTTTTTTATGTGTTGTTGGATTTGGTTTGCTAATATTTTGTTGAGAATATTTGCATTTATGTTCATCAAAGATATTGGCCTGTAATTTTCTTTTTTGGTGGTATCTTTGTCTAGTTTTGGTATCAGGGTGATAGTAGCTTCACAGAATGTCTTTGGGAGTGTTCCCTCCTCTTCAGTCTTTTGGAAGAGTTTGAGAAGAATTGGTATAAGTTCTTCTTTGTGTGTTTGGTAGAATTTGCCTGTGAAGCCATCTGGTCCTCGGCTTTTGTTTGCAGGAAGTTTTGTGTTTTTTTCACAGATTCTATTTTGCTTCTAGTGATTGGTTTGTTCAAATTATCTATTTCTTTTTTTAACATCTTAATTGGAGTATAATAGCTTTACAATGTTGTGTTCGTTTCTGCTGTATAACAAAGTGAATCAGCTACATGTATACATATATCCCCATATCCCCTCCCTCTTGCGTCTCCCTCCCACCCTCCCTATCCCACCCCTCTAGGCAGTCACAAAGCACTGAGCTGATCTCCCCGTGCTATGTAGCTGCTTCCCACTAGCTAGTGGTTGGTAGCTTTGGTAGTGTATATATGGCAATGCTACTCTCTCACTTCTTCCCAGCTTACCCTTATCCCTCCCCATGTCCTCAAGTCCATTCTTCTTGTCCTACCCCTAGGTTCATCAGAACCCTTTTTTTTTTCACATTCCATATATATGTGTTAGCATATGGTATTTGTTTTTCTCTTTCTGACTTACTTCACTCGGTATGACAGGTCCATCCACCTCACTACAAATAACTAAATTTCATTTCTTTTTATGGCTGAGTAATATTCCATTGTATATATGTGCCACATCTTCTTTATCCATTCATCTGTCGATGGACACATAGGTTGCTTTCATGTCCTGGATATTATAAATAGTGCTGCAGTGAACCTTGTGGTACATGCCTCTTTTTGAATTATGGTTTTCTCAGGTTATATGCCCAGTAGTGAGATTGCTGGGTCATATGGTAGTTCTATTTTTAGATTTTTAAGGAACCTCCATATTGTTCTCCATAGTGGCTGTATCAATTTATATTCCCACCAACAGTACAAGAGGGTTCCCTTTTCTCCACACCCTCTCCAGCACTTATTGTTTGTAGATTTTCTGATGATGGCCATTATGACCCGTGTGAGGTGATACCTCCTCATAGTTTTGATTTGCATTTCTCTAATGATTAGTGTTGCTGAGCATCCTTTCACGTGTTTGTTGGCAATCTGTATATCTTCTTTGGAGAAATGTCTGTTTAGATCTTCTGCCCATTTTTGGATTGGGTTGTTTGTTTTTTTGATATTGAGCTGCATGAGCTGCTCGTATATTTTGGAGATTAATCCTTTGTCAGTTGCTTCGTTTGCAAATATTTTCTCCCATTCTGAGGGGTGTCTTTTCATCTTGTTTATGGTTTCCTTTGTTGTGCACAAGCTTTTAAGTTTCATTAGGTCCCATTCATTTATTTTTGTTTTTATTTCCATTTCTCTAGGGGGTGGGTCAAAAAGGATCTTGCTGTGATTTATGTCAAAGAGTGTTCTGCCTATGTTTTCCTCTAAGAGTTGTATAGTGTCTGGCCTTACATTTAGGTCTTTAATCCATTTTGAGTTTATTTTTGTGTATGGTGTTAGGAAGTGTTCTAATTTCATTCTTTTACATGTAGCTGTCCAGTTTTCCCAGCACCAGTTATTGAAGAGGCAGTCTTTTCTCCATTGTATATTCTTGCCTCCTTTATCAAAAATAAGGCGACCGTATGTGCGTGGGTTTATCTCTGGGCTTTCTATCCTGTTCCATTGATCTGTATTTCTGTTTTTGTGCCATACTGTCTTGATTACTGTAGCTGTATAGTATAGTCTGAAGTCAGGGAGCCTGATTCCTCCAGCTCTGTTTTTCTTTCTCAAGATTGCTTTGGTTATTCGGGGTCTTTTGTGTTTCCATACAAATTGTGAAGTTTTTTGTTCTAGTTCTGTGAAAAATGCCATTGGTAGTTTGATAGGGATTGCACTGAATCTGTAGATTGCTTTGGGTAGTGCAGTCATTTTCACAATGTTGATTCTTCCAAACAAAGAACATGGTATATCTCTCCATCTGTTTGTGTCATCTTTAAGTTCTTTCATCAGTATCTTACAGTTTTCTGCATACAGGTCTTTTGTCTCCTTAGGAAGGTTTATTCCTAGGTATTTTATTATTTGTGCTGCAGTGGTAAATGGGAGTGTTTCCTTAATTTCTCTCAGATTTTTTCATTATTAGTGTATAGGAATGCAAGAGATTTCTGTGCATTAATTTTGTATCCTGCTACTTTACCAAATTCATTGATTAACTCTAGTAGTTTTCTGGTAGCATCTTTAGGATTCTCTATGTATAGTATCATGTCATCTGCAAACAGTGACTATCTTTTTCTTCTTGGTTCAACTTTGGTGAGCTGTATGTTTGTAGAACGTTGCCCATTTCTTCTAGGTTGTCAACTTTGTTGGCCTATAATTGTTCATAGTATTCTCTTACTTTTTTTGTATATCTGCAGTATCAGTTGAGATTTCTCCTTCTTCATTTCTTATTTTGTTTAGTTGGGGTCTCTCTTTTCATCTTGGTGAGCCTGGCCAGAGGCTTGTCAATTTTGTTTACACTTTCAAAGAATGAGCTCTCGGTTTTGTTGATTTTTTCTGTTGTCTTTTTAATGTCTATTTTATTTACTCCTCCCTGATCTTTCTAATTTCCTTCCTTCTGCTGACTTTAGGTTTTGCTTGTTCTTCTTTTTCTAATTCTTTTAGATGGTAAGTTACTTTAGATGGTTGTTTACTTGAGATTTTTCTTGTTTTTTCATGAAGGCCTGTATCACTATGAACTTCCCTCTAAGAACTGCTTTTGCTGCATCCCATAGATTTTATATGGTTGTGTTTTCATTGTTGTTTGTCTCAAGGTATTTTTTATTTCCTTTTGGATTCCCTCATTGACCCATTGGTTTTTTAGTAGCATGTTATTTAGTTTCCACATAATCATTTTCTTCTCATTTCTTTAACTGTGGTTGATTTCTAGTTTCATGCCATTGTGGTCAGAGAAGATGCTTGAAATAATATCTATACTCTTAAACTTGTTGAGGTTAGTTTTGTGGCCTAATATGTGGTCAATCCTTTGAAAAGAATGTATATTCTTGTTTTTTGGATTTAGTGTCCTGAAAATATCAATTAAGTCTTACTGTTCTATTGTATCATTTAGGACCTCTGTTGCCTTTTTGATTCTCTGTCTGGAAGATCTGTCCATTGATGTGAATGGGGTGTTAAAGTCTCCCACTGTTATTGTATTCCTGTCGATTTCTCCCTTTATGTCTGTTAGTATTTGTTTTATGTATCAATATTTGGGTGCTCCTTTATTAGGTGCATATATGTTGATGAGTGTCACATCCTCTTCTTGTATTGATCCTTTTATCATTATATAGTGTCCTTCTTTATCTTTCTTTATAGTATTTGCTCTGAAGTCTATTTTGTCTGATATGAGTATTGCAACTCCCACTTTCTTGTCATTTCCGTTTGCATGAAATATCTTTTTCCATACCCTCACTTTCAATCTATGTGTGTCCTTTGCCCTAAGGTGGGTCTCTTGTAGGCAGCATATTGTAGGCTCCTGTTTTTTTATCCAGTCTGTCACTGTATGTCTTTTGATTGGAGCATTCAGTCCATTGACATTTAAGGTAATTATTGATATGTATTTATTGCCATTTCAAACCTTGTTTTCCAGTTGATTCTTTGTTTCTTCTTTTCTTTTTCTTTTTATGGTTTGATGATTTCCTTTTATTTTATGCTTGTGTTCTCCTCTTTTAGCTTTTTGTGAATCTGTTGTATGTTTTTGATTTGTGGCTGCCCTATTTTTCAAATATGTTAACCCCTTCCTATATCTGCTTTCTTCAGACTAATAGTCATATTAGCTCAAACACATTCTAAAATAAAGAAAAAGAATCTGCATTTGCATACTCTCCTTCTCCACATTTTATGATTTTGATGTCCCTTTTTATGTTTAGTCTTTTGCTGTTCCTTGTGTTTATCATTGCTTTCACAAATAGGTTTTTTTTTCTTTTTTATCTGTATACTGGCTAATTTATGAGATTTACTTTCCAATTGGGATTTCCTCCTTCCTATTTCTTCTTGCTTCTTTTCTCTTTAGAGATGACCTTTCACTATTTCTTTATGATACGTTTAGTATTGCTGTATTCTTTTAGTTTTTGCTTGTCTGAGAAATTCTTTATTTCTCCTCCTATTTAAATGATAATCTTGCTGGGTAGAGTATTTTAGGTTACAGATTTTTCTCTTTCAAGACTTTGAATATTTTTTGCCTCTCCCTTCTGGCCTGCAGTGTTTCTGTAGAGAAATCAGCTGATAGCCCATGGGGGCCTCCCTTGTAATGAACTCTTTGCTTCTCTCTTGCTGCCTTTAGAATCCTCTTTATCTTTAACATTTGCCACTTTTATTTAAAATGTCTTGGTGTAGGTCTGTTTGGGTTCATCTTGTTTGGGACCCTCTGTGCTTCCTGTATCGGGATATCTGTTTCCTTCTTTAGGTATGGGAAATTTTCAGCCAGAATTTCTTCAAATACATTCTCAATACCCTTTTCTCTTTCTTCTCTTTTTGGAATTCCTATTATGCATAGATTGGCCCACTTTATATTATCCCACAGGTATTTTATATTACTCTCATTTTTTTCTCACTTGGCTTTCTGTCTGCTATTTTGATTGGGTAATTTCCATTAGTCTGTCTTCCAGATCACTTATTCTTTCTTCAATTTTATTCATTCTGCTCTTCATTGCCTTGAGCTCAGCTTTCGTCTTGGCAAATGAATTTTGTAATTTTTCTTGGCTCCTCCTTATAGTTTCTAGTTCCTTTTTACAGTACTCTGCATTTCTATTGATAGCCTTTCTTAATTCCTTCAGTATTTTCATTACCTTCGTTTTGAACTTGGTGTCTGTTAGACTGAGGAGGTCTGTTTCATTGTTTGTACCTTCAGGGGAATTTTCTTTGTCTTTTAACTGAGAGTGGTTCCTCTGCTTCTTTATTTTGTTTATATTTCTCTTAGTCTGTGAGTTTAGGAGAAACAATTATCTACTGTAGTCTTGGAGGGCTATTTATAAGCAGGAGCATCCCTGTGCAGCTTGTGCGCATTTAATATTTCTTTAGTATGAGGGCTGTTTTTGGTTTGGATGCTTGCCATCTCTTTCCTCCGTGTGTGCTGGCTGTTATCCCCTTGATAGGGGGCACGCAGGTGTGCAGGTACACGGCTTGCACGGGGCTCCCAGGAAGGCAGGGGCAGCAGTTGGCTTCCAGTCAGGTCACAGGTCCCTCTGCAGTGGCTGCAGTGGGTTGCATGCCCCCGGGGAGGAGGAAGAAGTGGTTGGCACTGGGTCACGGGACCCTCAGCAGTGGCACACTGTGCCGGCTCCTGGGAAGGTGGGGGCAGTGACCTGCACCTGCTCATAGGACCCTCTGCAGCAGCAGCAGCAGTCCGAACCTGCGTCTGGAGTCCAAGATGGGAACAGCAGCTCCCGCCTGCCCCTGGAACTCATGTAGGCAGTGCCCTGCCACCTTAATTGCCAGGAGAAAGTGGCCTATAGTGGACCCATTCCTCTCCTTGTGTGCCTCCCAACAGTGGCATCTTGCCTCTCTGGTGGGCCCAGACTTCTTCCCAGACTCCCTCAGTTGTGGAACACCACACCCTAGCCCCTCAGGCTGTTTTCACCAACCCCAGTCCTCTCCCCAAGGTCTGACCTCTGAAGCCTGAGCCTCAGTACCCAGCCCCCACCTACCCCAGAGGACTGAGCGGACAAGCATCTCAGACTGGGGAATGCTGGTCAGCACTGACCCTCTCTGCATGTCTCTCTCCACTTTTCCCTCAGCACACCTGTTGCTGTGTTCTCCAAGGCTCCAAAGCTCCCCCTCCGTCCCCACCAGTGAGGGGACTTCCTGATGTATGGAAACCTTTCCTCTTTCACAGCTCCCTCAGAGCCACAGGTCCTGTCTCGATTCCTTTCTCTTTTTTTTTTTCTTTTTTCTTTTGCCCTACCCAGTTACATGGAGATTTTCTTGCCCATTTGGAAGTCTGAGGTCTTCTGTCAGCATTCAGTAGATGTTCTGTGAGAGTCGTTCCACGTGTAGATGTATTTTTTATGTATATGTGGGAGAAGGAGAACTCCACGTCCTACTCCTCCACCATCTTGATCCCTCCCTCAAAAATTCTTAAATTGAGCACAGAAAACATTAACCATAAAATAAAAGATTGATTAGTTGGATGACATTAAAATTCAGAATGTCTGTTCATCAAAACTCTACATTGGGAGCAAGCCACAGAAAATATTGAGCTATTTCTAGATAGCAAAGAACTAGTATCTAGAATGCACATACTACCCCTACTACCCCTACAAATCCAAAAGAAAAGGGCAAACACTAACAGAAAAATGGACCAAAGACTTGAACAGGCACTTCACAGAGGAGGATGTCCAAATGCCAATATAAATATATAAAAAGATGCTCTACTTAATTGGTCATCCAGGACTAAAAATTAAAGATACTGTTGTGATACCACTGCACATCCCCCAGAATGACTAAAATGAAGAAGATCAATATCTAATGCTGGTGAGATGTGAAACAAATAAGACTCTTGTGCTGCTGATGCATGGTGAGGGGTGTGGGCACGTAGGTGGAGAAAGGGCATCAGATAAGAGGCAGTGGAAGAAACTAGGTGGGAGATATTGAAGCTTGGACCAGAACAGTGGCAGTGAATATGGAGAAGTGTAGATGTAACTTTAATTAGCTGTTATTACTCACTTTTGTCTACTGGGTCCCTTCAGTATCCCCCAGCTACAGTGCACTTAAAATAGGGCTCTGGTATGTGAGAAGAACAACAGTGCAGGTAGATCAGGGCAGCTTCTAGTCCTGGGACTGGCTGTGAGTAGACACCAATAACCCAGACATTACCGTACAGTTAACCAAACCACAAGCCACTGTCCTGACAGCTTGAGTCAAGCATGAGCATAAACTCACAAGGGTCAGGCTTAGAGTATTCTTCTATATAGCCAGTAATAATAAGTTGTTTACCAGAGTTATCACATTTAATCATCCCCACATCATCATGAGTAAATAAGAATGAGACCTACTGGGTGGGGAAATTGCCAAAACCTGATTGACTGAGCAGAGCAAGCAGACCAGCTTAAGCTAAAAGCACCCCCATCCTCTAGCGATAAATACAGGTGCCTGGCCGAGGCCCTTGATCTCCAGAAAGTAAGCACAATTGCTAAATGATTACTGTAATAAGCCAGCCCTAATGAGCTTTAACCAAACTGATTGGTTTGAAATAGATTGTTAACTTCTGTCCTGATTGATTAGAAATTAAGAAGTAATTTAATCAGAAATTAAATTGCACTTTGACCTGGACAAGGGAAACAGGATCATAAACCCAAAATTCACCTTTATGGAAGAAAAGCATTCTTCAACATTCAAAGCTGGCACTGGCGGTGAGTGTGCAAGAAGCCCTAACCAGCAGCCCTGCCCCAGGGCAATAGTTTAAAAAAAAGAAGAAAGGATTCTTGAAGTTCCTTGATATAGACAACCATCACCTAAGCACCAAATCATTTCTTCCATTGGCTAAACTCTTATGAAAGGAACTCATGAATGGAACACCAACTTAAAAACATAAGGCACACTACTCCAGTGGTACTGCCTCTGGTTCCCAGGTGATGCCTGCCACTGAACCTAGGACTCAGAGACACACAGTTTGATGTCCATTGGCTAAAGTATTCTTTGTACTTGTCTGTTAGCATCATTTTGCAGCCTCTGAAGAAATAAGATGGAAGTGGAGGTTCTGAGAGCAGCAGTAAAGCTAAGTGTCTCCTAATTTCTCATGGAGGAATAGAGTGAACTGGATGAGGGGTTGGCTTAGGACACCATCCATGGGGCCAGTGGTGTGCGGGAGGCAACTCATGTGGGCTCCCAGGAGCCACCATGCACATCTCTTCCCAGCTCCACATTTAGTGAAGTCAGCCAAGGTGTGAGTATTTACACCAAGAAAACTGGCAAACACTGCAAATCAGAGCTGGGTGGTGCGTCTCTCATTGACTGAAATTTGTTAAGCTAGAGACCAACACCAGAAGCGACATCCTGTTTTGGCTGATACCAAAAACCAAAGGTAGGGCTAGAGTCAGGGAGAACCAATCTAAGTGCATTTCTGAGCATGCAGTCTTGAGAAAAATAGAAACCAAGCAAAGATGAGCCAAAGAGGAGGATTTAGGAACCAGGGGACACAAGGTTCAGGAACGATGGGGCAGGCAGGTGGGAGACGACCCAGGGAATTTCAGAGGTGGTATGCAGTTGCCCTTGGCATATCTACACAAACTGACCACATTTAAAGAATGAAAAAGAAATAGCCAATGGGGATTAAGTCATAGAAATGGCCAAATCCTTTGGACTCTCTTTCCTTACACAGCAGAAATTCCACTTCAGCAAGGCCCATTTCTGACTATGATTCCATCCTTCTGGGGGGTCTATTAGCAGGTTCTCATCTTTTTCTCCATCAGGATTGTCTTGCGGGAAGTAATGGCTGTGCCCAGTGGAAAATCTCGAGTTACATCAGGCTTTAATCTATTTAGCTTTCTCAGCTTTTTTCAGTGCTTTGGATAATTAGCCTAGAATAAAGTTAATAAAGAAATATGAACAAAAGCCAATATAAACAACAGCATTTTTAAGTTAAAAATATCAGGGAAAATCAGTAGAGTTCTTGTCATATTATCAATGACTTTAATTTGCAATTTCGTAATGACTGAATCTTTGTTTAGGTTATTGATTTCATATATTACAAAATTATTTTTATAGTAATACCATGATTAATTAGCTAATCTCGTATTTTCTGAGATTTTGTTTATTTTTGTAAAAAGCTTATGGTAAGCATTTAGGCTGTATCCAACTTTGGCTAAAAGAACAGTACATTTAAGCGAGGCATTTAACGGACATGGGTATAACTTAGTATATTTGTGAGAGAAACATACAGACAGAACATACAAACAAACATACAGAAGAAATACAGCACAAGTCCAATGACTTACAGTGTAATTAAAAGGGAATATTGTGCAGCCCACAGATAATATGGAACAGTAGATCCATAATGATTAAGTTAGCAATAAGCTTTCAAACCCAGCTAAAATAACCAAGAGAATATTTGAGAAGCAGGTATTTTATATGCCGGCCAAACTACACACTATAGATTGGTGGGTAGGTAGGTAGGTAGGTAGGTAGATAGATAGATAGACAGACAGACAATCTGCTTAATTGAGCTGCCTCAATTCAGTGCTGTGATACCATAATTAGTTTTAATTTCTTCCAGTCACGGCATTCAGCCATGCTCAGCTATCTCTTAAAGATGTCTTGGGCACATCCTGTAACTTGCTGATCACTTTTAGTTATAATCCAATCAACTCTAGTTTAAATCTCTTTTCCTCCCATCCACCACAGACCAGGATTGTGGTTTGAGGGTCTTGGAGTGGAAAGGAGACAAACTCTTTTCTTTTTCCCCTTCTCCCCACTCCAGCACCTTCAGGAGAAATGAAATCATAGTAGAAGTCTGGGGATCCCCTCACCTCTTCCTGCAGGGGTAATGGCCCCATTGTTGGAAGCTAGGATTGGGAAAAGGGGAGGCAGAGGTCTTCTTACTTAATGGGCTGCCTGATGCTGGAGGGAAGAGGAGGGGTTCTGGCCTCAACTGTTGGCCCATCTCTTTAGATACGGGTCACTTAGTGACCTGACGTTTCCCATAGGAAGTGTCAAATCTGAGGGCACACAGCATATCGCTTCTTGTTCCTGAAAATATATGAAATGCATACAATACAGCAAGAAAAATGTATTTAAATATAGGTGAGAAAAATGAAATCAGAGAAGTTTTTGAGTAAAAAGTAAGATGAAATAAAGTAAGTACATAAAATGAATGTCTCACATCTTACATACCCTCTGCAAGAACATAAGGAATGACTAAGGAGGTGGGGGCTACTGGTCTCAGAGGAGGGGTCACACAGGTAGCACTCAGCCTGGAAGATACACTTCGGTGTTTTTCTTTAAAATGTTATTTTTGATTTGCAGCTATTTTTATTTAGGACTTTTGCAACTGTGTTAAGAATTAAGATGTCTTTAGTTTTCTTACAATGTCCATGTACAGTTTGTGTCAATGATGTCATCCTCAGAAAATGATTTGTGTAGCTGTCTCTTTTTTTTATTTTCATTTTCTCTTGAACAGTTTATATAAGATAGAGATTCCAAAGAATTCTAAGGAGTTTTGGTAAAATTTACTTACAAAGTGATTTGGTAACAAGATGTTTGATTAGCAGTTCAATTCCTAAAGGTTTATTGATTTATTCAGGTTTTCTATTTTCTCTTGAATCAACTTTAAAACTATTTTTCTAGAAAGTATCCATTGTTTATGTTTTCTATTTTCAAAAAGTTGTTCACAAAAATATATACAAAATACACACCAAAATGTGGAGGCTATATCTATATCGATAGATAAATGGTAGATTAGATAGATAGATAGATATTTACTTAACGATGGGATTACATTCCAATAAACCCATCATAAGTTGAAAATATCTAAGTACACACTGCTATATTTAAAATGGGTAGCCAACAAAGAACTCTGCTCAATATTCTGTAACAACCTAATTGGTAAAAGAATTTGAAAAAGAATAGATACATGTATATGTATAACTGAATCACTTTGTTGTACAATGGAAACTAACACAACATTATTAATCAACTATACTCCCATATTAAATAAAAAGATTTTAAAAAAGAAAATAACATCATTTTTAAAAATACATTTAATACCCTTAACCTACTGAACTTCATAGGTTAGCCTAGCCTATCTTAAATGTGCTCAGAACACTTACATTAGCCTACAGTTTGGCAAAATCATCTAACACAAAGCCTACTTTATACTAAAGTGATGAATATCTCATGTAATTTGTTGAATACTGTATTAAAAGTAAAAACCAGAATGACTGTTTGGGTACAGAATGGTTGTAAGTGTATGGGTTGTTCACCTGTGTGGTCCAGTGGGAGCTGTGGCTGCCAGTGCCCAGCATCACGACAGAGTATCAAAGGTATGGTTTCTACTGAATGCATATCAGTTTCACACCATTGTAAAGTCAAAAATTCTAAGTTGAACCATCGCAAGTCAAGGAATGTCTGTATATACCATGATTTTTTATATTGCTACTGTATCTCTTTTTCCTTAATCTGATGTCTTGACTTTTAATTATAATTGTAACCTGTGTCTGAAAAAAAGCCCTGAAAGTTTATGGATGGTAAACTCTCAAAGTCATTTTATATTTGAAAATGTCTTTCTTTTTACTCCACTCTTTTTTTGTATGGTGATGTATTTTTTTTAAAGTGTGCAGTAGCATTTTTTAAAATTGAAGTATAGGTGATTTGCAGTGTTGTGTTAGTTTCAGACGTACAGCAAAGTGATTCAGTTATACATACATACATATTTTTTTTCAGATTCTTTTCCCTTGTAGGTTATTAAAAAATATTGAGTATAGCTCCCTGTGCTACATAGTAGGTCCTTGTTGGTTACCTATTTTATATATAGTAGTGTATATAGGTTAATCACAAACTCTTAATTTATCCCCCCTCACCTTTCTCCTTTGGTAACCATAAATTTGTTTTCTATATCTGTGGGTCTGTTTCTGTTTTGTATATAAGTTCATTTGGATCAATTTTATTTTAGATTCCACATATAAGCGATATCATATGATATTTGTCTTTCCATATCTGGCTTACTTAACTTAGTAGGATAATCTCTAGGTACATCCATGTTGCTGCAAATGGCATTATTTCCTTCTTTTCTATGCCTAAATAATATTCCATTGTATAAAATTACCACATCTTCTTTATCCATTCACCTATCGATGGACATTTAGGTTGCTTCCATGTCTCGGCTATCGTAAATAGTGCTGCTATGAACATTGGGCTGCATGTATCTTTCCGAATTATGGTTTTCTCTAGATATATGCCCAGGAGTGGGATTGCAGGATCATATGGTAGCTCTACTTATAGTTTTTTAAGGAACCTCCATACTATTCTCCATAGTGGTTGTACCAATTTACATTCCCACCAACAGGAGGGAGGGTTCCTTTTTCTCCACACCCTCTCCAGCATTTACTATTTGTAGACTTTTTGATGATGGCCGTTCTGCCCAGTGTGAGGTGATAACTCAGTGTGTTTTGGTTTGCATTTCTCTAATAATTAGCAATGCTGAGCATCTTTTCATGTGCTTTTTGGCCATCTGTATGTCTTCTTTGGAGAAATGTCTACTTAGATCTCCTGCCCATTTTTTGATGGGTTGTTTGTTTTTTTGCTTTTTGTTTTTTGTCTTTTTTGATATTGAGCTGCATGAGCTGTCTGTATATATTAGAGATTAATCCCTTGTTGGTCGTATCACTTGCAAATATTTTTTCCCATTCTGTGGGTTGTCTTTTTGTTTTGTTTATGGTTTCCTTTGCTTTTAAGTTTAGTTAGCTCCCATTTGTTTATTTTTGTTTTTATTTCCATTACTCTAGGAGGTGGATCCAATGTTTTGCCTATGTTTTCCCCTAAGAGTTTTATAGTATCTGGTCTTACATTTAGGTCTTTAATGCATTTTGAGTTTATTTTTGTGTGTGGTGTTAGAAAATGTTCTAATTTCATTCTTTTACATGTGGCTGTCCAGTTTTCCCAGCACCACTTATTGAAGAGACTGTCTTTTCTCCATTGTATATTCTTGCCTCCTTTGTCATAAATTAATTGACCATATGTGCATGGGTTTACCTCTGGGCTTTCTATCCTGTTCCATTGATCTATAAGTCTGCCTTTGTGCCGGTATCATGCTGTTTTGATTACTGTAGCTTCATAGTATAGTCTGAAGTCAGGGAGCCTGATTCCTCCAGCTCCATTTTTCTTTCTCAAGGTTGCTTTGGCATTTGAGTTCTTTTGTGTTTCCATACAAATTTTAAGATTTTTTTGTTCTAGATCTGAAAAAAAAATTGCTATTGGTAATTTGACAGGGATTGCATTGAATCTGTAGATTGCCTTGGGTAGTAAAGTCATTTTGACAAGATTGATTCTTCCAATCCAAGAACATGGTATATGTCTCCACCTGCTTGTTTTATCTTTGATT
This sequence comes from Monodon monoceros, assembly GCF_005190385.1. Lineage (NCBI taxonomy): Eukaryota > Metazoa > Chordata > Mammalia > Artiodactyla > Monodontidae > Monodon > Monodon monoceros. The sequence goes on along the minus strand of NW_021703776.1, from coordinate 9,887,437 downwards.
TCTTTCATCAGTGCCTTATAGAACAGGTCTTTTGCCTCCTTAGGTAGGTTTATTCCTATGTATTTTATTTTTTTTGATGCAATGGTAAATGGGATTGTTTCCTTAATTTCTCTTTCTGGTCTTTCATTGTTAGTGTATGGAAATACAACAGATTTCTATGTATTAATTTTGAATTCTACAGCTTTACCAAATTCATTAATGAGCACTAGTAGTTTTCTGGTAGCATCTTTAGGATTTTCTACATATAGTATCATGTCATCTGCAAACAGTGACAGTTTTACTTCTTCATTTGCAGTTTGGATTCCTTTTATTTCTTTTTCTTCTCTGATTCCTGGGGCTAGGACTTCCAAACCTATGTTGACTAAAAGTAGCAGTAGTGGACATCCTTGTCTTGTTCCTGATCTTAGGGTAAATGCTTTCAGCTTTTCACTGTTGAGTATGGTGTTAGCTGTGGGTTTGTCATGTATGGCCTTTATTATGTTGAGATATGTTCCCTCTATGCCCACTTTCTGGAGAGTTTTTGTCATAAATGGTGTTGAATTTTGTCAAAAGCTTTTTTCTGTATCTATTGAGATGATCATATGGTTTTTATTCTTCAATTTGTTAATGTGGTGTATCACACTGATTGATTTGTGGATACTGAAAAATCCTTGTATCCCGGGGATAAATCCCAACTGATCATGGTGTATGATTCTTTTAATATATTGCTGGATTCAGTTTGCTGGTATGTTGTTGAGGATTTTTGTGTCTACGTTCATCAGTGATATTGGCATGTAATTTTCTTTTTCTTTTGTTTTGTGGTATCTTTGGCTTTGGTATCAGGATGATGGCAGCCTCATAGAATGAGTTTGGGAATACTCCTTCCTCTGCAATTTTTTGGAATAGTTTCAGAAGGATAGGTGTTAACTCTTCTCTAAATGTTTGATAGAATTCGCCTGTGAAGCCATCTGGTCTTGTGCTTTTGTTTGTTGGGAGTTTTTTAATCACTATTTTAATTTCAGTATTTTTGATTGGTCTGTTCATATTTTCTATTTCTATTAAAATCTAGTACTTAGATTTTCTGCCGGAACAATAGCTAAAATGGCTTGGGCACTGAAGTTGCAATCTAGCATTCATAGAGACTGCATCTTAGATTACACACAAGCTTGTATTATATTCCACTTTTGCAGCATCAATATGTGACTTCTGGTGGAAATACCTCCAGGAGTAGCCAGTCACTGATTCCCTCTCTTGTCCATGTTCATTTCCATATTCAAATTACACATTTCTGTGTGCATCCTTCTTAACCACAAGAAAATAAATAACATGATAAAAACTATAGAGGAGATATGGAAGCAGAAGAAAAAACAGCTGTCTCTGTTGGTGGTTCCCAAAGTCAGAAAAGGCTTCACAGAAGAAATTTTATTTGAATGGGTGTTTAAAGGATGAGTAGGAGTTTGGCATGGCCAGGAAGTTGGGAAAGAACACCTTCTAGGAAAATAGTAAGTCTGTGAAAATGTGTGAAAGAAAATGAGGTTGCCAGGGAATGAGTATAATAAGTGAAGGTGGAAAGATTGGCAGGAATCAAACGCGTCATTGGGAAATTTGGATTTCATCCTGTGAGTGAGAAAAAAATCAGGGAAAGTTATTCTGCAAGAGAATGAAAGGACCAAATCTGTGTTTCAGAGACATAACTTTACTGGCCACTGTAAGAGAGAAGCTGAAGACTGGGAGACCAGTTAAGAGGTTATTCCATGGGCAGGGAATGACATTGGCCAGTGGCAGCAGAAGTGGGGAGGAGAGAACAGACTCTAGAGAGTTTAGATTCAATGACTATTTGGATATAGGCTCCTAAAGGTACAAAGAACATGCAGGGATGACCAAGGTATGCATTTGAGGAACTGTACAGTGAAGATGACAATTTACCAACAAAGCCTGTGCAGACGGTGCTTCTTCTCTGTTAGGGGTACTATAAAGTAGACATAGAAAGGTTGATTAAGTTGCTTATGATCACACAGCAAATTTTGGTCTTCTTGGTTTTCAATCTAGTAATCTAATCCTATTCCTTTTTTATAGGCATTGAAATGAATCATCTTCAGAAGCAAAAGACTTAGACATGTAGATGTGGTCCCCAACCTTTTTGACACCAGGGATTGGTTTCGTGGAACACAATTTTTCCATGGACAGGGGAGAGAGGGGCATGGTTTTGGGATGATTCAAGTGCATTACATTTATTGTGCACTTTATTTCTATTATTATTACATTGTAATATATAATGAAATAATTATACAACTCGCCATAATGCTGGCAGAAGGCGGAGCTCAGGCAGTAATGCGAGCGATGGGGAGCGGCTGTAAATACAGATGAAGCTTCACTCACTCACCTGCTGCTCATCTCCTACTGTGCAGCCCAGTTCCTAACAGGCCACAGACCGGTATTGCTATGTGGCCTGGGGGTTAGGGACACCTGTGGTTAAGAATATGAATGTAGATACAGATATAGATAGAATACATGTAAGTAGTAAGTATAATACATACTTGTGTATTTGATGTATTGTATATATAGTATAAAAGTATGTAACATTACATATTTACAAGCACACACTTGCAGACCTTGCTTCCCACTCTGCCAAGCCTAAATCTTGGCCTAATTTTGCCACAGCAGTGCCTGCAAATAAAATTAATAATATTCTTTTCTGTGGCTGAGTTTTCTCAGTGCCTGATATGGAGATGGTGGAGGCCCAGTCAAGACCAGTTCCCTTGTTCTTATGCATAAGAAGAAATGTAAACATTCCATATACCACAGATTTGTAAGAGCAGCCTTTATTATTCAAAGCAGTTAGATTCTCTGCAGATACAAGGCTCACATCTCAGCAGGATTCTGGCATGTCCTTCCTGGGGTAGAGTCAGGCTACGCAATGCTTGGAGGGGTAGGTCTCCTATGCCCAGAGTCCAAGAGCATCACCTCTTAATATAAAACCCTGTGACATTGCTAGTGAGAGAGAAAAACATTGCTCCTGACTCAATGATTGCTCTGCTAGTGAAGTTGTTTTCTATTGTTATCCTTGACCTTAGGCAGCACTATTTTTGAGTATCATTTTTAAGCTCAATGAATAGTGCCACCTGAATTGAAAGTCACATACCATGCAAGGTTCTAAGGAAGAGTAGCTGCAGTTTGCATGCTCCGTTTACTTCCTTCCTACTTTCCTTCTCCTTGGAGAACCTTTGCACAGGAAGCGCTAAGCTTAGTCCATTTAACTTTCATTAGTAATGAATAATGGTGTTGGCTGAATCGCACCAGGCAGCCTCTTGTGAATGGAGTTGGTGTTTTATTTTCCCCTTATGTCTGCAAGAGAAGAGAGGCAAAGCTAGATGCCCCTCTAACTGCATATCATGACCTATTTCACACAACAGTTAGGACCACTCCTCCCCTACATCACCAGGCATCCAGTCTTGGCTTCGAGTTGGTATTCCTGCCTTACTCCTCAACATCCTCCTGCCTCTTCAAATGTAACATGACCCAAAACAAGTCAACCATCCCTACCACTTTTCCCATCTCAACCTTTCCTGACTTCCGGAAGTTTATGAGTGGACATAAATGAATCAACTGCACTTCTGCTCTCTCAGACTGGGATCATCTTTTATCATACCTGCCCCTAAATGCCTAAGTGAAAATACTTTCCAAATCATGTTGAACATTTCTCTGAAACTTCCCACAAATATTTCTTCATGTTTGATTATAGTGTCCCCTCTCACACTGATGTCCTTATTGTTTTGGCTACATCAAGGCACTAATGGGTCCCATTAGTTACTCGGCTACAACTTGTCCTTTCTACCTGTGGCACCGTCTTCCCTTTCTACCCAAGACCAACCATTCTCCTGGATGATCACAGAGTCCACATGAATGACCTAATTTCCTTAACGTCCTCGATCCCATTGACCTTTACTTCCATTTATCACCAGCCATCCATTCCAATGCTTACACCTTCGATCATGTGAAAACATCACAAGCTCTCCAGCTGTCTCTTTACAACCTAATATCCTTCCATAACCAACCCCTATTTCCATCACTCTGTACCTTCATTGCTTTGGGACATTCAATCACTCATCCCCTCTCTTCTAGCTATTAATCCTCCCACATGCCCTCAGTCTTGCAAATCCAGCCTTGGGAACTTGGGGTCTCTTCCTCTCCCACATGCCGTGGCTCTCACTGACATTTAGCCAGTCCACAAATCTGCCACCCCTTTCCTCCTTCCCTGCCAGGCTTCCTCCTCACTTCTCCGTTGTTTCACCTGGTCTGTCTCCCTCCTGGCCTGACCATCTATGGACACCTCCTCAGCACTACTACAGTGACGTCTCTGAAATGCACACCTGAGTGTGTCATTTGCATAATTCAGTTCCATTGTTCCCAGATGCCTTTGGGATAAGTCTAGGCTCTGTCCAGGAAGGTGTTTGTGAGCTGGATCCTGCTTATCTATCCAGTTTCCTCTCATAAGTTGACCCCTTCTATGATCCAGACACAGTGAGGCACCCACATTTCCCAAAGGGACCCGTGCACTCTGTGAACTTCAGCCTTTTGCCAATAGTGTCCTCTCTCCCTGGAATATTCCTCCCACACCTTCTTCATCCAGCTGATGCCTACTTAACTGTTATGACTTAGTTAAGGCATTGCCTCCTCTGGGAAGTTGTCTCTACCTGTTCATTAGCCTTCTCCCCACCACCATCGCCACCCCTTCTCTGTACCTGTCCATCAGGCTGAGCCTCTGGGGACTCTTACCATGGAACTTTCTGTTTTGTCATTGTCTACCTGCAGCATAAGGCTGCAAGCTCGTAGGGACGTGGCCATGTCACCAGCACCCAGCTCAGAGTCAGTGCTCAGGAGATGTTTTCGAGTGAATAAGTAACCCTTCCCTTCTTCTGAGCCATTGGCTGCTTTATGACCAGCATTCTCCTGATCTCTGCCTTACTTGCCCATTATGGAACTGCTGCTATAGTTTAACATAATTTCTAATTTAATATTTCTTTTGGTTCTCTACTTTGTTTTTATTTCAGTAAGTTCAGTTTACAGAAATTCTGTTTATAGAAGATCTACCCCGTGTCTTTTCTGAAGCAAGATAGAATATAATAAATAAATAAAGCATTTTATTTCTGTAAGTGGCCTATTGAGTAACAATGCAAACCAAAGTAAATAGATACCCCCATATATTGCAACACTAGTCTAACATCTCTCTGGAAAACTGAAGAAGGTAGACCTACATCGGTGGTTCTCAACAAGGGCAGTTTTGCCCCCAGGAGACATTGAGCAATGATTGGAGTCATTTTTGGTCATCACAACTAGAAGGGTATTACTGGCATGTATTGGATAGAGGCCCACTACCGTCTATTGCTATTAATAATAATGCCAAGACCAAAAAACTAAATATTATTATTAAAAAATAAATATTATTAAATTTAATAGTACTACTAAGCTGGAATTTGAAGAATATGTTATGAATCACTGGGCTAAATATTCAGGCCACAGAGGAAGATTTAGATTTGATCTAAGAAATATTTTTATAACAATGAGATTATTCTATGTTAGAATGGATTATTACTATGGGAACTGTGATTCTCCACTCTGGTGGCACGGTAGAGTAATCTGGGAAGCTAGAAACACTACCAGTACCCAGCTCTACCCCCAAGGGAATCTAATTTAATTAGTCAAGGATGGGATCCAGTAATGGGTATTTTTGTTAAAGCTCCCCAGATGATTCTAATGGGAGCCAGGGCTAAGTACCAATGGCCCAAAGCAAAAGTAAGAGTCCCACAACCTGGTGCTGAAACAAAACCAAAAGGAGGATTGATGCTGTAAGAATACTGTATGTGTCATTCCAGCTCATGCCCCGGCATTGGGCCTTGTACTGCTTTCTTCCTGCCATCGTTGCCAATTATAAGAGGTCTGACAGTTGGTTCCTCAAGTGCAGCCAAGAAAGAGAATTCCGAATTTAATGTTCTAATGGAAAGGTGACTTATGGAACTTTACTCTCTGACCCTCAAGACACCAGGAGTTCCTTTATCTAGGATAGTTTCATGACTTATGCAGAGATAAGGAGCCATTTATTGATTGATTGGTCCAAGCATGGAGTACAGTTACTCTTAGATGCTCTCAAGCATCCTCAAGCAGGATGATGTGGGAAATGGCCGGACTTCCAGTCCCTAAGGATCCAGGATTGGCTTTTTCATTTGCCACATTGGTTTCTTTCACAGATGAGCTAGGATGCAAGGTGACAGAATTCCACAAAGAGCGGGGGCTTGGATCAATAATGCATCTATTTTTTTAATCCTTTGCAGATATAGTTCACAGATTTTTCTTTTGACCATTAACCAGGCCATTTCTCTGGATGGAAAGACAGAGTGGGCATTAGCAGTAGGAGAACTGTAGCTTTTGTCTGTGCACTAGGCATTTGAACCTGGTTTACGGATACTACAATCACTTGTATAGACTTACTGGTTGTTAAGGACCAGCTGAAATAAGGTCGTAGATTTGAAAGAAGTCCAATAATTAAAGAGTCAAAAGGAGAAGGAAATATTAGAGGATGGGGCAGGTAGAATCTGGATAGACCAGGAATGGAGAGGAAAAGATGCAGTTTAATCTTACACAACATGAACCTTCTTTTCCTAGTCTACAGTTGAAAATGCTGAGGTTCAGTGAGATCATGCATGAGAAAGTCAAGAACTTAGATGTGCAGATCTAGGGAAAAAAGCCAAGTCCACCTCACTCCGCAAGTTCTTCAGGGGCTCAAAGTAAGAGCGAGGTCAGCAGCCAGACAAAATTCATCACCCTGGCCTCAGACTCACGGGTGCAAATAGCTTGCTCAGGAATAGGCAGACTTTTATATTTTTCGAGCTGCTCACTGGTTCTTAAAAGAACCTGACCTGTATAGCACAGGGAACTCTACTCAAGTTCTGTAGTAACCTATATGGGAAAAGAATCTGAAAGAGAATGGACATATATATATATATATATATATATATATATATGTATAACTGATTCACTTTGCTGTACACCTGAAACTAACACAACATTGTAAGTCAACTATACTCCAATAAAAATTTTTTTAAAAAAAGAAGAACCCGACCTAGCTGGAAGTTTACATGGACTCCAGTAACCATGGCATGGAAGTAAGGGCCTGGTGGGGAGGAGTTGATGCCAGCCATGAAGGGGTGGATTTGTGAAGAGAGGCTGAGAAGGAAGTCTTTGTGGAGGGAGGAAAAGAGCTCAGGATTTACCACCAAGTTTCAGAGAACGTCTTAGTAAGCTGACTTTCGTGTCCCATGCAGGCTGCTAGTGCCAGAAATACTCATTTTACTAAAGGTGGTTACGTTTTTCGTTATAAGAATAATACATGTTCATCACAGAAAGAAATGGGTGGGGGACATAATCTTACTTGGTAAAGCAACTGCTGTTGAAATTTGTTGTAATTCTTTCCAGTCTTTTTTCTATTCATTTCATTCACATTATTGTGATCATGAACTACCTGCTCCTTGCTCTTGTCACTTAGCGTTGGAAAATAAGCATTTTCTATCTTATTGTCATTTAATGTGTTATAGTTGTAATTGCATATTTAGGCACAATCGTGATATAAATTATTGTAATTTAGAAAATTATAAACTATTCTGTCATATACATATACTACAATGTGCCTAGCCTATGGTTGAGCTTTTAGGTTAGGAGATCCATTATAGTACACTTCAGAATGGAATTACTAGGCAGAAGAAATGGAAGTTTGGGACCCGAGATAGTTAGGGAGCCTGGATGCTCACAGGCCTCCTTAGAGGAGAATCAAACCAATTCCTGGGTTTGATCCTCAAGCTTAGCATACCCGTAAATTCAGTTTTGTCAGTACCAAAAATGATTGGTTCTTAGGAAATATATGGTTGTTAAGTAAAACTAATTTGTGATGGAAACTAGAAGCGCCATATGGAGGGAGGGTGTGGAAGCCATTACTGCTGTTTGCCAAATATTTCTGTTCTCTACATCCCAGACATACGGTAGGATCATACTTCCTATTCCCTAGGGGTGGCTGGGCTGTGTGTCTAGTTGTGACGAAGACTTGGGTTTGAACGTGAATACTTTTTTGCAGGAGGAAAACCCTCCAGAGTTCTCTCTCCTGCTGTCACCGTGGCTGGCAGTGTTAGAGAGTGTGTCTGCTCCGTCAGTCTGGCTCCCTGAGTGACTAATGAGCAGAGCCCTCTGCCGGCCCACAATGACAGTGTGAGCAAGGAAAAAACTTTGCTACCATAAGTCACTGAGATGTGGAATTGGGTGGTTACTGCAGCATACCCCAGCCCATACTGACTGGTATGGAGGGATATTAACATTGGTATGCCTGACATATTTAACCTCTGAAATTAGAAATGAACTAAGGTGAAAAAAATGCTGTTAGGAATTAATCAGAATAAAAGAAAGTAGTTATATATTTCAGCTGTTTCACAACCCTCAATTAAGGGTACTATAACTTTTAATCAACTCCCCCCTCCCAGAGAGCCTGAGCTGGGCAATGAAAATATTTTCCTCTCTCTCCTTTTCTACGCTTACTGATAGCCAAGCCAACTTTTGATGATAACAGCCTGCCTTTAATTGTCGTCGCCTTTATTTTAAAAGCCCTACAGTATGCTATTTAAAAAATGAACAGTTTACAACAGAAGGAAAAAGATCTGCTTTCTCTCCCCACCAACCCCACCATGAGCCCACATCCTCAAGTTCAGTTTGGATTGTACCCTCCAGGCATTTTCTCTGCAACCCAAAATACAAACGGAATCCCACTCTTCACGTTTTTCTACATCTTGCCTTTTTTCACTTAATTTGTCAGGTATCATTTCATGTCAGAACATATTTATTTACCTATTTCTTTTGAATGGCAGCAGAGTTCTCTGTTTCAAAAACTTACCATCCTTCATTTAGCTGGTTTCCTGTTGGTAGGCGTATTTTAAATCTTTCCAGCCTTTTGTAATTGTTCATAATGCTCTATTGAACATCCTTATAAAAGATATGTATTTTGCACACTTGTACAAGTTAATCCAGAGAGGAAATTCCTAGAAGTAGAATTCTGGATTGAAGGGAGTTTGTAGTTTAAATGCCAAAAAATATTACCAATTCCCTTCCCAAGGGTCCAATCAATTTGCATTTCCATCAGTACAGTGTGAGAGTTCGCGTCCCTTCCCACTTTCCAGAAGGCGGTGTACGATCAAACTTTTAAAAATCTCTGCCATTATAATCATGAAAAAAAAGGTATTGCATTGTTGATTTGAAGTGCATTTCCTTAATTATAGGTGAGTTTTGCTTGTTCTTTCTTTAAGTAGGTTGATACCTTCAGTCAAGTATGGTGAGGCCTGGGTAGCATTCTTTCCCTTTAAAGTGAGTTGATTTTATTATTTGAATCTCCAAGAATAACCTTATTTTTAGGGAATTCCCTGGCAGTCCAGTGGTTAGAACTCCGCACTTCCACTGCAGGGGGCACAGGTTCGATCCCTGGTCAGGGAACTAAGATCCTGCAAGCCAAGGGGCCAAAAAAAAAAAAAAAGAAAAAGAAAAGGACCTTATTTTTAAGCACTGAGAAGACATCTCATTGTGACCATTATTCATTTATTGAATAAACAGGGTTCGCAGCATTTCTAAAACCTTGAGATAGATAGATAGAGATAGGTTGAGATAGACAGATAGATAGATAGATAGATAGATAGAGATATTGCTGCTGGGGTGTTTGACAATGACATCATTCAAAGCAGATGGACTGGGGACTGACCAGCTCTCTCACCTTGCAATTATTTGATACCACATGTTTTTTCATTGCAGCAATTCAGCTTTGTGTCCTTGCCCACTGATGTGCTGGAAATTGAGGTGAAGGACAAGTTTGCCAAGAGCCGCCCCATCATCAAGCGCTTCTTGGGAAAGCTGTCGATGCCCGTTCAGAGACTCCTGGAAAGACATGCCATAGGGTAAACCTTGACCAAGAGCTCAGTATCACTAGGCAACAGCCAGCAGGCCAGGCCCAAGGGAGGCAACAATACAGTCTCATAGAGACTTGAACTGAAAAGGTGGTGCTGCATTTCCTTGGCTTCTCCCATTAATTATGTTGTTGAGCTACAACATTTAATTAAACAGACCCTTCTCTTTCCCCTAGTTTGCGTACCACTGGTTACTTATGCAAGTGAGTAAAAATTCCTAAGACACTATAGTGAAAGAAGCCCTTAATGCAGCATTTTTTCTGTACAGATAGAAATTAAAATTTGTTTTACTACAAAGGATAACATTTCATTCATATGCCTGTCTTGTGTGTAGGATTTAATCATTTGTGACATTTCCATAACAAGATGAAATGCTGGGTTACTAGACCAGAGTGCCTTAGAAAACACTAGTATTTATAGAAAATGCTAGATAATATGTATGAAATTTTAAAAGCGTGAATCCTTATGGTGCAACCACAATTATGTTGCTTGCATAGTTCAGTTGTATATGAGAATATGTTTCTGTGTTTTGTATCTTCTACATTCGTGTCCATTCAGGGTTCTCATTAAACTCTGACCAGATAAAATCCTTGTACATAATATGTATTTCCATAGGTAATGGCAACTATGTTTGAAAACACTAACTCTCTGGTCATAGATATGCCTCAATGCAATACTTAGAATGATATCAAAGGAATGAGGAAAATTATGCAGAATTTCCAAGGGTCTTAATTTAAAGCTCTTTGGATTTTCAGAAGGACTTTGGAATCACTCACAGTTATCATAAGGACATGTAATCAGAACCTGATAGCGTGTGTGCAGCTGTGTGCACATAGACACGTGTTAATTCTCAAGCCAAAGGGAGTTGACATTTACGAAGCTACAGTCGTGTGTCAAACAAGGTGTTTGCATTTTCCACTCAAACAAACAAAAATATACCTAAAGAACGTAAAGCTGTCTGTGGCACATAGGGACTAAATGATTCCAAACTGTTCATTTTTAAAATAGCAAACTGTATGCCTTTTAAAATAAAGGCAGCTCATGGGACTTCCCGGGCAGTCCAGTGGTTAGGACTCCGCGCTTCCACTGTAGAGGATGTGGGTTCCATCCCTGGTCAGGGAACTAAGACCCCCCCCATGCCATGCTGTGCGGCCAAAAAAAAAAAAAATTCTAAAATAAAGCTCAGAAAGCTCCCTCAATCCCTTGGCCTGTAACATCGCAGCCCGCAGCTCTCTGCCTGGCTGTCTGCCTCCCTCAAGTCCTCTACCCATGCCTGCCTCAGCCTCACATTGGAAATATCACCACTGCCTTGAGCCCTTTATGTAGTGGTCCTGCCTCATGCCCCCAGCTGGATGTAAGCTATCTAAAGGCAGCGGTATGCACTACCTGCTGTGTATCACCGGAAGCACTTTTGACATGGGAGAGGCTCAAAAAATATTTGTTGATAAAGTGAGTGGAAAGCAAAGGAAAGAAAAACGTGGAATACAAATGCAAAGCGTGATCGATTTAATTTTTGTCTCACTGTCTGATGGTCTTTAGGCCTCCTCTGATTCCGGCGAGGTTTGGGGTTCAGGATCTCTTATGGTCCTAGTAGACCTACCTCATAATATTGACCAAGGCCTATGTCAGTATTGTAGCTCATTCTATTTTCCCTGCATATAATGCTTTATTCAGTGGGCTTCCTAGAAACTCCAAGCATGAAACCAGGGCTTCCCAAATAGAAATACGAAGTCAGTGGATCACTGGGATATACGTTGTTTCATAATGCTGGTGCTTTCTAGGAAGAAACATTAAAACACTACCAGCCAGTGACTTATCTTTTTATTTGAATGTCACAAATGAATAAATGGAGTGAATACAGAATTATCTAAGTAACAACTGGTTTGGGAATATGTCTTTGTTATTATTGGATAGAGTGGATTTGTTCATTTCTGAATATCCCAAGGTAATCCCGCTTCCTATTTAGGCGAAGGTAGGGGACCATGTGCTCTGCTGAAGCTGCATTGTTGATGAAACTATAATAGCAAAGTTTCAGGTCGATTTCTCCCTGGATAATTGTCTTCCTAGTAATTAAAAATTGCCTTGAGTCGGAAGAGGGAATGGTGCCAGAGTCCAGGGTGGAGTTTCAGAGTCTCTCTGTGGGACCCTGGAGTTGGCATAATCAGAGGTCATGGGCCAGTGGACCCAGCCCACAAGCCTCGCTGTGCTCCGTTCTGCAGCAGGTCCCTTTCTGAACCACTCCACAGGGTCCCTGGTAACCAGGACGGCATCCTTCCATAGATATTAGATATAGATAGATAGATAGATATCGCAAGACACGCATCTGCTGCTGACCCTGTCTATTATTAAGGGCATATCTGGAAAACATCACCCTGCACAGGAAAAGCAAGCAAAGGATATCCATATCTTTTCTTGTTTTCTTTTTTTTCTCTAGAACACAGGTTGGCAAACTTTCTATAAGGAGCCAGATAGTAAATGTTTCAGGCTGTATAAGCCATATGGTTTCTGTCCCAACTATTCAGCTCTGCCATTGTAGCATGAAGTCAGCCCAGACAAGAAGTAAACTTAATAATAAGCAAGGTTGCGTTCTAATAAAACTTTTATTTATGGAAACTGAAATTTGAATTTCGTATCATTTTCACATGTCACAAAATACTCCTCTTCCTTTGCTTTTTTTCCAACTATTTAAAAATGTAAAAAGCTCATGGCCTTATGAAAACAAGTGATGGGCCAGATTTGGCCCGTGGGCTGTAGTTCCCTGATCCCTGCTTAGGAGTATTCGATAAGGATTTTCTTGAAGGTTTTCATCGCTGTTGAGCAGGTGTACTTTCCCATCGTTCCCTTAGGACCATCTCATATGTACCCGAGCAGATCACCACCTCCTAATAGCAGGGCCTCCCTGGGCTTGGCTGCTTCGCCCACTGACACAGAAAGCACACTGCATGGTCTTTAGGAGGACAGGTATTGACCAGATCTGTGCTTATTTCCTTCTAGGGACAGGGTGGTCAGCTACACACTTGGCCGCAGGCTGCCAACAGATCATGTGAGTGGACAGCTGCAATTCCGATTTGAGATCACTTCCTCCATCCACCCAGGTATTTTCAGCATGTACTTTCATGTGTTGTCCTAGCCGAGTGTCATGGCATGGTTCCTTTCCCCAAAATACAATAACCATTGTTCTCTCCAGACATGTCCTAGGTTTTATGGTTCTCTATCCATCTTCTCCATTTGAGGCCTAGAAGCCAGTGATCTGTTCTGGAAGCCAGGTTGCTGTCCCCCTTTTTATGTTTTTTATTTTTATTTTTTGGCCACATCACATGGCTCGTGGGATCTTAGTTCCCCGACCAGGGATCAAACCCGGGCCCCCTGCAGTGGAAGCACAGAGTCCTAACCACTGCACCACCAGGGAAGTCGCTGTTGTCCCCTTGATTGAGAGGCTCCTCTTCATTCGGTGATCCAAAGGTAGAGGGTTAGGCACTCGAGTGGGAATTGACAAAGAGGCCAACGTGGGTATGGAGCCATGTCTAATTTATCATTTTACTCCCAGCATCCACATAGGACTTGCTCAACGGATATTGAATCATTACATACATGAGTGAGTGAATGAATGTGATACATGTCATAGTGTTGAACTGTGATTACCCAGTGGATTTTTACAATATCGCAGGAAAAATGGAAACTATAAGTTGGACAGAAAACTTGAGAATCATCCCGTGTTCAGTTTTTCAGGCCAAAACATATCTCCAAATAAGAATGATGAGATGCCTCTTAATTCCCCTCTTGCTTTTCTCCTACAAGCCCCCTCGTCAGTGTAGATCACACTGAGAATTGTCTGGTCCTCCTGGGCCACATTTATAGGTTGCCATTAAAGCTAATATAGCTTCTGAGAATTCAGGGTCTGAAGTTTATCACTGCCCGCTCATCAAACAAAAGTTACACTTTTCTGTGCCCAATATACAAAGCAGATTGTAAGAAAACACTTGACTGTTTCGTCCTTTCAAATCCAGCATTTTCTACATTCTGAGAATAAAACTGACTCTTCCTTCAGTAAGGACAGCTTTACAGTGCACCAGAGAGATTGCTTTTCTTGGATGAGTGAATAGCACTAGGGCTTGAAATGGGAATTCCTATCTGGCAGGGATGCAATAGAGCAACTGGGGGAAGGTAGAGGTAAACCATGCTTGCTACTCCTTGAATGGGTGCTTGGTATGGAGACCTGGTTTATCTTCCACTGCAGTAACCTCCATATGTTGGAAACCTTCCAGTCTGAGCCACTGAATGACTGTGGTTGCTCCCATCATTGGCCTTTCCTTCTCTCTGGTCACCTAAGAACCCCATTCTGCCACCCTGGGGGACCCAGCCATAGTAAACACTCTGAACCAATATAATTAGTCCTGCCTGGAGCCAGCAAGGAACTATAAACCGTGCCCCCCCCATCTCTGAGGTCTTCCACGTAGCAAACATTTATGTGCCTAGAACTGGGGTAATGCTAGGCTTTGGGTATTTTAACCAAAAAATGAAGTTCCTTGAAACAGAATTCTCAAATATATCATGACTGCAAGTAGTCCTTAACATAAGGAGAACTCATTCTTGGCAGTATTTTTAGCAGAGCTTTGGCCAATGGGAAACCCTCATCAACCCCTACATCCGATATCCTAAGGCAGAAATCCCTAGGACGGCTCAGTCCCCCGGAGCAGGCTAACACTACAGTGACATTTTCTTCTTGTCTGTAGATGATGAGGAGATTTCCCTGAGTACCGAACCTGAGTCTGCAGAAATCCAGGACAGCCCCATGAATAGCCTGGTGGCAAGCAGCCGTGGGGAGCCCCCTTGCACTAATGCACCAGAGCCCTCGGGGACCTCAGGGCCAGAGCAGCTGAGCCAGGGCAGCGCGGTGGGCCCTGCAGGGAACGAGAGCCTGGAGCTTGCCAATCCGGTTGAGGCCGCCGCAGGTACCACGGAGGCAGGAGATGATGGCACGGTCTGTGTGAGGCCTGAGGCGGCTGGGGAGCTTCTGGCCCCCTGGCCAGAGGACACGGAGCCCGCCCTGAGCGCGGAAGAACTGGCCGAGCGGCTGGACTTGGGTGAGGAGGCGGCCCTACCCGGGCTGCTGGAGGACGGTCGAGCCCCGGGCAGCCCCGGGGAGCCAGTGGCCCAGGAGGCGGCGACAGAGAGCCGGGCTGGCGGGCAGGAGGAGGACTGGCTGCAGCTGCGGGCTTCGGTGAAGAGGAAGAGCAGGCCGTGCTCCCTGCCTGTGTCCGAGCTGGAGACGGTGATCGCGTCCGCCTGCGGGGAGCCCGAGACGCCTCGGACCCACTACATCCGCCTCCACACGCTGCTGCACAGCCTGCCCTCCGCGCAGGGCGGCAGCGCAGACGACGATGGCGCGGAGGAGGAGGCCACCCTCAAGGATGCCTCGGAGAAGGAGGCGCTCAGCGAGGTGGACATGGTCGCCGCCGAGCCGCCTCCCCCGGAAGAGGATGGAGAGGCCCCCGAGGGGGCCACTCCAGGCACGGCGCCCCCGGGCCACTCGGGCTTGGCCAACGGCTCTGTCCCAGGTGGCGACACGCTCCCCAGCACGGGGAGCGAGAGCGACTCCAGCCCGCGGCAGGGCGGGGACCACAGCTGCGAGGGCTGCGACGCATCCTGCTGCAGCCCCTCGTGCTACAGCACGTCGTGCTACAGCAGCTCGTGCTACAGCAGCTCGTGCTACAGCGCCTCCTGCTACAGCCCCTCCTGCTACAACGGCAGCAGGTTCGCCAGCCACACCCGCTTCTCCTCCGTGGACAGCGCCAAGATCTCCGAGAGCACCGTCTTCTCCTCCCAGGATGACGACGAGGAGGAGGAGAACAGCGCCTTCGAGTCGGTGCCCGACTCGGTGCAGAGCCCGGAGCTGGAGCCGGAGTCGGCGAAAGGCGCCGGGTGGCAAGACGAGTCGGCTGCCGCCACCGGGAGCGTGGCCAGAACCGTGGAAGGTCTGGAGTCCCCCGTGGCAGGGCCGAGCAGTCGGAGAGAAGGTTAGACCTCACACCCGATCAGAGAGAAAATAGGATCACCAGGGGGACGCAGGTCTCGCCAACATGGTTTCAAAACAAGAGGGAGAGGGTCAGTCCCAAATGAGGTTGTTGCAGCAGCTGTGTGCCTGTCCTGTACGTACATGTGTGCATGTGTGTATGTGTATGTCAGTATTCCAGACTGTGGGTAGCTGACACCCCACCGCTGCCCAGATACACATCAAGAATTACACCTAGTTGGATGTGAGCGTGTACTTGTACGTGTGCATCTTGGTTTTGACTAATCACTGGTTATAGGGTACATATTACCCTCTAGTCTTGACAACAACCAGAGCATCGAGGTTAGTATCAAGTGATATAAGCAGGAAATGATCATCAACATTAGGTGGGTAATGTATCAGCATCTGCTGATCCCCAGAACTTACTGAAGATGAGCAGTAAGTTAATGTAACTGGAAGAACATTGAGATTACCTGTTTTAGAGTTTAGCTAACCTGTGTACAAATGGATGTGTATAGCCTACGTGTATGTGTCATGATTTCTGTCTCCTCGATTCTGTTATTGTTGGTTTTGTTTTGTGTTGTTTTGGGGGTCTGGGGGCTATTTTGGCTAATGGAAGGGAAGAATAACATGAATGTGTAAATCGCTTTGTCTCAAGTAAGATTCTAATCCAGTAGGTGCCCCCTTGAGTGTCAAAATGTATTCTGTGTCTTCACCAAAGACCTTCCTTCTTAGTCATGCCTGTGGAATCATATATAAATTTAATTTGCATTTCCTTATCCAGAATTGGGAACCACCTTCCAATCAAGTGACAGTGACATCAAGGGAAGTCATTTAAAAGTCACATAATAATAGGAAACAATTCAGTTGTTTTAAAAGAGAAAAATATAGATTCTGCTATTTTGCTGTTCTCATTTGTTTAAATTAGCCTCCAGACAAAATGCGTTGGACTTGTCTCTAGACTACAAGCTCGTCAAGGGCCAGAGTTATAGCTTCTTTACGTTTGAATTCTCAGCACCTAAACGAATGCCTGGCACCTACAAACTTTTACAGGAACTAACGCGAGCTTAAAAGAAATAATTTTAAGTACTTAACAATGCCCAATTCTACATTTTAGAGAAAGAAGGGGTGAGGGCAAGTGGCACATAGGATAAGGAGAAGCCCAAGGAAATTGGTAATAAAGAGACACAGGGAGGAAAACCATAGTGACATACAATATGGAAAGGCACCCGTGAGTGTGAGAATGGCGTGGACAATTCCTTTCTTTAACAAGGTTGTTCTGAGTCCCTTCTTCGTTCTGAGCCAGATGCTTTGTGCTGGACACAGGAAGATGGTTCAGCAGTAGATCTGTGTGGAAGGAACTCAATAATTACAATAGAATTACAAATAAGTATATTACAAGGAGTTTGGGGGATACACCCCCACAACGGCATAACTCGGAGCTGCCAGCAATGTTCAGACCAAAGTTCAGCAAATTTTTTCTGTAAAGGGCCAGATAGTAAAACTTCTAGGCTTTGTAGGTCAAGAGGCAAAATCAAAAAACTCTTCTCACCCAAGGGGTATTTTTAAAAACAGTTTTACCTTTAGAAGTGTAATAACCATTCTTAGCCCAGAGCCGTATAAAAACAAGGCTGGATTCGGAGTTTGTCAACCCGTTGTAGCCAATGGGTATACTTTGACCGCCATGTTGGGAGACAGTCCACACATGGGTAATTGAAAATTGACTCAGTATACATTGATATAAAAGCACGTTTAACAACAACAACAAAAAAGACACTGCTCGTGCCTTTGAGGGCCTAACAGTCCAGCAGGGGGA
This sequence comes from Monodon monoceros, assembly GCF_005190385.1. Taxonomy (NCBI): domain Eukaryota; kingdom Metazoa; phylum Chordata; class Mammalia; order Artiodactyla; family Monodontidae; genus Monodon; species Monodon monoceros. The sequence goes on along the minus strand of NW_021703776.1, from coordinate 9,869,643 downwards.
AGCCATCCCCTTAACTGAAAGGACAGGAAAGTGTTTCAGGGCCATAGTGGAAGTCTGTGTTTGTAAAGAAATTTCTAGCTTCCTGAATTTTTTGCAGATTGTAAACTCGGAAAAAGTTAAGAAGCACCTACATGCTTCACTGTGGTGGTTACCAAGGGCAACATGAGGATTCCTGGGAAGGACTGTTGATCTCATGAAAGCTGTGCATACCTTGGCATGTGACATTCTCCAGCCAGTTCTTCTCTCCCTTGGTAGTGCGTCCCCGGGGCTAATGGGATCGGCATGGCAGATCTGTCCCCGGCTGACCACCATGTTTCCAAGAGCACCTGCTCAAGGAAAGCACATATGCCTGATTATATGCATGCGTGCTCTCTTCTCCCGTAAGAGTCTCTGCTGCCCCCTCACTGTGACTTTGAAGATTGCAAATTCTTGCCCAAGGTTAGCCAAGGTAGATGTACTATATACATGCCCACGCAGACGAGTCTGTAGCAGTTTGTGGGGGATGTCTTCTTTATCTACTTTTTGCTGCTTTTCCCTCCATAAAAACCTTTTCTTTCCAATCTCAACATAAAATGGTTTTTTAAAACCTGCCGATCAAATGAAAAAAGTAACATAATATGATTATGAGCTCAGCCCTGCCATCAGGCTCCCCTGGGTTTATATTCAGTCCCCCCCACTTCCCAGCCATGACACCTTAGCCAAGTTACCTAACTGCTCCAAGCCTCACGTGTAAAATGGGTGCAAATGTAGAACGTACCCTAAGGGGTTATCGGAAAGATTCAATGAGGTGATTCATATGAAGCGCTCAGCCCCTCACGGAGTGAGGGTTCCGCCAGGGAGATGAGCAGCGAGACTCCCTTTTAAATTAGAATAAGTTTCCTTCTCAGAAGGTCTAGCAGGTCTGACACTTGCTTTGTGTTTGAGGCGAAGGGGATGGTGTGGAGCCGCGGCCTTTGACGGAACAGGATTGCTTGCTTCCTCTGTGCGCTCCCTTCATTCCGTTGGCTGAGATGCATCAGTCACATCATTGCGTTTGCTTGGGGTTCACAGGCAGGTGGGGTCACCTCCATTAACTCCGGCAAGCAACAATATTATGTTTCCACTAGCTTGGAGGAGTAATTAACCTGACTGGTTGAATTAATTATAATGAGGTAAGTTTGTTGTTGTTCTTTTTTGTTAAGAAACTAAATTAAAAATGCGGCAGCTGGTGACATAACAACTGTACCATTGTTTTTTTTAGTTTCTGACATTAAGCATATATAAAGACAAACATGAGTGTGGTATCCACTAAATTCAGAGCCCAGCTTTGAGACAGGAGTCAGTTTGCAAGGAGCTATGTGCTGGCATGAGGGACACCTTCCTTGACTGTCCTTAGTCTCCAGGGACCCCAAGAATTTCAGTCACACACCAGAGTTTGCACAAGAAATGTTACATATTTAACATTTAAAAGGACCCTTTGTTCCTGAATACATCCCTGTTTTTGTTTTCCAGTTAGCTCTAGGAATTAAATGGCTAAATTAAATCCACCTAACTTCCTTCCTAGCTAATTTCTTTATGTTTTAAATCAGTTCTGTGGATCTAGAGTGAGAAGAAATAAGCATCCTTTCCATGTATGGACATTCTGGGGAGTATTTTTGAAATTTGAGATCCCACGAAGATCTTAACCACTGTTTTTCAATAGTTTCTCTCTTTTCGGCCCAAGGAATAACGGAACACTTGGTATTTGCATGAGCCATGGAGGGCAGAGGAAGGAAAAGGCCTGACCTTTGTCCTCTGGGCAACAGGGGCTACTGTGAGAAATCCAGGGCGGTGTTAGTGGGGGGTTACCAGGCTGAGAGCTGTCTCGTGGCCTGGGCCCTTCTAGCTCCCCAGAGATCAAGAGCAATTACCTCTGATTATGTGACCCAAACAGCTGGTGCTGTAGGCCTTCCATCCACATGGCCAGTCTACAGGCAGTGTTACCAGGACCTGAGGACATCATGAAATAGGAACTGCATTGTACAACATTGTTCAGTTCATCATGAGTCTGCCTGAGAGTACTATTAGCTGTGTCTGTTATAATTGAGGGTGTGCATTCTGTGGATATGTTTATTTCTAAAATTTCTCCATGTCTGTCTTTCTTCTTCCGTCTATCCCACTTCTGTGTTTCAAGTTTTCCTGTCTCGGTCTTCCCGCCTCTTATCTACTTCCTTCGTCTCTTGTCTTCTTCCAGAACACTCTGGCTTATCAGATTCTTCCTCAGAATAATCTGGACCAGTCACAAGATGCCATAGCTCCTTGGCTCTGTACCCCAGCCCCTAGCTTTCCTACTACAAGAAATTACCTTCCTGGCCCACTAGTTCCTTAACCCCATCTCAGAAAGGCACCAGCTAAGAGTTTCATTCCAAACACAAAATCTCTGAAAGACGGCCTCTGGGTAGCCCTCCGATGAAACCTATCCAAACAAGGAGCTGTCATTTTGCACAGACCCCTTGAACTTTTTTTTTTTTTTTTCTTGCGATACGCGGGCCTCTCACTGTTGTGGCCTCTCCTGTTGCGGAGCACAGGCTCCGGACGTGCAGCAGACCCCTTGAACTTTTATGAGACCTTATAAATGCTGCCCTTCCCTCCAAAAGGCCTGTTTCTTTTCCTGGGCTAAACTCAGGCTCTGCTCATTTTCTTTTGTGTCCCTTGCCCTCAAGAAAATCCAGGTGGTTACAGAATCAGACCCCAGTCCTACCTATTGGTCTGTTGCGGTACAGATCACAGCCATGGAGTGTTTGGCTGGTTTTTTTTGAGTTTCTTAAAAAATATAGTTCCCTCTATTCACTGGCTCATGAATGACCCCGTATGTAGCAAACTGACAAAGAAAAAAATCAATTGCCTACTTTTTTTTTTTTTGAATTTTATTTATTTTTTTATACAGCAGGTTCTTATTAGTTATCCATTTTATACATATTAGCGTATATATGTCAATCCCAATCTCCCCAATTGCCCGCTCTTTGGGGTTTTTTCTTGCAGTAGTTTGTTTTACAGTCGTGCTTTTTTGCTGACGTTGCCATGGCAATGAATGAATCTGAATGTCTCGACTATCTTGTCCGTAGGTGAATGTCCTATACTCCATAATTCCCAGCCAGTAAGCCAGCTTCCTTCCTTGAGGCCTGAACATCATCACTACCCAACAATCGATGAGCCTCTTCCACCAAGTAAGCTTTAGTTTTGAAAATCTATGTTCATAACTTCCCATCAAGTGTAAGCAGGTCGGTATGAACTTTGTATATAAACATCCAAGCTCTTCCTCCACTCCATACCTCACACTGTGATCGAAAACCAATATGGCTCCTACCATAGAAATTGGTTGGTTGGTTGGTTTTTTGTCGTATGGTTTCAGGATGTGATCTTAATGAGAAAACCCAGTATTTTCAGCACCCTTCAACTTCTGAAATGGAGAGCATTTCTTTACAAGACTTGACTAGGCGTTGCAAACTGTTCATGACCCTTAATTCGCAAATTTTACTATATTATATTTAAAAGTTTGCAGTTCGAGATGGAATAATCCTATTATTCTCCATGGCACCTTTTATGGTTCAAGCATCTCCACGTAATAAAACATTTCAACTCATCAGGACCCATGAACTTGTATTTTCCTTACTCTAATTTGCACCAATAGGTGACAGCCTCAAATTTTTTCTGTAGTTCTTAGAGGTTTCCAGGAAAAATATCATCTTTAGGGATAGAATTCAATAGCACATTCTCCTGGTAACTGTAATGTGTAATTAATAATTACCTAACTGGTCATTTGAACTTGGGAAAATCAATCTCAGTGACTCAGTTTTCTTAGTTGTAAAGTAAAGCTTTAATTTTCTCATCTGCTAAATGCTAGATTTGGACTAGATAGTCTCTAGATATCATTCCAGTGTAATTTACCCTTGTAATATTCCCTTATATGTAACATTTGTAAGAAGGAAGTGACACCCCAGACATTAAATATTCACTTAGCATCAGATATGTTCATGAATTCTAGAACATCCCTGTTTTGGCTTGAGCTCATTTTTCAAGCAAAGATAACCTTTAAAATTTGATAAATTTTACAACTGCAAGATCTTTCCAGGATGCAAAGAATCTGTTTCTTTCCATTCTTTTGCCTGTGCTTACATTAAGCCGTTACAGTTTTGAAAGAAGAAAGGTTTATTCCTTAATTCATCTATTCTTGGCAATGTGATATATTTTACATTTACACCATTCTTCTATTCAATTGTAGTTTATCAGCGATAAACAGTGTCTTTAATAATTAGTAGAATATCTTAAAGGAGTACCACATTTGTTTGGAGAGACCAAGACAAACATTATGTTCTTTAACTTTTGATCCCTGATTTCTTTCTTTATACATTGATTCATGGATATTCCATAAATGAATAGTAAAATTTCAGTGTCACTAGAGGTACTTCCTACTTAGAAAAATACCTGTAGCACGTTCTCTCCAAGAAAGGAACATTTCCCCCGCAACAAAAAAACCTATCAGTGGGTGTGTACGTGAATTGACCCTCAATCCGTGTAAGAGTAATAACTAGTTATACATACAGATATTATAGATAATTGAATATAATATATTCTGTTTTAAAGAATTGCTTATATAAGCTGCTTTTGATAATGAAACAAATTTCTTCCAGATAGGTTTCAATTTTCTGTCCATGTGACACTGAAAAATATTAGAAAAGTTGGTAGTGAAGCTAACAACTGAATTTTCTTAATCTCACATCGTACATGGATGACTTCATCAGATAGTTATTCATTGAATAAGTATTTATTGAATGCTTACTCTATGCAAGCAAAAAAGGCAAAGATCCCTGCCCTCAAGGAGCTTACAGTCTAGGCTGGTAGAGACAGATAATAAACAACAAAAAGAATAAATGAAGAAATAGTGCAGCACATTAGATGGTCTTAAGTGCTGTGGAAAAACCAAAGCAGAGCAGGGTAAGGGGAATCTGGAGCATGTGGTGGTGGCTGGTTTGCCATTTTAAATAGGGTGGTTGGGTACACTTTGCTGATAAGGCAACATTAGAAGCTAGACTTAGAAGTGGTAAGAGGGTTACCCACCCAAGTATTGGGGAAGAAGAGCTTTCTGAGCAAACAGAGCGGCCTGCCTGGTGGGTTTGAGAAACAGCAAGAAGGTCAGCGTGTCTGGATGGAGCAGATTTGGGAGCGAGGAAGCAGCAGACGAAGAGTTCCGTCTATCGGGGGCCCAGATCCCCTAGGGCCTTGTAGACCACTTAAGGGTTTTGGCTTTTACTGTGGATGAAAGGGGAACGTTGTAGGTTTTTGAGCAGAGACATGACATTTCCTAACTTAGGTCTTAAAAGGTTTTCTGTGTTGGCATCACATTTTGAGGAGGAAAAATAGAAGCCTGAGACCCAACATAAGGTTCTTGCAGGTGAGAAACAGTGGTGGCTTGAGCTGGCGGGGAGCAGAGGACGTGGTGAGAAGTGGTCAGATTCTGGCCAGATATTATGTGGGTAGATTTGCTGAAAGATTGGATGTGGTGCGTGAGATACAGAGAAGGGTCAAGAATGACCTCAAGAGTTTTAACCTGGAAGGATGGAGCTTCCTTTAACTGAGAAAGGAAGAGAAGGCTGCAGATAGAGCAGGTTTGGGTGGGAATGAGCTGAAGCTTGGTTTTGATCGTGTTATATTTGAGATGTCATCCAGGTATCAGTGTCGAGAAGACAGTGAGATGCAACTGAAGTTCAAGATAAAGGTCTAAACTACAAACGTGGTGTTGCACTTGTTAATGTAAAAGTACAAATTTACAGGCTTTTTCTTGGTATAATAATTAAAATAGGATTCATTATTAGGCTCTACGTTGTTCTTAGACTTCATGGAAAATATATAGTTTAATATCTGACAAGGCTCCCCAACCACAGATGAATGGACACACATGAATGACTCTAACTGTCCCAAGGTCATCCGTAAAGGTATCATTTTCAGGAGTCTGTTTTGTCATCACAGGGCCAAGTGCATCGGACGTGCTGAGGCCTGAAGTTCCATTCGGAACATGTTTTCTTTATGCGATACTGTTTATACAGTACGTGAAAGCAAATTCTTTACAAAGCAACCCAGAAAACACACTTATAATCTCTAGTTGCGCTTAGCTATTATTTTCTGATTATTTATAAGAGTTTAATTAGCACTCTGCCTTCCAGGTAGTTAATGTATTGACAAGAGGGTCTAACTGTCTGGCTTGCCATTCTTTTCCGTGAGTGGCTTGGAAATATTGAAACTCAGAAATTATTATTATCGCTGCACCATACTTGAGTTATTTTCCTTGGAGAATCTATGAGACTGGAGGCTTGTCTTTGAAGGAATCCTTCCTTTACTGTGGGCACCTGGAGGGCAGGGATGTGTGTTAGTCAGCAATGTGTCCTCAGGACCTGGCATGGTCTCTAGTTCATAGTACAAGGAGGAGTTTGTTCAACTGAATTGAGTAACACGATACTCTTCAAAGATTAACGCTCATTCTTTGTTGGATGACAGTCATGTTGGGTTCAAGAAAAAAAAAAAATACCCAGTTGCTGCTAGTTTGGAAATCACTGAAATTTTTTAATGTTTGGCTCGAGATTAATTACCTAGTAGTTACACAAATATACAATTTCATCAATGAGCTGATTAACATTTACAGCTAACAGTTGACAACTGGATCATCTAGTAGTCAACTTTAATCACCACCTTCTAGAATATATTTATACAATCGGACCACTTTTTTTTTCTTCAATTTGTCTTATAAGTTGAATTTGGTGTTTTCTGGTATTTTTAGTTTTCCTTGGACATTGTTTGGCAATCCCTCAGGTAACTGTCAGACATAAGCCATAATGTTCTCAAACAGCTTGAACCACACACATATCAAACCATAACTATACCAAATATATTGAGTTTTTCATTTTAAAAACAATTGGGAGTTGCTATGTCATTACCTGAATGATGCTTTTTCAATAGAATTGTTAAATATCTGACCTACTCCCAAAAGCTATGGCTTTTCTCACTTAAAAGCCTGAATGGTTTTCCTCATTTGCAGTCATTTTTGCTTTTTCTTCTTTAGTCTAACGTAGTTTTCAGCATAACTTTATCATGAAGCTGTTATTCCCACCACAGTTTTACATGTGGAACCTAAAAGCTTTGCACATCTCTGTACAGCAGACATTGCTCATCTTTTTTTAGCTCAGGTGTGTACGTATGACTTCCAGCTCTCTCAGTTTTGAGGACTTTTTCATCCTATCACCCCAGCCCAGCTCCTACATTTATCATGGACTGTATCATCTATGCTTCCACCTTTTAGTTTGTTGCTGTTGCTTAAATTTGAGAAGTAAAGGAATTTAGCTTTATCTTGGGCTCCCTCTACTCTTTGGGATAGTTATTTATCAACAAAGAGATACTTCAAAGCTAGTTAATAGTCGTGATTGGTTTTGTTTTGGTCCAGAGATATTTGGCAGCCACAGGTGGGTTGAACATACACTGTGAATTCACAACTCTTAAGTATTGAATGTGTCCATTCTTCCTCTCAAGAGGAATGGCAATCACTTAAGGCTGCTAAGATTAGATAGAGGTTATATGAAGCACGCACTTACAGTGCATTTTAGAACTGTAGTCAAGCCTGGTTTTAATATGAGGGCCATTATTCCCTTCTGAGCAGCCATCCTCCATCAGATTTAGCAGAGAAAGGATCCTTCCAGCATTAGAGTGTCAGCTGTCACCGGAGGACATTTCCAGTCTTCCAGCTGTCATTTGAGTAGCCAAGAAAATTGACAAGATGGAAATTTTTAAAGAAGGAAATAAACATTCCATTTTCTCTTTAGAAATTGTTAGAATTTTAACACAGGTCATACTTGAGTAACCCCAGTTACTGTTTAAAATGGCCCAACGGAGAATCTGAGTCCCATGGGCTCTTTCCTGGAATGCCAACTCCATGCCAATGCCTCAGAGGCCACCCAGGTGCTCTGGGCAGTGCTTGGTCTTCAGCAAGTCACCAGTGGTGAGTTCTAACTGCAAAAGACCTGGAAGTGGTGTCTGTTTCACATGGATCCGTAGTTTGTCCTTGATTTTTCTTTTTGCCTTTTCGTCATGCACTAGACTGGGAAGCTCGCATTGACAGCCACGGGCGGGTCTTTTATGTGGACCACGTGAACCGCACGACCACCTGGCAGCGTCCCACATCAGCAGCCACCCCCGACGGGATGCGGAGATCCGGGTCCATCCAGCAGATGGAGCAACTCAACAGGCGGTGGGTGATCAGCATGCGGTGAGCCCCTATAAAGCAGTGAAAGGAGAAGGGCAGCTAAAGAAACCCCCTTTTATACTTTCCTGCTCAGATTGTATGAGGAAACTGCAAAGTAATTAACCCATTCATAGTTAGTACCTGGAAAGCTAGATTTAAAATTTGGTGAGGAGACAAGCTAAGCCTAAGTGTCATTTAAAGATGGGGAATCCTCTTGACGGCCCAGGCTCGAACACAGGTGTTCTTAGCCAAGGGCCCATGGACCACCCCCACCCAGGTATTCACTGAGGGTGTCAGTGTTCCAGGAACCATCCAGAAACTATATGCAAAATTATACATGGATGCACATTTATCTACCAGACTCATACCTATCTGTCATAAGATTCTCAAACAGGTCCAGAACCCAAACAGTTTGAAAACATTCCAAGGATAGGTTCAACAGAATACTAAAAGCTGCCTGGAGAAAAAGCTGCCTCATAAATCCCTGTATTCATGCCTACCCTGGTCCCATAATTGCTATATACTCAGAAATATACATTCTTAAAAAGCTTTCATCATAGAAAGAGAAACATTTAAAGATACTTTTTGAGAATTGTTTTGTCTAAAAACTAGACCCCTTACTAGTTTTTAGTAAGTATGTAAAGATGTCATTTTGTTTTCAACATGCAAATGAAACCCTAAACAGCACCTCTCCCATGCCATAAGCTAGTACGAGCATCATACCCAATATCTTGCTTCTTTAAGACCAGGGCAGTGGCTTTTGGATACTTTTAGTAGCCAGGAATGCAGACTGCAGGCCCAACTTCGTTTGTATCCACATGACGTCTTGCTAGTGTAAAATAAAGGAAAAAGGTGGAGAGGGACTAAAAAGAATAACTAACTGGGTTTGGGGGACACAGCTATTGATAACAAATAACTTTTGAAAGTTAACTGTAGCCTCCAGAAAAAAAAAAAGTAGACAATTCAATCCTATTAAAATTGCACAGAAACAAAACATTGAACTTCTGCTTACTGTTGTTGTAGAGAGAGAAGGATGCTTTAGGTGAAAATCACCAGGGGTTCTTTTATTGCTTGAGCATTTGGAAGACATTTGCTTTCCATTTTTCCATTAAGTCATTAATAAGAATCATAACGGGTTTCTATTGGCAGTGTACTTCTCTAGTCATTCCCACAGAAAGAAAGTATATTAAAAGGAAGAACATATTAAATATAAATGCACCAAAATCCATGGGAGTGTCCTTTCATGGTGATTGCAACAAGACTCCTACAACTAAAAATGCAAAGGACACAGCAAGCTCATTTTACATAGAGACTGTGTTCAGATGCCATAGGCAGAAATAGCCTCAGGGTCTGTCTTGCCAGACAGGTAAGCTGAAATAATTTACCAGACTAAGAAACATGGAGAGCAGCATCAGTCTATATCTACAGAGGTGTAGTTTGAACACTAAAACAAAACAGTAAACCAGAAGCAGAAGTAAATACCTTGACCTGTGACATAAAAATCCTTGGAAGTTCGTTCACGATGTTCAGGTTGTATAATATAAAAATGAGGCCAGGGCTTCCCTGGTGGCGCAGCG